>NW_011888890.1:1961263-1964350 GCF_000151845.1 Pteropus vampyrus | reverse complement strand
TGTGAAGAGATGACACGACTAATTCTAGTCTCCACACTGCACTCTTTTGTGAGGTCTCAGAAACGTCTCTTTTGCCCAGTGATCACACCAAATCATTAGCTCGATTATATTGATCAACTAAGGATACTGGTTAATGTTAATGTTAGTAAAGCTTTTAAAAACCAAAAAAAATAAAAGCAAAAAATGGGAAATAACCTAAATGATCATCAATAGAAGATTGCTGGTATAAGTGATGTATCTATTTAAAAGCTATAGGTCTATACTTATTAACACAGAAAGCGGGTGATGATGCATTAAGTGAAAAAAATAGGCTAAAAACCAGAATATATGCTATGATTTTATTTTTTAAAAAATGCCTGTGTACATGTGTATATTTTGTGAATATATTTAGAAAAAAGCTTAGGACCTAGAACAACAAAATGTGGACAGTAATTAATTATTTATTCATGGTAGGATTACGGAGCCAATACTTTGTTTTGTTTGCATTTTGAAAATTAAAATATTTTACTTTATAATTAGTAAAAATCTAGTTCTACTTTGTAAAAGAAAGCAAAACTTGTGTACTATTACCCCATACATCATAAAATCATTAAAAACATGAAAATAATGATATGGTATCCTGTTAATGAAAAAAGATAGCTTTATTTATGTAAACATAGCTAATCCATGTAGTTTGACCTTTATAAATATGAAATGTATAACATCGAAGGAAAAAGTTGGAGAGAGGTACAAATTTTCATGGCATACGAAACAAAGATATGTGGAAAATAGTACAATGGCCTGGTGACAGATGACCTCAGAACATGCTGGCAAAAATGTACTCTCTAAAAGTAACTACTGCAATTAGTTTGGCCAGGAAAACTGAAGTCATTCCATAATGAGTAATAAAAAGGGAGTTGGCATGACACCAGTACCAAGATACTGAAATATAAAAGGTGAGGAAGAGCAGCAAAACTAAACAGAGGAGGTGCAACAGAAAATAGTAATGAAAACAGTCAGCAAATGGCACATGACAGAGTTAATAGATCATTAGACTTCCATAAATGGTGCTGGAACAATTTGTTATGTATATTTGAAAACATTAGATCTTCACTTCACACCACAAACAGATAAAGTATAGAAGGATTAAAGACTGAATTGCTAAATGCAAAACTTTAAAAAATTCAGAAGTCAAGATAGGAGAATATATTTATGTGCTCAGGGTAAGAAATTATTTCTTAGGTGATATAAAATATGCATGAAACAGGAAAAGAGTGAACATTTTGACTATTAAAATTAAAACCTCTGGACAAAAATACCACAAATACAAATGAAAAGGTAAGTCACGAACAGGACAAAGATATTTACAACTCACAGACAACTGAGAAAATGAAATTATCTAGAATATGTATTGGACTTCTACAAATCAATTTCAAAAAAAGAAAAGAAATCCCATATAAAAATGGGCAAAGCGTGTGAACAGGCAATTTTTGAAAGAGGAAACGAGAGGAAATAAACATATGTAAAGAAAACCAGCCTCACTTGTAAACAGGAAAGTGCGAATTAAAAAGATAATGATACCATTTCATAGACAACATTTTTAAAAAGGCAAATTTGGACAAAATTTTAAAGGTTGGTAATTTGCATTGGAACATTCTTTCATATAGTGCCTGTGCAAATGTAAAGTTATATGACCATTTTTGAGAGTAAATTGGCAATGTCTAGTGAAGTTGAAGGTGTTCACACCCTTTAACATAAAAAATTTATTTCTAGGCATGTACCAGAAAAAATTTTATTAGTAATTTTTAATTGCTTAATTACTGTTGACGTACAACATTATATTAGTTTCAGATATACAACATAATGATCAGACATTTACATAATTTATGAAGTCATTACTCAGATTAATCTAGTACTCATTTGATACTATATATAGTTATTACAATATTATTATATTCCTCATGTTATACTTTACATCCGTGTGACTATTTTGTAACTACCAATCTGGACTTCTTAATCCCTTCCCCTTTTTTCACTCACCCCCCATCCCTCCTTTGGCAACCATGAAAATGTTCTCTTTATCTATTAGTTTGTTTCTGTTTTATTTTGTTTATTTTGTTTAGATTCCACATGTAAGTAAAATCATATGGCATTTGTCTTTCTCTCTCTGACTTACTCACTCAGCACAATATCCTCTAGATCCATCCATGTTGTTGCAGGTGGCAAGATGTTATTCTTTTTTATGACCGAGTAATATTCTGTTGTATATATGTATTACCTCTTCTTTATCTATTCATCCATTGATGGACAGCCAGGTTGCCTCCATATCGTGGCTATTGAAAATAATGCTGCAATGGATTCATATGTTACATTGAAGTAGTGTTTTGGGTTTCTTTGGATAAATACCAAGAAATGAGATTTTTGGATCCTTCTTTTTCTCTTGTTCATAGCCTTTGTTTTAAAGTCTGTTTTGTCTGGTATGAGTAGTGTGACCTCAGCTTTTTATTGTTTCTATTTTTATGAAATATCTTTTTCTGTCTCCTTACTTTGAGTATGTGTGTGCCTTTTGATCTGAAGTGAATTTCTTGTAGGCAACATGTGTAAGGGTTTTGTTTTCTTATTCATTTACCTACCCTATATTTTCTGATTGGAACATTTAATCCATTTACATCTAAAGTAATTGTTGATAGGTATGTAGTTATTGCCATTTTATTATTCTTCTCCTTTTTCTTTCTTTTCTTCTCCCTCTCTGTCTCTCTCCCTCTCCTACTTCTTCTCCAAGAAGTCCCTGTAACATCTCTTGTAATACTATTTTGGTGTTGATAAACTCCTTTAGCTTTTTTTGTCTGAGAAGATCTTTCTCTGTCCTTAAATTGTAAATGATAGTTTGCTGGGTAGAGTAATCTTGGTTGTAGGTCCTTGCTTTTCATCACTATGAATATTTTGTGCCGGTCCCTTCTGGCCTACAATGTTTCTGTTGAGAAATCTACTGACAGTCTTATGAAAGCTCCCTTGTAGGTAACTAATTGCTTTTCTTTTGCTGCTTTTCTTTTGCATTAACCTTTGGCATTTTAATGTTGATATTTCTTTGTCTGGGCCTAGGTTCAT
>NW_011888890.1:1953719-1959678 GCF_000151845.1 Pteropus vampyrus | reverse complement strand
GAAATTATCTAGAATATGTATTGGACTTCTACAAATCAATTTCAAAAAAAGAAAAGAAATCCCATATAAAAATGGGCAAAGCGTGTGAACAGGCAATTTTTGAAAGAGGAAACGAGAGGAAATAAACATATGTAAAGAAAACCAGCCTCACTTGTAAACAGGAAAGTGCGAATTAAAAAGATAATGATACCATTTCATAGACAACATTTTTAAAAAGGCAAATTTGGACAAAATTTTAAAGGTTGGTAATTTGCATTGGAACATTCTTTCATATAGTGCCTGTGCAAATGTAAAGTTATATGACCATTTTTGAGAGTAAATTGGCAATGTCTAGTGAAGTTGAAGGTGTTCACACCCTTTAACATAAAAAATTTATTTCTAGGCATGTACCAGAAAAAATTTTATTAGTAATTTTTAATTGCTTAATTACTGTTGACGTACAACATTATATTAGTTTCAGATATACAACATAATGATCAGACATTTACATAATTTATGAAGTCATTACTCAGATTAATCTAGTACTCATTTGATACTATATATAGTTATTACAATATTATTATATTCCTCATGTTATACTTTACATCCGTGTGACTATTTTGTAACTACCAATCTGGACTTCTTAATCCCTTCCCCTTTTTTCACTCACCCCCCATCCCTCCTTTGGCAACCATGAAAATGTTCTCTTTATCTATTAGTTTGTTTCTGTTTTATTTTGTTTATTTTGTTTAGATTCCACATGTAAGTAAAATCATATGGCATTTGTCTTTCTCTCTCTGACTTACTCACTCAGCACAATATCCTCTAGATCCATCCATGTTGTTGCAGGTGGCAAGATGTTATTCTTTTTTATGACCGAGTAATATTCTGTTGTATATATGTATTACCTCTTCTTTATCTATTCATCCATTGATGGACAGCCAGGTTGCCTCCATATCGTGGCTATTGAAAATAATGCTGCAATGGATTCATATGTTACATTGAAGTAGTGTTTTGGGTTTCTTTGGATAAATACCAAGAAATGAGATTTTTGGATCCTTCTTTTTCTCTTGTTCATAGCCTTTGTTTTAAAGTCTGTTTTGTCTGGTATGAGTAGTGTGACCTCAGCTTTTTATTGTTTCTATTTTTATGAAATATCTTTTTCTGTCTCCTTACTTTGAGTATGTGTGTGCCTTTTGATCTGAAGTGAATTTCTTGTAGGCAACATGTGTAAGGGTTTTGTTTTCTTATTCATTTACCTACCCTATATTTTCTGATTGGAACATTTAATCCATTTACATCTAAAGTAATTGTTGATAGGTATGTAGTTATTGCCATTTTATTATTCTTCTCCTTTTTCTTTCTTTTCTTCTCCCTCTCTGTCTCTCTCCCTCTCCTACTTCTTCTCCAAGAAGTCCCTGTAACATCTCTTGTAATACTATTTTGGTGTTGATAAACTCCTTTAGCTTTTTTTGTCTGAGAAGATCTTTCTCTGTCCTTAAATTGTAAATGATAGTTTGCTGGGTAGAGTAATCTTGGTTGTAGGTCCTTGCTTTTCATCACTATGAATATTTTGTGCCGGTCCCTTCTGGCCTACAATGTTTCTGTTGAGAAATCTACTGACAGTCTTATGAAAGCTCCCTTGTAGGTAACTAATTGCTTTTCTTTTGCTGCTTTTCTTTTGCATTAACCTTTGGCATTTTAATGTTGATATTTCTTTGTCTGGGCCTAGGTTCATTTTGTTTGGACTCTCTGTGCTTCCTGGACTTGTATGTCTATTTCCATTGCCAGGTTAGGTATGTTTTCTGTCATTATTTCTTCAGCTAGGTTTTCAATTTCTTGCTCTCTCTTTCTGGTACCCCTGTGATGTGAATGTTTGTATGATTGATGTTGTCTCAGAGGCCCCTTATACTATCCTCATTTTTTTGGATTCCTTTTCCTTGTTGCTGTTCTGATTGGGTGTTTCCTGCTACGTTATCTTCTAAATCACTGATTCGATCCTCTGCTTTATCAAATCTACTATTGATTTCCTGTAATATATTTTTCATTTCAGTTTTTGTATTCTTCACTTGAAACTGTTTTTTTTTAAATGTTTTCTACTTCCATTTTTATGTTTTCTATCTCTCTGTTACAGTTTTCACTGAATTCATCTACTCGTCCTCTAAGTTCATTGATCACTCTTATAACCAGTGTTTTTAACACTGTATCTGGTGGATTGCTTGTCTCCACTTTGTTCAGTTCTTTTTCTGGAACTTTTTTCAGTTCTTTCACTTGGGACATATTTCTTTGTCTCCCCATTTTGGCTGCTTCCCTGTGTTTGTTTCTATGTATAAGTTAGGGCAGCTATGTCTCATAATCTTTGTAGAGTGGCCTTATGTAGTAGGTGTCCTGTGGGGCTCAGTGGTGCAGACTCCCTGGTCACCTGAACTGGGTGCTCCAGTTGTGTGCCTTGTATGGATTGTATGTGCCTTCCTGTTGTAATTGAGCCTTGGTTGCTGTTGGCACATCAGTGGGAGGGATTGACCCTCAGGTTGAGTGGTTGTGAGAACTGGCAGTGACTACAGTGGAGGAGCTGTCATGCAGGGACTGACCCTATGATGCAAGATTCACTTTAGTGTGGCTCTGGCTGCCTGCCTCTGCAGGCTGGGTGTGGGAAGAGCCCAACAAAGGGACATTGGCCTCTGCCAGCACTTCTGTCAGAGAGAAAGCTGCCCCTCTAGTCCTTGCCCTGAAGTCAGACAACTGAGTTCCTCCCCATATGTCCCTGGTACCTTTTGAGCTGCTGCCCCAGTGCTGGAGCTCAGAGCATGTGAGTCCATCAGTGGATAAATCTGTGTGCAGGCCCTTTAATAGGAGCATCTGGGACCTCTGTAGCCCTACGTCTCACTCAGCCATAATCTCTTCTGATTTTCATATCCAGCTTTTGTAAGGACTTCTCTTCCTGGCCCTGAAACCCTGGTGTGGAGCTGGAGCCCCTTGCTCTTCCAAGGGAATCTCCATAGCCAAGATATCTCTCCTGACTTTCAACACGTGGGTGTGGGACCAGCTCGTTCTGTACCGTGCCTCTGCCCCTCCTACCAGTCTCAAGGTAGCCCCTTCTGTATTTCCTTAGTTGTAGGACTTCTGTTCAGCTAAACTTCAGGCAAATACAGTGGTGGTTTTTTAGTTGTAATTTTGATGTGGTCATGAGAGGAGGCAAACACAGTGCTTACCTATTCTGCCACCTTGCCGGAAGGACAGAAAAACTCTTTTCTGTGCTCAATGAGACATGGGCAAGAAAGTGCATTAAAGCATTGCTTGTTATCTCAAAAACCTGGAAACAATCTATATACTCATCAACAAGATAATTGATAAGCTATAATATATTCATATAAAAGAATACTGAACAGTGGTGAAATGAATAGCCTATATAGCTACATACACCAAAGTGGATAAATCTCAAAACAGTGTTATCAAAAATCATGTACATGTGGCAAATGTTACCATTTATATAAAGCTTGAAACTTAAAAATAATATATTGTTTGTGGATATATAAATGCAGTAAAATAAGAACCTACATAAAAAGTATAAACATCAAATTCATGATAGTAGTTACATTTTTAATGGGAATACATGGGAAGCCTTAACAATATCTGTAATATTTTCACTTCTTAACAATATCTGAAGTATATATGGCATAAGGTAAAGATTCGATAAATTTGGGGAGTTGGATTAACAGATATCTGTTACATTATTCCCTATATTTTTGCTCTATGTTTGGAAATCTGGTAATAGGTAAGTACCTTTTAAAAAACTGTAAAATGTCTTTCTTCTAATCCATTGTCCATATAAATGATTATTCCTCCTCCTTTCCCAGTCTGGGAGCCTCCCACGCATGAGATACTATTTGAACAACAGCTACTACTACTCATTAATCTGTCATCAGTGGAAGTCTTTGTCAAATGAGCTCTATATATGGTTAGCATTGATTGTATTAAATCACATTGGTGAATCTATAAAGCACCCGATTTAGACCTTTTTTTACCCCCTGATGCAGGCCTCTGGAACCACTTTATTTAAAATAACACTTGGAAAAACAAACATTATATCAATTGCTTTTGGTTTTGCAAAAATGGCAGATGGTTGCGACGACTTAAATGGTGGCACTATTGACCAATTTTTTTTCCTTCCTAAGTTAACAGCTATTCTGCTCTGTAAGTGAGCTATTTCAACTCTAGATACCCTTGGGTAGTATAAAAAAAGAAAAATCTCCGTCTTCAGCCCACACTAATTGAATCAGAATCTCTGAGATAGGATGAATTTAGGCTTTTGTTTTAAATCCCCATAACAAACTCCTCTCTCTTCCTCTTCTTTCCCCTCACTGATCTTAAGAAATGAAAGTTAACAAGGCATCTGAAGCTTGTTATATAGCCCTCTTTCCCTTATAGAGGCAACCACTATCCTCATTTTCTTTTTTAAGATTTATTTTTTAAAGATTTTTATAGGCCTTTTGACTTATAAGTTTGACTTATAAGTCTTGTTCTCTTTGTCACCACACACATCTATTAATTACAACTTAATAGCAGCTGTATAGTTATTTTCTAAGCTGAACAATATTCCTAGACAAGTGATAATTGTAATCAAGAGCTTTTGCTTCTACTAACTGATTTGTTTACAAACTGATTTACTAT
This sequence comes from Pteropus vampyrus, assembly GCF_000151845.1. Classification (NCBI taxonomy): domain Eukaryota; kingdom Metazoa; phylum Chordata; class Mammalia; order Chiroptera; family Pteropodidae; genus Pteropus; species Pteropus vampyrus. The sequence continues at coordinate 1,955,028 of NW_011888890.1, read as the reverse complement.
ATGCAGATTTGACCCAAGCTAGATTTGTTATTTTATCCTTCGTAGCTATTTTATGCCATAACGTAATGCAGTAGGAATGAAATTGAATAAACATATTTTGAAAGTAAATAAGTTATTGAGTATTGTTGACATAGTTTGGAATTTTTCAACTCAAGGTATATCTCTAAAGAAATAAGCCTCCTACATGGTGTATGGAAGTAAGAGGTGTGGTCACAGTGGGTTGATTAGGGTTGTTCACTAGCTCCTATGGTGAGTGGACATGTGTAATTAATATGAGTAACTGGGTTCCATGAGTAATTGATATTTTAATTAAGCAATATGCAATTCTATGTAAAATTATCTGCAAGTGAGACACTTGACACTTTAAAAGAAGAAAATGAAGATGAAAAGCAAAGGTCTGTAACCAGTATAAATGACTGAAAGAAAATAAGAAACTTCTTTTTAGGTGGATGATGGGAAAGATGTCTATATTTTATAACAAGTCGTTCTCTAGAGATTTAGTGTATTCAGATAGATGATTTATTTTGAGATTGAAGGGAATCAGAGTATGAGACTCCAAAATATTGACACTTTGGCATATTTATTTTGAGCTGAAGACAGCTGAGAATCAAAAGATGCAGAAAGAAGCCTTCTTGGAACTTCCCTTATCTGATTAAAAGCAGAAACTTTTAAGAAATGAAGACTGCCAAAAATCTCCTCTCCCAATGGATTTTAAACTTTGCTTTGAAGAATTCTAAGGTGCCAAGATGTGCTTCAGGACTCAATTTGGGGATTGTTTGAGGGCCAAACCCTTGGGCCTTCAGGCTGCCACCCTTTATTTTTTTTTAAACCTGTTTTACATACTAATACCCTACATAAGATGCATTTGAAAAAAAAGTTTTCATATTTGAAAAAAATTGCTAATCACTGATATATACTGTGAGATTAAAAGTAGTTATTGCTAGATGTTTTTCTCTAGTTTTTATTTAATCACTCAAGTCCCAACTGACTATTAGCAGAAAGTCCGGTTACCTCAAGGATAATTTTCTGTTCTTTTTTTTACTTATCTGCATTTTTGGATTTTTCTATAATGCAAAATATTGCTTTTGTAATAAGGAAAAAAAAGCATTTTAATTTTTAAAAACCTTATGAGAGAAGAGCAATGTTTAATCCACTTGACGGTGACATTTTAAGACATAAGAACAGCAAAGTGCCCAGTGAAAGGAGTTGTGAAGAGAGTTCTTGTTACTGAGCAGAGCACAGTGGTTTGTTTGTATCCACGGGTTTACTTGTTTCCATAGTAGCAACCTGGAGCAACTGAGAAGAGGTG
>NW_011888890.1:1945607-1953669 GCF_000151845.1 Pteropus vampyrus | reverse complement strand
TTGCTAATCACTGATATATACTGTGAGATTAAAAGTAGTTATTGCTAGATGTTTTTCTCTAGTTTTTATTTAATCACTCAAGTCCCAACTGACTATTAGCAGAAAGTCCGGTTACCTCAAGGATAATTTTCTGTTCTTTTTTTTACTTATCTGCATTTTTGGATTTTTCTATAATGCAAAATATTGCTTTTGTAATAAGGAAAAAAAAGCATTTTAATTTTTAAAAACCTTATGAGAGAAGAGCAATGTTTAATCCACTTGACGGTGACATTTTAAGACATAAGAACAGCAAAGTGCCCAGTGAAAGGAGTTGTGAAGAGAGTTCTTGTTACTGAGCAGAGCACAGTGGTTTGTTTGTATCCACGGGTTTACTTGTTTCCATAGTAGCAACCTGGAGCAACTGAGAAGAGGTGAGTTGACTTTTCTGTTGAATATGTGCTCTTATTATCTTGTAAATTAAATTCTTGCCTTTTTTGGCTGTGAGGGACCAATGATAGGGAGAATGTGAACCAAAGTAGAGTACCAGAAGAACAACATAATCAAAGCAAAAGTATAAAAAAGTTTGTTTAAAAACCCCTCTGCAAATAATTGTATATTATACTCCTCAATTTGTCCAAGTGAAAAGAGTAACAAAGTGTTATCAAGGTTATTTTTGGAGTTTCCAGAATAGATGGTCCCATTGCATGTTGTCTTTATTTGTTTATGTAAATAAGAAATAATCTACTAACATTTAATGAATTTTTTAAAAGATTTTTATTGAACTATATAATGAGTCTTAACTGTTAAAATTTAAATGACTCCTCAAGCTTTTAGTGAGTTAATAAAACACTGGTTTACACTCAGCTTTTAGTGGTGATAAGGAGAGAAGTAAACTTGTAGAAATGGTTAAAATAAATCTATTTAACTTGAAAATGTTTATTTTTTAATTTCCTGACATTAATACTCGTATACCCTGTGCAGCTTAAAAATTTTTTTCTTCATTCATTCAGGAGTTATTAACTAGGAGCTTCCTAAATGCAAAATTAATTATCTGTTAACTGCTAATAATGGAGTAAGCACTGTCTTCATCTTGCTTATAAGTTCAAAGTGAGTCAGAGGAATTTGGTTATGACTTAGCTTCATAAATATATGCTTAGCCAGTTTGGGACTTTTCCTAATAAAAGTGGCTTATGGACCCTTCATTTAGCATAGGATGTGAAACAATGTTGACTTTTAGGGGAAAACTTCTCTATAATTTACCTTCCCTTTCTTCCTTGTTTGGAAAGGTGTCCTTTTTACTCATTATCAAAACTCAATACCTGCACTTCTGGTCTCTTAATGGTAATTAGTTCAAAAAATCTTCATTTATACCTGTCACACTTTATTTAATACATGCTATGTATTACATACTATGGCTGGTAGTAGAATTCAAAGATAAAGGCAAATTGCTGGCCTTCAAGCAGCTCACACAAAGGTTTGATTAGTGCAATGACAAAGGTAAATGAGAAGTAAATAGGTGGGACAGTCCACGTGGAAGAAGAGATGTCAGAGAAGGCTTCCTAGAAAAAGAATTGGCTGCCGTATATCAGGTTTTTGTATCTGATTTTTGTACAGATTTTAGGAGGAAGATACAAGACACTTCAAAATTAACACACCTAACTCATCTTCCTCTCCATATCTGTCCTCCTACATTTCCTCTCTGGGGAGCTGTCATCTATTATCACCTCCATCCACCTAATCATCTGAGACAGAAACCCAGGCACTACCTATATTCCCTTTCTCCCTTCTCCCTGACCTTCTTCAGAACCTGGAGCCACCCTGTTGAGATCACCACATATGAAGGTGGCACTGGGGTAGTTGGATCTCGAGCCCATTCAAAGAAGGAGAGTGTTTTCCCATGACAACATAGGTAAGTAGAGAAATAGACTCTGTCAAGTGAAGTCAAGGTTGCAGCTAGAAAAACAGGATTGGGCACTGAGGCTGAAGATTAAGACAATGACAAAAACTGGAAATAAAGATCAAGGTTGGTACCTGGGAGATTTGAAATCGAGATAAGGAGTTAATATCAGGCTGAGAAGAGTAAATGAGAGTGAGATGTTTAATGGTGAGAGGGGATCTTGGCTTTCCTTTTAAGTAGTGATAAACTGTGTTACTGGGTAGGTGCAGTGACATAAACAGTATCTCCACATCCTTCATTGCAGTATTGAAAAGAAGCTCTTTGGATTAATGATTAGTCTATGAAAACAAAATGTTTGTTGGAGTTGAGAATCATTAACTGCCACCCTAACACAGGCAGAATTTAAACATTTTATTTAAATTAAAACATATAAGCATACATTCACTTCTTAAACTTTTGACATAAATCCAAGACCCTCCCTTTAAATTAGAGTCTGCTCTTGGAATTCCCATCCACTTTCTTGCTTGAAATTCCTCTTAATTTCCACCACCACAAAGTTCTATTGGACAATGCTGGCTGTCATCCAAACACCGAATGCCATGCAAAGACCCTAATGCTTCTCTTTCCAGCCTGACCTTGTCAGTCTCTCATGTTCACTCTAGGCTGAAGTCATACTAATAGTGCCACTTGTGGACCTAAACAAAGCAGCTGCTCTATATATCACTGTATTGGTACATATACTTCCCCAGTGTAGTGAGTTCCTTTGCAGTCGAAGGGGGCCCAGCAAGTTCCTCCTACTCAGTCCTTTATGATCTAACCCAGTTGACATCTCTGTTTGTCTTCCCTGATCTGCCCAGGTGTGTATATCTTATTCAGGACTAAGCCCCATCTCATGTGACAGCCAAGATGCTTTCTTAGGAAGTGGTGTAAGAATAGATCTGAGTGGGGAAGAGTGCTGTTATTGTGGCCACAGGGAGGGGCAGCCACGTATCTGCTGATCCTCGTATCTGCTGATCCTCGTCTATATCATACTTTTTTCAGTTTCCCTTTGTGGTTACTGCACAATGTGATAATATTTGGTTCTAGTCTAAATAATATCATGGGCAGGGAGACAGATTTTTCACCCTAAATAATTTGACTGGCTGATATGAATTCCCCATTTACATATAGGTAAATCAGTTATTTGAGACTCTGGCTACACATTACAGTCACCTGTAGGACTCAAGCATTTTTAATACGAAGTGGAGCCAGGCATCAATATTTTTAAAGAGCTTCCAGGGCAATTATTTTTGTGGCAAGAGTGACAAAGCATTGAGTTACATCTTGTTTACATCTTGTCATTATCGAGCTCAGATGTGAGCTTTTCTTAGTGAATTGCATCCAGAACCTGACGGTGAAACATATTAAGTGATCTTTTTAGCGAAGTTTGGCTGCTTCACGGGATGTTTGTTATGTGACTAGTAGCAGAGAAAATGACAAAGATCAGCATCTGTATGTTTGCTATCCTTAGTGAAAGAGGAATTAAAACCCCTCTATCAATCTATCAAACTGACTGTTGAAAATTCTCTCATGCCCCTGCTAGTGCTCACCACTGCCTCTGGCTCTGTGAGAAAGCAGAAGCAGTACAGATATGGTGTTTGTGCTTGAGAGAGAAAAGTGAAGGGATGAAGATGAATGGTGACAAATGTATTCCTATGTTTTAGGCACAATGCTAGGCATTTTTTATATGTTACCTTATGTCAGCCACATGACAACCTGGCAAATGAGATGTGACTATCATCACTTTACACATAAGAAAACTGATTTTCTTAATTCCTTCTTCCACAAAATGGGAACTTTAATTGTTTTTACCTCCTTTCTTGAAGATTTGTTGAATTAATACATATTAAGCTGTTAGCAATTGGAACATATCAAGTACTCAGTAAATGTTAGCAATTATTGTTATTGCCCGAGGTCTCAAAACTAGCAAGTGGCAAGAGATAGAATTAAAACCCAAGGCCATCTGATTCCAGAACTCATGTACTTTCCTCTCTGCCTTGTAGCCCAGGTGGGGATTTAAGAATAACACCGTGAAATTGCAATGTGAAGTTGCAATAGATGCAACATATAATGAAATGTCAAAGGGAGGTAGAGGAAAGGGCCTGAGATCTGCACATCTGTACTCAGCAAAGGAATCATTGAGTATGGAGCACAGAATGTAGAAATTAAAAATCTGGAGGTTTGGGTTGTAGCTGCTGCTGTGCTTTGGTTTCCAGTCTGGGGAAGGTGGGATGGCCTGGACAGCATCCTGGCACCCTGTGCCCTGCCACCGAGGCCTAGGTGCAGACCATCAAGTATGAGATGGTGGGAGATGGAGCTGTAGGCAAAATTTGCGTACTTCTCAGTGACAGAACCAATGTATTTTCTGGAGAATATATCGCCATTATCTTTGACAACTATTCTGCCAGTGTTATGGTAGATGGAAAATTGGCGAATTTGGGTTTATGAATACAGCTGGACAGAAGATGTGGAAGAGGAAGAAACTTTCCTCTATCCTTTTGGGTTCTTTCAGCTAATCTAATAATCAGAATGAGAGAGAGAGTAACAAGAGAAAATGACTAAATTTAATTATGTATGTATGTATGGGAACCCCATATACGTGTATCTGCACAAGAACTCCAAACCTGTAAAGAATTTTTATGAGTTTATTTGAGGTCTTTGAGCCAAACTGACAACATGCTAGGAAGCAAAATGCTCTGGAGAATGAGTTTTGCTGTTTCTTTTATACATTTGGCATTAAGGAAGGAACATAAAGAAGATTACATGAAAGTGAGAGACAGCAGGGTGCAGGATATTTAGTGAGATTATGTACTCCCTTGAGGGTGGTTATGCTTCTGAAAGACCAAAAAAAGAGGATTATTCTGGCAATTCAAAGGTGTGTTAACCTAGATGCACAAGAACAATGGACAAGGCTTGCTTAAGGCAAAGATAAATCTTTTAATAGGCCTGGAGCATGACTACTCAGTTAGGAATTTATGATCAAATCACCCTGTGAGGTTGCTTTCAGTCAGATTTATTACAGAGTCCCCTTTTGTCCACTCATGAGAGAATCAGAGACCCTACATACATGAGAAGTTAGAGACAGAAAGTTAAAATGAAGTATGTATGGCATTTTGCCCTAAGGATGAGGTAAGGTGTCTTGGGGATGCAGAGGGAAGGAAGGTCACTGCAGGATGATAAGAGCAGCTGTTCAGTAATTAGATGTTTACCCTGCCCTATGATGAGGTCATAAAGAGATATCTCTGGAAATCACTCTTATTATGAACAAGGCCTCAAATTTATTAAGGGAGAGGTAAAAGTTTCTCATGAGCCTGTAGGGGGTCCTGTTCAGGCTCATGCCAAAGCGACACATTTTGGGGAGGTGTGTTCTGCTCCCCTTCAAAGATGATGACAGATTATACCCCCTATCCTAATTGCAAATAGATGTATTCTTAATTTGATTTTCTCTTGTAAATCCTGTGTCTTTTGAAAATCTCCATGCAAAGTAGTATCCTGAGGTGTGACACCATTGTCCCAACACTCCCATCATTGTAGTGGGAACTGAAATTGATCTTAGGGATGATAAAGATGTAACTGAGAAACTGAAAGAGAAAGGGCTGACTGCCATCACCTGTCCTCAAAGTTTAGCCACGGCTGAGAAGATTTGTGTTGTAAAATACCTGGAGGTCTCAGCTCTCACACAGCTCTCTAGATGGTATTTGAAGAAACTGTTCAAGCGGTTCTCTCCTACCTCCTGTCAAGAAGAGGAAGAGAAAAATGCCTGCTGTTGTGAATGTCTGAGCCTCTCCTTCCTTGCCCTGTGCCCCTCGGAATGGTGGTGACTTTGCCCTTAATACCAACTTTTTGTTATAGATTAGTTTGTCCATAAAACCGTTTTGAACCAATCAATGTAATTGATTTTAAAGTTTTTTTTTTTTTAAGTCCAAGAGTTCAAACTTTCACGTTCTATTAAAATTTAGCCAAAAAAAATGAAAAAAAAATCTGCTTTGAAGCCTCATATTCACCATGTACTAGCAAAATGACTTTAGGCTAATTATGTCTGTAAGCGACCTCAATTTCTTCATTTGCACAAAATAGTAATAATCATAGTACCTATTTCATGTTTTGGGGGGGGCAAAAATTAAATGTGATCATTTATGTGAAAGATATGCTAATTAAGGAATTCATTTTTAGTTAAGCAGAGGAAAGAATTTGGGGCTAGGACTTAAAAACACGGGTTCTAACTTTGGTTCTGCCATGACCTAGCTATGTCACTTCGGGCAAATCTCCTAACGTTTTCGCTTTCAGTTCTCCCTTGTTAAATGAGGCAGGTAAGCGGGAAGCTGTGTGATAGACATTCAGTTAATGTTAGCACCATCTTTCTCCTTCTAATTTCTTATAAAACAAAATAATTGGATTTGGTTACTGGTTCACAATCCTGGCTGGGTATCAGAATCATCTGCAGAGCTGAAAAAAAAAGAAAACTGATAAATCAGAATATATGTGTTGAGAGCCATGGATTAGGTGATCTATGAGATTTCTTCGTGATCTAATGATTGGTTGAAGAAAATATGATGTGTTTAATTTTCCATTCTCCTGCCACCATATCAACTACTACACCTGGCCCAGACTGTGTGTGTAAAACTGATAGTTGCTTCCACTCAGATTCTAACACAGGGCTTGGGTTTACACAGTGTAGGCAGAATGTACTACCTTGCCACTTATAATGACCACTGAGCTCTTTGTTCAGGGAGGGTGACAAAATCTGAATCAGCAGTGAAACTCTCACTCCTGCAAGGTGATGATTGTATTTTTTCTTTTTTTAAAGACATTACTCAACGCAATGCTTTTTCCACAACCATTCCAAATTCCACTCACAAAGCTATGCGGAAACAGCAAAATGAGTGAGTGTGTAAATGGGTGTGGATCATATGTGTACGTGTATGGCATTTTATGTTCCCTAGCTAAGATTTTGCAAATATATTGGTATTTTGTGGATGTGCTGGTTGGAAAGATGATCAAAACACTTAACTGAAACTACTCTTATAGTTATACTGTGTTCATTCGAAACCTTACTCATAAATTGGGGTGGCAGTAAACTTTATTAATAATATTCAGGGATTTTTCTTCTAAAGCCAAGTTGATTTCTCTCTGATATATTCAGGAGTGATTCCCCTTGACCAACAAACACAATGTGTCCCTTATTATGCTACCCTTGGTCAGTTTTTGCCATTTCTGGTACAGGCAGTCTTTACTGTTGTACATAATGTGTTCTTGGAAATGTGTTTCTAAGTTGAGTACCTGAAACTCAAGTAATGGACCCATATGTTATAAAGAGCATTCCATTCCCAGAGACCTAAAAAAATATCAAGTTGATATAGGGGCTCCTTTCCTGGGAAGCAGGCAGCTGGGCATGAGATAGTCAGAGGCTTCAGGGTCACCTGTGAAGGTTAGGAAAGCAGGAAGGTGGAAGGGAGACATTAGGTTCAGCCAAGTGATGCCAAATGGACCCTCCAGAGCATGACAGAGTTGGGGGTGGGGCAAAGAGAGTAAGCTCAGGGCTTCAGATATCAGGTACCGTGGGGTCTGTGGTGCCTTCAGGCCAAAGGTAGGGACAGGAATGTGATCACAGTAAGACCTGGAGGAGCAGTATCTATTGCTGACCTGAATGGTGACAGGATAAGTGACAGCAAGAAAGTTTCCCTGACATCTTGCCCAAGATAGATGGTTCACAGTGACAGTTAACTTTATAGATGATGTCATTATGTGACAACTTGAAATCATCATTGCCTAGCCAAAGTAGGAAGACTAAATCTAGGCAGATGCTTTTGCAGTGTGAATGTGTTAAAGTCAAAGATACTCAAAGGCTGCTGTCTTATTAGTCTTTTTGGGCTGCTATAACAAAATACTACAGACATGTGGCTTGTAAACAACAAAAATTTATTTCTCACAGTTCTAGAGGCTAGAAGTCCAAGTGTGCCAGCATGGTTGGGTGAGGGCTTCTGGGTTGCAGAGACCTCACATGGAAGAAGGGGCAAGGGAGCTCTGTGAGATATCTTTAATTAGAGCACTAATCTTGTTGTGAGGGCTCTGCCTTTATGACCTAAGCACTTCGCAAAGGGCCACCTCCAAATACCATCACATTGGGCAATGGGATTTCAACATGCA
>NW_011888890.1:1940578-1945557 GCF_000151845.1 Pteropus vampyrus | reverse complement strand
CCCTTCAGGCCAAAGGTAGGGACAGGAATGTGATCACAGTAAGACCTGGAGGAGCAGTATCTATTGCTGACCTGAATGGTGACAGGATAAGTGACGGCAAGAAAGTTTCCCTGACATCTTGCCCAAGATAGATGGTTAACAGTGACAGTTAACTTTATAGATGATGTCATTATGTGACAACTTGAAATCATCATTGCCTAGCCAAAGTAGGAAGACTAAATCTAGGCAGAAGCTTTTGCAGTGTGAATGTGTTAAAGTCAAAGACACTCAAAGGCTGCTGTCTTATTAGTCTTTTTGGGCTGCTATAACAAAATACTACAGACATGTGGCTTGTAAACAACAAAAATTTATTTCTCACAGTTCTAGAGGCTAGAAGTCCAAGTGTGCCAGCATGGTTGGGTGAGGGCTTCTGGGTTGCAGAGACCTCACATGGAAGAAGGGGCAAGGGAGCTCTGTGAGATATCTTTAATTAGAGCACTAATCTTGTTGTGAGGGCTCTGCCTTTATGACCTAAGCACTTCGCAAAGGGCCACCTCCAAATACCATCACATTGGGCAATGGGATTTCAACATGCAGATGTTGAGGAGATAGTAACATTCATACTTTAACAGCTGCCTACGGTAGAGTTCTTCACATCATAGCTGTTTTAATGCCCTTGCCTATTAATTCTATCATATATGTCATTTCTGGATCCATTTCTATGGATTGATTTTTCCCTCCTTCTAGTTGTATATAGGTCATTTTTTCCCACTTCTTTGCATGCCTGATAATTTTTGATTGAATGCCAGATGTTTCGTATTTAATCTTGTTGGGGGCTGTATATTTTAATATTCCTGAAAATATTGTTGAACTTCGTTCCGGGACACAGTTATATTATTTGGAAACATTGGTATACTTCTGGGTCTTGCTTTTAAGCTTTGTTAAGCAGTACCAGAGCAGCATTTGGTCAAGGGCTAATTTTGCTCCAGTACTGAGGCAACTCCCTCCTGAGTACTCTACTTGATGTCTTATGAATTTTGAGATTTTCTACTCTGTTTGGTGGAACATGAGCTATTACCAGCACTGTATGATCCCCCAGTATGCTCCTTCTAATCACTAATGTGCTGATGGTTAATTAGCTGAGGACTTAAGGAGACTATTCTGCAGATTTCCAGATTTCTCTCTTCCCTTAAATCTCTCCTCTATAGTACGCTACCCTGTGGACTCTAGCTGCCTTGGCCTCCCTGTGCTTTCGCCTATCTCCTCAATTCAGGAAGACTCTTGGACTTCATCTAGTTTCCCCCACTCTAGGCTGCAGCCTGGAAACCTCGTTCGTTTCCTATCTCTCAGGGACCATTATCTTGCACTGCCTGAAGTACAGTGTCTGAAAATAATTGCTTTCACACACAATTGTTACACACACCATTTTTTAGTAATTTCAGGCAGATGGATAATTCTGAGCCTTGTTACTCTATTTTGTTGAGAAGCAGAAGTCACTTTCTTATTATTTTTGAAGTTGGCATATGTAATGCACCTGCTCAATATGCACTGCAATGTATATATGTTTTTGTATTTGTTGAAGAATGTGTGTGAGGGATGGTGAAGGTAACAGGATCAGGCTCATTTGTTTCTTTAAAAAATTTTTTAAATGCATTTTTGAAAAGTAGCTTTTGAAAAAGATATGAAAGTAATATGTGCTTAAGTAAATAATATAAATATAGCACAGATAATATAAAGTGAAAGTTAAGTCTCTTGACTGACTCACAGCTCTATCATTCAATCTTATCTTAATTTTCAGAATGAATGGCAACTAATATTTTTTAGTGTATTCTTACAAAGGTGTTTCTGAATGGGAATGTAGTGTTTTTTCCATGAAATATAATTCAAGTTTAGTATAATATTTCTTACACAAATGATTATTAGAGGTAGAATTTAAATTCTTAATATCCTATCATTTCTTCAAGAACTAATATTTTAAAATATAATTTTGTTTAAATCTTTAAAATTTGTTTTGATTACATATTTAGTAGAGGTGAGTAAAGCTAGAGTACTTTCCAAGACTGCTCTATTCATTAATATATTAATGAATTAAAGTCTTTTCATTAATCTAGTGAAATAGTGATATGTGATTATTTTATAAATTTTGAAAAAGAACAGAGAAATATAAAAAGGAAAATAAAAATTATTTTGAATTCTACCATCCAGAGATGATTTGACCCCTATAGCTATTTAATAAATCTTTTATCAATTAAATTAACAGAAGATATCCTCACCTCTAATAAAATTACATGACAGCGTATAAGGATTATTTTTCGGTTCTATGTAATATGTACATAATAAGCATTTGCTCGCTCTCTCTTTCTCTCTTTCCCTCATTCTCTTAAATTGTTTACTGTTCTCCTGATAAGGTAAATGTGATGTTCAGTAAACATATGTTAATAAACTAAGTAAGTAAGACAGTTGATTTCATTTACTAATACAAAATATATTTGTTGAGCAAAACAGTTATAGTCCCTGCCCTCATGAAGCTTGTACAGTTGCAGGAGAAACTAATGCTAATCAAATAATTATACAAATAAATATACTCCCACAAACTGTGATAAATGCTATGAAGGAAAAGGAGGCTATGAAAGAGTATAAAAGGGACCTGACCAAACTAGAGGGGCTGGGAAGGTGTTCTTGGAAAAGTGATTTATCAGCTGAAAGAATCATCCTGACAAAGGACGGAGAAAGAGTACGTGGGCATAACATATGCAAAGGCTCCAAGGTGCTGGCAGATGAATCTCGGGGAATAGAGAAGGCTTGTGTGCACAGAGAGTGTTTGCAGTAGGTTTAAGAGTTAGAGAGAAACTGCATCACATCAGACCTCATAGACTGTATTAAGGATGTAGGCTTTAACCTAAGAGTGATAAGCAATTGAAGGATTTTAAGAGGAGAAACGTCAAAATTAGATTTATGTTATGAAAATGCCCTTGACTGCTGTGCAGAAAATGGTTGGAAGGGAGCAAAAAATAATGCAGAGGAACCAGTTAGGAGGCTGTTGACGTAGAACAGGTGAAAAAGAATAGAAACTTTGACAAGAAGAGCAGTGGCAGAAATGTTGGTAAAAATTGTGGTAATGGGATGATGAGCGGGAGAGGGAGAGGGAAATGTTAAGGATGACGCCTGGGTTTCTGGAGTGCAAAAGTGTGTGGACCAGCAATGTATAAAAATATTATAGACCATGACCAAGTGGGATTTATTCCAGGCATACAAAGCTGTTTCGACATTCGAAATCGATCAGTGTAATCTACTGTATCAACAAGGTAAAGAGGAAAAATCATATTGTCAACTGATGTAGGAAAAGCATATGATAAGATTGAAAATCCATTCATGAGGAAGTCTCAGCAAGTTGGAAATGAAGGGGAGTTGCTTCTGTTTGATAAAGAGCATCTATGAAAAGCCCACAGCTATGATCATATTTCATGGTGAAAGACTAAATGCTTTCCCTCTAAGATTGGGACCAAAGCAAAATGTTAGCTCTCATTACTCCTACTTGAACATAGTCCTGGAAGTTCTAGCCACTGCAATAAGCAAGAAAAAGAAATAAAAGACATACAGTTTAGAAAGGAAATAAACCTGTGTCTATCTGCAGATAACATGATCATCTATATAGAAAATTTCAAGGATTCTACAAAAAAAACTCTTAGACCTAATAAGTGAGTTCAGCAAGGTGACAGGAAACAAGATCACCACACAAAAATTAGTCACATTTCCATGCACTAACAATAAACATGGAGAACCCAAAATTAAAAACGCAAAACCACAATTGCTCCAAAGAAAATGAAATACTTAGATATACCCTTAACAAAACATATACACTTAACAAAATTTTTATGTTGAAAACTATAAAATACTGATTAAAAAATCAAAGAAGACCTAAATAAATGAAGAAATATAGTATGTTATGGATTGGAAGAATCAGCAGAGTAAAGATGTCAATTCTCTCCCAATTGGCCTATATGTTTGATACCATTCCTATCAAAACTCTAGCAAGCTTCTTGGAGATAGAGATGAGATTCTTCCACAATTTATATGAATAGGCATAGGCCCAAACGGCTAAGGCTAATATGTTCTTGACGAAGAAAAGTAAAGTAGGAGGACTCATTCTATCTGATTTGTGTGTGTGTGTGTGTGTGTGTGTGTGTGTGTGTGTGTGTGTGTGTGTGTGTATAAAATAATCAAGCCAGCGTGGTATTGGTGGAGGGATAGATATGTAGATCAATGGAACAAAGCAGAGAACCGAGAAATAAACCCACACAAATAAGCTCAACTGATCTTTGACAAAAGTGCAAAAGCAGTACAATGGACCAAGGATAGTTTTTTCAATGAACAGGGTTGGAGCTGTGGAACATCTATAGTCAAAAAATGAAACTCAACTTAAAATTCAATCTAAAACAAAGATGAACTTTAAATAAGTCATGAACTTAAATGTAAAATGTAAAACTCTGGGGGAAAATAAAAGGGGGAAAGGAAAAAAGTCTTCAGGATCTAGCTAAGTTTTCTTAGGTGATCCATGACAGGAAAAATTCATCCATCGAACTCATCAAAATTAAAAATGTTGTTCTGTGAAAACTTACATCAAGAGTGAACAGACAAACCACAGAATAGAAAAAATTATATGCAAACCACACACAAAGGACAAGTGTTTAGAGTATTTTCAGAAACCAAGAGGAAAGATACAAACAGCCTAATTAGAAAACAGGCAAAGGCATGAACAGACATTTCACCAAATAGAGTATATAGGGGGCAAACAGGCCCATGAAAATGTGTTTGACATCATTAGTCATTAGGGGAATGCAGATAAAAACTACAATGATTTATGACTACATACCTGTCAGAATGGCTAAAATAAAAAATGTTGTTTTCAAATTCTGTTGAGGGTGTGGAGAAACTGGATCCCTCACACATTGCTAGTGGAAATGTAAAGTGACACAGCTGTCATTTTTATAAAACTAAAC
>NW_011888890.1:1934080-1939278 GCF_000151845.1 Pteropus vampyrus | reverse complement strand
TAGCTAGATGGAATTGCTTCTGTCTTTGAAATCTCAAAGCCCTTTTGTCAGTAGTTTATACTCTCTGTGTTATATTTTGGTTATTCATATATCAGTTTTAAGTTTCCACTACATTTGAACAACTTGGGGTCAGAGTCCATTATCCTGTAGTCCCTCACTCTGCTGTGTGGAGACAGACACCAATAATATGCATTCTAAGTCTTTCGTAGGAGCACTGGGGATAAGGAAAGTTGAAAACCCATACCCGCAGGAGTCTCCAAGGATTCTGTGACAGAAAAGATCAACATGTGTGATCTGCCACAGAAAGAGGGCACCTGTACTAGTTAAGTAAGAGCTTTGGGCCCTTTATCTTTGTTATTCCAACCCTGGAGGGCCCCCAATTAAAATTTTTTATTTATATTTATTTTTTATTGAAATATATTTGACATATAATATTGTGCAAATTTAAGGTGTATAACACGTTAATTTGATACATTTTTATATTGTAATACGACTGCCATAGTAGTAATAATTAGCACATCTATCATGTTATATAATTATCAATTATTTTTAATGATTGGAATAATTAAGTTGTAGTATCTTAGCAAGTCTGATGATTATAATACAATATTGTTGCCTATACTTACTATACAATGCATTAAATCTCTAGAACTTATTTACTATTTACTAATCCTTCCAAGTTACTAATCCTTTCCAGTCCTATGAGAATCCCCACATTGTACTTTGCAAGTGACAGAGATAGGGAGGAAGAGTGAGAAAGAGGAAATCGGCTATCTTCTCTTTTCCCACTGCAGAAGCTTGAAGTGGAGGAGTGTGTGTTAAGTTGAATGACATTTGAAGTTTTATGATTATTAGGCTGGACTAGAGTCTAGAATATCCATAAGTGATGTGAAAAGCTATGGTACGTGTCTGAGCTTCTGCTGAGGAGCAGAAATAACCAGACCAGAAGGGGCAGTAAGAGAGATAATTAAATTGCTCCCTGCTTGCATCTTATCATTTCCTGCTTGTTTGATATACCAGTCCTGACTATGGATCAGTGATCCCCACCCTGCTGGCCAGTGCCACACTCAGCAGGTAGGAAGTAGACAGCAGGTAAAGGCTGCTGCTTTTTCCTTCTCCACATGAGGGGCAGGCATTCAATTTCTTGGTCTCCCACCAGGAAATAGGTCCAGGTCAAGTATCTCAGGGAACTCAGGATAAAAGAGAACAAAGAGCTCTGGCACCTGCAGAAAGTAAGAGGAAAAAGGGAGTCCAGTTAAGTGAAGCCAGTGTCAGAGAAACTTTGATACCCGAAATTCCTTCTTGCTGACACTGGTGCCTCTGTCTGTCCTGGCATGTCCTGGCATCCAGGTCACATTTGTGGATCCTTTCCACCTGTCCCTGGATCCTGCAGGCAGCAGGCATCTGGCATCTGGCGTCTGGGAGGTAGCATAGTGCAGCAAAAAGAGCCCTCTACTCATTCATATTGTACTCATTGCAGTGCAGACTGGCACAGCCTTTCTGAAGGGCAACTTAGCCAGATCTAGCAAAAGCCTGGCAATGTTTATACCTGTGTAAGAATTAGGATTAAGTTCAACTTCAAATAACTCCAAGATCCAAAATAACTATGATTTAAACCACCTGGAATTTTATTGATCTCTCATGTAAATGAGAGTATGTATGTGGTTGAGAGCTGGAATTTGCTTGAGTTCCAAGAAGGATTCATGTTCCTCCCAGCTCAGTCATGACCCAAGAGAACCCATGTCCAGGCAGAAGGATGGATTGTAGCCATTGAAGGATGAGTCCAGTGAAGAAAAAGGGCAAAGGTCCCAGAACATATGTGTCTGAGGAAGAGTCCTGGAAGCTGTCACATAGCAGTTTTGCTCACACCTCATTGAGAAAACCTCAACCACAGGGGCCATGCCCACTTGCAAGGCTCACTAGAAAAGGCAGTCAGTTCAGATGATTAAGTATCTAGCTAAAATTTTGGAAGAAAGGTAAAATAATATTAGAGAACAATTAACACTTTTTTATGCCTTGCTTATTTCACTTAATATTATATCTTGGAGATGATTCAATATCAGTACTTAAAGAGGTTCTTCATTTTTATATATTTTATTTTTTAAGGCTGAATAGTACTTCATTTTTTGAAAGCATCATGATGTATTTAGCCAATCCCTTGTTGGCGAATAGTTAGGTAGATGTCAAACTTACATTGTTATAAATATTGACACAGTGGGTAACCTTGTACATATGTAATTTTATATATATGTGAATATATCTTTAGGATAAATTCCCAGATGTGAGTTTACTAGGAATTTGTGATTTTGGGTAGATTATTGCCAAATTGTCTTTATTAGATTTGTAACAGTGAAAGTCCCATTATCACAAATAACCCTCTCCAAAATGGTGTACATCAAATGTTTTTATTGTTGCCTATATGATGGTTAATATGCAATTAAAAAAATAAACAGTGCCACAGTTAAAAAGTTTTTTGCATATATCTTTGCACTTTTGTCACCTTATCTTTAAAGATTAAGATCCTAGAGAGGAATTTTTGGATAAAAAATTATGCAATTTTTTAAACTCTTTTAAAACATTTAAAAATTTTTTAAAAATTAGTTTCAAGTATACAGTACATTGGTTAGACATTTGTGTAGTTTATAAAACAATTCCCCTAATTGCTCCTTCTCTCCTCTGGTTTTCTACCTAGGTCAAAATTTTAAACTCTTGATCCTTGTTACCAAACTCTTCAAGAAATATGTGCAAATTTTCTCATTCCCACTTACAATGCTTGAAAAGAGATTACTTCAGAAGAGTGTAACAAGGTAAAATGCAGCAGAGAGGAAGACAGTTTTAGGAATCAAATATGCCAGAGTTTGCATTGGATTATTTTAGATCCTCTGAAGAGTATTGAATTATTATTATTTTTATTGGTTAGCTTGGCTCAAGAAATAGTCTTTCCCTATGGCCAGTGGCTTCTGAGGTTTCAGTCCGGTTCTTTCATTGTTAGCTGGGCTTCTTGGAGTCAGCCTTACGTGTGTGTAGTTCAGGGTCAGTTAGACATTTGGACAAGAGTTTATAACCATAGAAGTTGGGGGCGCCCTCCCCCAACTCTTCCCTTTCCTGGATATCTCTTCTCAATTTCCAGCTGTTGTGATTGCCCTGAGATCTGGCCTCAGGTTCTTTCAACCAATTAAACTGCACGGGTTGTCCTCAGGCTGGTGCCATCAAAACCAAGAAAGTCACAGAGTAATTCTCTCTCAAGTATGAGAACCCGACGACTTTCAGAATTTACCTTTTTTGGGGGTCTCTCTTCAGTGCCTTCAGGTAGGTTTTTTTTGGGGGGGGGGAGTAGAGAGTTATTACTTGCAGGAGGGACTTCTTTGAACTTATTTCAAATTCCTCACAGTTCGACATCTATGATTTTTATAGATCCCTTGTGCATGAACAGTGCCAGAAAATTACATTTTGAGTCCACCAAGGGTCTATGTCTCCAAAGGCCTGGGAATGGATTGCCCAATAGTGACCAAAAACAAAATAAAAAAATAACAAACAAACAAACAAAAAACAAAAGTAAAAATCAGCCAGTGGGGTGGTGAGTGAGTGGTAGGGGAGCTCAAAAGTTTCTGGGGGTATATTTATTGTGCTGAGGCAGATTTGGAGTATTGAAGTCTTTCCTAATCTCTCCAAAAACAAAAACAAGAACAAACAAACAAACAAAAAACCCAGGCCACAGTTATGTCCTTTGTAAAATACTTTTCAGAAAAGGACCTTAACATGTGATATCCATCCACCCAGTAATGACTTTGGGCAAGTGATTTGATATCTTAAAGCTCCAATTTTCCCATCTGTAAGATGTAAACCCTGCCTATCTCACAGGATTGTAAAAGTGCTTAAGAGACAATAAAACGGTTCAGACATGCAGAAATCATACCACGCTGCCTCTGACCTGAGCCAGATCAGAGGTTCCCAGACTACACCTGAGGGCTATCAACTTGGAGCCTACTTTTGAATATTTAGATGTTTCTAAATAAAGCTTTCTGTTGGGAAACCAATGGGGAATTCCAAGTCATCTGGAAACATCAGAAAGAGGTGACAGTATATAGGTAATATAAAGTAGAATCGCATAAATTATTTCACTTTAAAAGTGTTTTTTCCTCTGTAACATACTAGTTATTATGATATTTTTGGAGGGAATTACTTGAGATACCTGGAAATTTGGGAACATATAAAGTCACCTACTTGGCTACTTCTAGTCACCACATCCCACTCTCCATCATAACTACAAGTCAAGGAGAGCTTCCTTCAGTTCAATTATTAGAATCCCAGGATTGTAGTCTTAGAGATATGGGAAGTTATATACTTTAACCCCCCATTCTGTATTTGACATGCATGAAAATAAAAGCTGAATGAATTTAAGCAGATTGTTCAAGGTCACAAGTCCAGGTTTCGAGGAGCTAGGAAATGAGCCTTTATTACTGGCGGTCTAGTATCTGTGCCGGTGTCAGGCTCACTTGGAGCAGTGAGGACCCACCTTTTTTTCACATTGGTCAATTGGACAAAAAGAAAATTTATCGAAAATGCAATGTAAGTTGTTTTATTGAGTCACATGAAAAATAAAGGGTTTTTTTTTTGTTTGTTTGGTTTTTTTTTAACCACTTAGATTCTTTTCCTTGTTCTTGGAAGAATATCGGGGAGAAAACTTAGCTTTACATTTAGTTGGAATGATAATGTTAGACTTTGTACGCTAAGTAGCAACCCCAAAACACTCCTCTGTTTTTTCATCCTGAACTCTTAGTTGGTGGGCTGTACCTGGTCGGGTAGGCTGCTTGTGTCAAAGGACTCAAGTTACATGCCACTGTGTAGAGCAGTGATTCTCAAGGCATGGTTCTTGAAAAGCCCCACTCAGACCAACTTAATCAGAAAACTGGGGTTTGGGGCTAGCAATTTGTGATTGATTGATTGATGGATTGATTTACTTACTTACTTACTTACTTACTTACATCTACAGCACCCAGTCTTCCTAGGTGGTCTCCTATCCAAGTACTAACCAGGCCTGACATTGCTTAGCTTCCGAGATCAGACGAGATCAGGAGTGTTCAGAGTGGCATGGCTGTAGATAGCAATCTGTGTTTTAACAGGCCCTCTTGGTGATTCTGATGCATGCTAAAGTTTGAGAACCATTGCTTTAGAGATGCTTAGAGCTAATCATTGTA
>NW_011888890.1:1913841-1932130 GCF_000151845.1 Pteropus vampyrus | reverse complement strand
GATTTTGTTGTAAACACAAAACACAAGGTTCCTTCTCTTATGGGGTTTACATTATAGTGTATGTGGGAGTGTTGTTATTGAGAGAGATAGACTATAAACAAGTAAACAAATAAATGAACAAGATAGTTTCAGATAGCAATAAGTGCTATGAAGGTGGTAGGAGACCTGGTAGTATGGGATTGAGAGGGAGGGGCTATTTTAGAAGGGGACGTTCTTTTTGAGGAGCTAAGATGTAAATGTGAGACAAAGCCACTGACAAATGCATGATTTATAATGAGTACTTATTTCATGGATAGGAGCATCTAAAATATTTATTTCTAAATGCAAAACCATTCTCCCACTACACAAATGACGAAAATGCAATTTTTATTTAAATCAAATATCAAGGAAAACCCCTTACATCTGCTAAGGGTAATTGGCTCGGGAATACTAAAGATTAGATTCTGCAATATTAGATTTATTTTGAAACCCAAACAGTTCCCAGTAGGTTTGCCTTCGAGTAAAAAAATTGAGACACCACTCTTGCTTAATCCCAATGCTAGTTACTGCTGGGAAATGGAATATCTGAGTAATCTTACTTGACTCTTAAGGTACATTTGTTATCAGCAAACTAGCAAGGGAAATTCTGTGATAAAAATGAATCCATTCTAATTTTCTTTAAAAAAAGCTGTTTTATATTTGTGATTCGAGATCTTATAAAATGACACATGTGCAGGAAAAGAAAGTTGGCATTTGCCAGGAGGAAAGCAAATTTGATTAGATGTTCCAGATGCTAGAACATGTTTATTCATCCAGTGTTTATAATTGGCTTCCTAAGAAATATGAGTGTTGCTGATCTAGAGACGTGAATTTAAAACATACAGGGCTTCAGATTTGATCTCTGGTATTTAAAAAATGACACATCTATAAGAATAGAATTTTGAAAAGTTAGACTTGATTCTCAATATAACATAATCATGTCACTAATTAGAGCCAAGTTTTTTTTGTATCTTCAAAATTTGAGGAGTTAAAATTCGTAAGTATGACAAGTAAGAAATTAAAAATATGGGGGAGGAAAAAGCCACCAGTGAGATGGGTTCACTTCGAAAGATGTGATATTAATTTAAGAACTAATGAACTTTACAAAACAGAATTATGTGTTGGTAATACAGAGTAGAATCTGGACCTCCACAGGAAATCTAACCTCAGAAAGTGAAGCATAAACAGGAGGCTGGGGGGAGGAATGGAAACTTTCAGGGGTACTGGAATTAAGTGATCTCTAGGTCCCTTCTAGCCCCATGTATCTGATTCTAAGAGTACCCAAAGAGTGTGTTAACAAGTTTTTAAAAAGGTTTTATTGAGATATAATGTATAGAACTATAAAATTCCTCCATTATAAGTATATAATTCATGATTTGTAGTAAATTCATAGAATTGTGCAACCATCATTACAATCTAACCCATTTTTCATGTTGTTTATGGGCTAAAAACCATTTTATTTTTCTAGTATAAATTTACATAGTGACTCATCAAAATTGTAGAGCAAGGGGTGACTCCATAATGTAGTGGTTAGCACGTCTGCTTTACACGCAGAAGGTCCTGGGTTTACACCCAGGTGGAGCCACGGACCATACTCCGTGTATGCCAGGCCCCCCCAACCCCGTGTGCTCCAGGGGTGCCAGGCCCCAGGTGCGCCAGGCCCCGGGTGCCCTCAGCGAGCGAGTGGGAGGAGATCCCTTGCCTTCGGAGATCCAGTTCTTAACGGGAAATGGCAACATCCGTAGGTCAGGGGTGGAAGTAGGGGCGGGGGGCGAATTAAAGAGGGGGGAAAAATAGAAAAAAAATTGTAGAGCAAGTTTCAAGGATGCAAAGGTGACTCACTGAAAATGTGTGTAATAGACATGTGCAGGCAGCTGCTCTACAGAAACAAGTAGGGAGAAAAAGAGGGTGGGTGGTTAGAAGAAATGCAGGGCAATGGTTACCAGGCACGCCCTCCAGTCAGACTGCTGGTGTTTAGATTCTTGCATCCCTACTTACTTAATAGCTGTCTGACGTCAAGCAAATTACTTAAACTTGCTGAGCCTTCAGTTTGCTCATCTGGTTTACTCATTTGTAAGTTAACAGTACCTACTTCATGGGGTTATGAAGGGTAAATAAGATAATATATGCAAAGGGCTTAGCATACTTCATAGTTATGAAGGGTAAATAAGATAATATATGCAAAGGGCTTAGCATACTTCTGGCATATAGAAAGTACTCAATAAGTGTTAGCTGTTTTTATAATTATCACTAGATGACCATTAAATAGTCTTTCATGAGCCAGACACAAAAGACCACATATTCTATGATTTAATTTATATGAAACTCTAGAAAAGGCAAAATGATGGTGATCGAAAGCAAATCACTGGTTGCCAGGGACCGGGGGTAGGAAATTAGAGCAAAGGGGCACAAGGAACTTTCGGGGTGTTCTATATTACGATGGGACGGTGTTTTGTAAACTGTCATCAAATTATACACTTAAACTTGGTGAATTTTATTGTATGCAAAATGAATCTGATAAAGCCCCCCTAAAATATAGCTTTTAATTTACCAGTTGGATAGTTTGGTTATTTTACATGTTAGAAGCAAGAATCAACATCTAAACTCAGTCAACAAATATCTGTTGATCGCCTACTAGGTGCAAGGCACTCTTCAAGGTGCTGGGGATACAGCCTTGAAGAAGACAGACAACATCCCTACATTTATGGAGCTTATAGTGCAAGCACGAATTATACATATATATTTGGGGAGACAAAAGAGGTCAGGGTGGGATGCTATAGAGACATAAAAGTGGCAAGGTAGTGGGAGGAGGGGTAGAGGAGCTCTAAGTAGTATATCTGTCTCGTGGTTTTTCTTTTAGTTTTCAAACATATACAGAAGACGGTGACCCTGACCAAAGGTCTCTGGGTGACCAGTGACAGTGACCCGAGGCACTCTGGCTACAGCACACAGTGTCCACCTGCGCGGGAAGCGGACTGTCATCGGCCCAAGGACCAAGTGGACGCTTCATGGGCCTCAGGGGTAGCGCAGCTTTGACCCTGGCCTCATCTCTTGGTACTCTGCAGAGTGCAGGAAGCGGAAACCTCACATACCCTCCCAGAGGCTAGGCAGACCGGCGAAGTCTTGGTGTGCGAGGTGACTCCGCCCACGAGGCAACTCTGCCCCGGGATGACCCCAACCACGTGGGGGTCCCAGGCGGATGCCGGCTGGGGAGAACGGTTGGCTGGCTGCTCCAGTCGGAACCCGTTGGAGGGCGGGGCGAGGCCTATGGGGGGCGGAGCTTGTGGCAAAGAGAAATGGATGCTCCGCGGGTCGGCGGGCGCCAGGGGCGGGGAAAGTGCTCGCTTGGCAGCGCTCTGGCCCCGCCCGGGAGCCGGCGGGAAGGCGGGGTCCGCCTGGGTCCTCCCTCACTGGCGCTGGGCTGAGCCCGGAGCGAGGAGACGGGGTTGACTTTACGCTCCTTTCTTGGTTTTTGGGCGGCAGCGGGCGTAGGAGGAACATGGCGCTCGTAGGCAACGGAGCAGAGCTGGAAGCCGACGAGGTACTGGCCGGTGGCGGGTGAAGGCACTGCCTCTGGAGCCGGGGAGGGGTGAGCGAGTCTGGCGCGGACCGCCAAGGTCCCGCCCCCAAAGTCCCAGCTTGAGACTGGCAACCAGACTCCCGCCTGGAGGAAGGAGAAGGGGCCGCAGGTCTGGGCACCCACCTTGGGAGATCTGTTGCCGCGGGATTGCGGGGGGCCTCTGCGGCTCTTGGAGCGGAGGTGGTGCCGTGGTTTGGGGCGCTGGCCCTATGGGGTCGGGAGGCTGGAGGACACCACGTCCGGTCCGCGGGTGGATGGATGTGAGCGCGCGGGAGCGCAGGACTCGCAGCACTGAGCTGTTCTGAGCCTCTGCGGAGACATGTGAGCTTTATGAAGTCTGACCCCTAAGTCCAGACACTGGTCCTCAGGGGTTTGTGGAACCGTCTCTTGCGTGAGAGTCTCACCTTCTATGGAAGTTTCCTGGTGGCCGAACCGAAAAGGCTTGATGAGAGAAGGGGTGTCAGCACGGGCTGCTTAGGGGCCGGAGGGTGAGGGGACCAGAGCAGCAGCCCTGGAATTGGTGCTTTCCCCTCCGTCCACAGGGCACGGGCCTCTCCCAAGTAGGTTCCCAGTGTCAGTGGTATAGACGGAGAGAAGGCACTACGAAAACCGACTCCAGAAGGCTGACTGTCCCAACTGTATTTAAATAATTGGCCACTTCCTCCTGTGGCCGGCGCGCCCGACTTTGAGCACCCACGGGCAGGCGCACCCGACCTGTTGATTTATTGATTGTTCCTTTCAGCGCTTGGTAGCTCCGGGGAGACGCGTTCTCTTGAGCTTGAAGTTGAGGCCGGTGGCAGCGCAGCAGCACCCACAGCTGCCGTTGCTGCCATTTTACCTGACTTGAATTTTACAAGTCGCTGCCTGAGGAGGCTTAGTTTCAAATGATGCAATAGTGGAAGATCTGGAGGAGGCCGGTTAAGATTCCTGTCCATCTCTTCAATGTCGGTCAACTCCTGACAATGAACATTAAAATAAAAACAAAACAAAACTGAATCACAGCTCCTTTATGTGACTGGAAGACAAGAGGGCCAGTCTGGCTGTCCAGAACCTTCCTTACGGCCTGTCTTTTGCAATGAAGATACCAACACCACAGACCAATAAACTAGAGTTTGCTCAAGTACATCTATTTATTGTTGAAACTTTTAAACTACTCATAAAGGCAAATGCACAGTTGTTGCTATTTTAATCTGTGACAAACTTTATCTATAGCTTTGGGCTGTCTTTTTGGTTGTCACAGAGTCAGTTCTTTTTCATTTCCCCTTAGTTCTTTTCTGTAATCAAGGTAGTAACACTTCTTTGATGTTTTAACCACACATTCACTCCATTCCTCAAAAGTTTTCATGGCTCTCTGTTGTATATTACATTAAGTACCTGACATGCAGGGCTCTCTACTGTGTGATCTCAATCTGATGTCCCAGCCTCGTCCCTAGCTGCTTCTTTATGTATAATCATTTAGTTTAATCAGTATTATGCTTGTCTTATAAATGAGGAAACAAGACAGGGAGTAGCTAGTAAATGTAGAGTGAAAGTTTTGAATCCTTAATGCTTGTTGAAAAAGATTTGCTACACTTAGGGCTACACAATTTTCTAGACCAGGATATTAAGAAAGAAAGGGGATCCTGTTAATAATTAACGCTTGATCAGTAGGTATAAACTGGGACTGTCCTGGGCCTATTGAGACATATGGCCACCCAGCTATGTCCACTGCTATGTCCATTTAGTGAACCGATGTATTAGCATGCATTCTAGGGAGAAGGGCTCTAGCTTCATTAGGGAGCTTAGGTTTTGGAGCAGCAGGGAGCCTGGCACACAGATACTTGGTAAATACATACTTTTTTTTTGAATGAATGAATGAATGAATATTGCTTAATTTCTCAGTTTTTGACGTATCTTTCATTCATTTTTAAATTCAGTAACTTCATTTTTTAAATTCAGTAACTATTAGGCCCCTATTCCATGTTCGGTAATAGAAAGAGAAGACACAGTTTTGGCTCTCTAGGGTTCTCAGCCCAGGGAGGGAGATAGGACATGTGTACAAGAACTCTAGAAAAGAGCTCAAGGCAGAATAAGCAAGTGAGAAGTAGTGCATTGTAGACTGGGTATCCTTGACTAATTTGCAGACAGCCCCTAGCTTTCAATGGGCTAAGTTCTCTGCACATGAATGAACAAGACCTTGCTCTTCAACTTTACTGTGTATGTGAACTAAAATAGCTTATTTCTGCTAGGAAGTTTTTCAAACACAAGTCTTTGTGGCCACTATTTGATACTCTAGGGAAGTAAAAGGGTGTAGTTGGAGAAGTGAACTGGGCTCTCAGCTCTGTCACTAATTTGCCCCATTTTTTCATTTTGTGTGCAAATATCTGACCATCTTATATGCTAAGTCTGGCGCTGGCCTGGAGATAGAACAGTGAACTAGATAGACAAAGACCTTGTCTAAAACGGTGAACTAGACAGACAAATGACCTTGTCCAAAACAGTGAACTAGACAGACAAATGACCTTGATTGAGCTGATCTCTCAACCTGTCAGGGTTCTTTTAAGTTTCCTCATATGAAGAAGGAGGGGCTGGATGAGACCTCAGTGTTCTTCCACCTTTAGAAGTCTGTGCTTTTGGAGGGGAAGGAGCTCCTTTTTGGGAGAAGGGCTAATAATATGGGAGTCCCTTTTCTTTCAAAGTAACCAAGAAGATGATTATAGTAGAAGAGCTCTCATGGTATCTGTGGGATAGAGTGTTCCCTCCCTCCCTCCCTCCCTCCCTCCCTCCCTCCCTTCCTTCCTTCCTTCCTTCCTTCCTTCCTTCCTTCCTTCCTTGCTTCCTTCCTTCCTTCCTTCCTTCCTGTACAGGAGCTAGGAGAATAAATGTGAGAACACAGAAGTTAGGGCTTGCAACCTTAAGGGTGGAAAAAGTTGGTTCTGGAGGGTTACCAAAACATCTTAGATATTACAGTAGTGTGTGGCCCGTCAAAGCTTGGTTTTCTTGGGTATTATACAAACAACACTGACATCAAGTTCATGCAAGATATACTGACATTATGCAAGATCTGTACTACAAACTTATGGCAAATAGATGGATATTACTGGAGGACCATCAGTCACTTGATCTTGAAGTCATCTCTCTCTTGGTGGCCTCTTCATATTTATGGGCTGCCATTGACTGCCTTTTGGATGTTGCTTATATTTGGTTCTCCATGCTTTTGTGGGATTTGAGAATTAAATAAAAATAGTTTATATTTTATTGTTTAATTCTATTAAAATTATTTACTCCACCAATAATTATGTCAAGAAGTACAATATCTGAATGAATATCTGGCAGCTAGTTAAATTAAAAATTATTTTCTCATATGAAACGAGTTAATTTTACTAAAATAACTTTAAAGAAGATAAAGTTTTGATTGTTTTACCTTTGCTGGAAAAATAAGTTTTGAATGTCTTTTAAATATTTGGTTACATTTCTATTATGTAGAAATTGGTAATTTGCATATGTAATTTGATATATTATATTTTACATTAAAATTACATAAGTTACTCAGCAAATACAATTATGAAGTTAATGTTAATAGCTTAAAAAATTTTAATTTAACTTGAATTTTTTATTTAGTCATTCAGAACCCATTATTGCATAAAAAGTCAACTATACTTGCTCATTTTATGTATAGATGTATCTCTGTGCTTTAAAATTTCATGGGGGGTGTGGTTAGAAAAAAATGTCTAAAAAGGCTTCTTAGGGGGGCAGTAATGAAAAAAAGTTGAAGAACACTGGATTAGGGAAAGAAATGGGTTATGTGACAGATTTTTCCATGGCCTGTTTCTTTTAAAATCTAATTCTGTTTCAGAAATGTTTTCCTTTAGAATTTTAGATGAAGTTTAGATAAAATTGATTGCCACAGTTTTCTGAGAATCAGATTCATTCTTTCATTCCACCAGTGTTCACTGAGCCCTTTCTTAGGTGCTAGCAGTCTTTAGATGCTGCAAGTGCATACTAAGATGAGACAGCATCATCGCCTGGAGGAACACACAGTATAGCAAAAGACACAGTTACACAAGTAACTAGTTCTATCTTTGGGTCAGGATAGGTTTTAGGGAGGAGGGCCATATAATTTATTATTCACAGTAGGGCACTGTGAGAGTAAATGGGGAGCTTTCAGAAATTACCCAGGACAGCAGGTGCAAACAGTGATATTTGGCCACCCTAGTTTACGGGTTGGCAAAGACTTGAAAGAAGACATGGTGTCTGAACTGGATCTTGAAGGGTAAACAGGATTATGCTGGGTGTAGCAAGTGGGATAAGGCTCAGGCCTGGGTAGAAGTTGAAATGAGCGAGAATGAGAGCATACCCTTGGTTCCGCAGAGTATTCAGCCTGAGGAAGGAGAGCTGGTGAGACTTTGCTATTGCATCATTTTTAACTAGGCAAGTATGATATGGTATTTATTTTAGGAAGATAAATCTGGCGAAGTTGATGCAGCCAGATTTTGGAGGTGGCATCAAAAAGGGCGAGAAGCTGTTGCGACAGTTAATGTGGGACGTGATAAGGACCGAAGTGTAGCAGAGGCCGTGGGATCTGAGAGGAGGCCAGAGTTGAGGGACTTCTCAAGGAGAACTTGGAGGAGGAATTGCCTGGGTGGTTGTTTGAGAGACAGTGGGAGGGATGAGCTATTCAGTGATAATACTGGGTTCTTGTGTGGCTGGGTGGAGGTGCTGTTACTTCAGCAGAGGTTTGGGGTTGAACCTTGCCCCCTTTAGGTGAGTGTTGAGAATATGAAGAGACTGCACACAGAATTAACTCACCCCTGTCGCTCCTGTGACCTACTGAGAGAGCATGGCCATTTGTTTATGAGTGGATAAAATTGAAAAGGGTGTTTATAATTGTTCGTGCGTATTAGTGGGAGGAAAAAATAGTATCAGCTTACCATCAGCCTCAACTCCCGCTCAGGTTAACAAACAGGCAAGTTTTCTAAAATGTTCAATCTTGAATCTCTTAAAATCTTATCTATTCTTGGAACTCTACTTCTCAGTGGAACTCACTCTCATTTTCTTCTTCCCTCCCCCCAAACCTAGGTATCCCTTTCCTTCCTTTCAAGTCCAGTAGTGCAGATATGCTCCTCTAGGCAGGTATCAGTTCATGCTTGAGTTAGCTGGTTTGCCTTCTTGTCTTAGTTCCTTTTCCTTGGGTACTGTTACTAATTATGCATAGTTTGAATCTGATACTCAGAATTCTGTGAGACTCATGGTTTCCATCTAGCCCTCTGTTGACAGTCCAGCAGCCCCTAGTCTCAGGTGCTCCAGTGGCCATCTTGAGTAGGTCTCCTGAAGTCACTGTGTGCTCACTTCCCAGAGGCACAGTACCTAGGGACTTGCCTGGGTGCTTGTGAGATTTCCTTTTCATAAGGCTTTTGTTAGCCCCTGACTGTGACAGTGCTCTTTTCTTTCACCCCTGTACTTAGTGGAAATTGGTCATGTACCCAGAGCTACTCTGGCAGGTTGGCTGAATAGTTAGGTCACTATACCTCTTCAGAGGGACTCCTTAAGTGTTGAATACCTGGCAGTTCTTCATGCCATTATGCATCTTAAGCTCTTTATTTAAAGACTGTGGGTTTATAGTAAATGCTTTTTTGTTGAGAGCTGTGGACATGTCCCCTGAGTATTGCTGTTATTATGCTGACATATACATAGGGCCTACATAGTTTTAGATACTCTAGTGAAACAGTATATATCATATATATTTGTTGGGTCTGATTGTAACTAGTACATGAGAAGAATTATTGAGTCTAACTTAATGTATTGAATTTTGTGCTAGATGCTGGAGAGGCAAATACAACTCCTGCCCTAAGTTATGGTCTAGTTGGGGATGGAGGCAGGTGTGTAAACAAATAGATGCAACACTCTGTGCTGAGAATCCAGAGTACTTTGAGAGCACAGAAGAGGGCACATCACTTGGGGATGGGTAGTCAGGGATGATTTCCTATATGAGGTCATTTCTTAGAAATTCTGGGTTTTGCAAGATGAGTAAAGCTTAGCCATGAAGAAGAGAGTTGGGCACCAGGGAACTCTTAAAGTGTGTCTCAAGGGAGAGGAGATAGCAGGCATAAGGTACAGAGGCGAGGGAGAGCTTGTGGTGCTCTGGGTGGCAGAGGACAATACTGGAGGGGTAGGAAGGGCCGTTCCAATTCTTTCAATTTCCAAACTGTGGATATCATGGTGTGTATTTAAGGGTTTAAGTTGAGAAGTGTGGAGAGATCAGACTGTAGGTAGGTGATTCCCTCTGGCAGTACATGGAGGCTGACTGAAGGGAGATAAGACCAGATGTGGGGAAGCCCGTGGTTTTCTGGTATTTTGTTTTGTTTTGTTTTTTGTTTGTTCAAGGACTGTTAACAGCCCACTCAAGGCCCAGTATATGCAAAGGTAGTTAATTTCTGGGATAACACGATAGGTAAGGTATGGTTTTGACCCCTCTGGAGTAGACGGTAGGAATGCGGACACAAACTCTAACGTGGAGTGTAGGGGAGAGTACAAGGAGAGTGTAAGCAGACCTGGTGCTCCAGGTCTGCTTACACTCTCCTTGTACTCTCCCCTACACTCCACGTTAGAAGAAGGAGAAGAAAGCTGTCACAGGGCAGTCACTGAGACGTAATTACAAGGGCATGCCCCTACCCAGGCCAGCTGATTTGATTTCCAGAGCAAGCCTTTATTGCCCAGCTGTGTGACTTAACCTTTGTGCGCCTTGGTTTCCCCATAGGTTACATGAAGGAATTGACATTACTGATCTGTTTCTGAAGTTCTCACCTTTGACATCTGTGATCTAGGTGACATTTGATCTGGACTTTGAGGGGTGGAATTTCAGCAGGCAGTGATGGAGCATATCATACCTTCATTCCTTTAGGCAGAGGGAGCAGCAGAGGAAATATGCTCAGGCATGGATGAAGCATGATGGAGGCCATCGTGCTGGAGCAGAGCATGTGAGAGAGTTATATGGTTAAGGCAAGAGAGCGGTGCTGTGTCTGTACCTGCAGATTTCGATAGACCTCGAACTCTCAGTTAAGGAGTTTGGTTTTTTCCCCTCCTTTTTGACAGTGGAAAGATACATGTATCCTCCTATCTTTGTGGAATGTTTCTCTCTCTCTCTCTCTCTCTCTCTCTCTCTTTCTCTCTCTCTCTCTCTCTCAATGAAGAAAGTAATGATGACCCCATTTCTTAGTTTCACTTTCTCTTTCCCCATCCCCATTTCCAAAGTACAGTTTTAAACTGATGAGTGTAAATGCAATGCAGGGGTTAAGGAGACAATCAGATACGTTAGTGTAATTCCGTGGGCGTATGTTTCATCACATAGATTCTTACTCTCGGCTGAGTTCTGAGCTACAGAACCACACTGACCCACCACTCTGGTGTGGTCAGCAGAACCAGGCAGAGTTCTGTGAGGGGCTCCTCAGTCCTTCTTTTCTCTCTTTCTGCTTCCTTAGACCATTTTGTCCTAGACTTCTGGGATTCCTGGTCTTTTTTTCCTACTTATGAGTCACAGTCCTTCCACTTAGAACTAAAGGAAACAAACTTTAGATTCTCACATAATTTTTCAGGCCAAATCGGGTATGATCTTTTTGAGAGCTGGCAGGAAAGATGGGTGACAGAGTGAGAGAGTCCTGAAGAGAGAATGAAAGAATGAGGCCTGACTCCCTGACAGCCTCTGAGAAGTACTCATATGTCATCATCTATGCAAAGTCAAGTATTTGTTGGCCAAGAACATCTACCCACTGGCACAGAGCAGTATGGAGCTTGTGAGGAGTGGCCAGCTTGGGTTCAGATTCTGGCTCCTCATTTGCTGTGTGATCTTTAGCATATTACTTAACTTGTCTGATGCTCTTCATTTATAAAATGGGAAAATACCTATCTCACAAGGTTAGCGATGAAGATGAGATAAGATTCTGTTTTATAAGCACCTGGCACATAGAAGTACTCTTAAAATTCCAGTTCTCTTTTCCCTTGTGGTTTATCTTAGGATATTGCTGCCACCGTTCTTTATTTATGGGTTTGCTTAAGAATCTGATGTGGATATTTTAGAGTGTTCAAGTATAGTTTCACCTTATTTTGCAGTTAATTGAGAAGAAAATTCTGCAAAAGAACACGTTCTAGAAACAGGAACTGACTGGCCCAAGATCACTCACTTATCTTGCCTAGGCACGGAATCGGGGTTAGAAGCCAAGCGCTCTTCCTTTATATTCGCTGCCCTTTCCCCTGGGTCACAGGACAACAAACTTCGCTGGAAGGCCAAATGTAGCCTGTCTGCCTCTTGCCTGTTTTTGTGAATAAAGTTTTTTTTGGATACAGCCACACTTATTCATTTAGGTGTTGCCTATGGCTGCTTCTGCACTACAATGCAGATTGGGTAGTTGGGACACAGAACATATGGTCCACATGGCCTAAATATTTATAGGTCCTTTATGGAAAAAGTTTGCTGATCCTTACACTAGGTGATTTCTAGGGCTATACATAATTTGTTTATAATGTGTTATAAATTAGATTTTCTTACACTAGGTGATTTCTAGGGCTATACATAATTTATAATGTGTTGTAATTAGATTTTCTTATTTCTTTAATACTCACATTGGCATTAAAAACTAGGAAAACATATAAATCTATTTGATACATCCCATAAAGTGGTACTGTACAAGTTCTGTAGTCAGATCGACATCGATTTGAATTCTTACTCCTCCGTGTACAGCCTTGGATAAGTTCATCTCTTTAAGCTTCAGCTTGTTCATCTGTAAATTGGAGATAATAGAACTTACCTCAGCGGGTTATTGTGAAGATTAAAGCCCTATAACTTGTTTAGCATGTGGGGTGTTCAGCAATGTTGGCTCTTAGCACTAATATTATCAAGGCTGCAGGATGTGGATGGTCGACACCATTTTCCCAACCCTATAAGGAGCTGGCATTATATAAAGGTCAGCCCATCTAGGGTCCTGCAAAACTCTGATTCATGTAAGACAGATGAAGATATCTCTCAGGCCTCCAGCTGGGTCAATGCTGAAAATTTATAGTCCTTACACATTTTGAAAATAGCTTTTGCCAATCAACACCTAAATAGTATGAGTGGTAACCTCTGGTTTCTCCAAACATTTTGTTGTGTGGGAGGGTCCCCTCATTAACATTAGTGAATATCATAATGCTCCTTATAGATTTTTCACCCTGCACCTAGATGTCAGTTGGAGACTTTGACCTGTAAAAGGTATGTTTGTTCTCGTTACTTAGTGTAAGAGGTTAAAAGGTAAAGGAGATGACAGTGTATGTGCATTTCTGGACCCTGGAGGGGGCTCCAGGTTTCCTGCCCCACCCCAAAGCAATGTGCCATGTCATACTGCTCTTTCTAAAATTCAAGTCCATTCTCACATTGCTGCTTAAAATCTCTTCACAGCTTCTCATTGCCTTTGAGGTGCTATGCAGACTCTTTAGCATGGCATATAAGGCCTTGCTTAGGGTCAACTTCACACTTAGGTGTGCACAGATCATCGAGTTAAAGGAATGCGTGGCTTGTTAAGATGCATTTTTCTAGGTCCTCCCACAAAATATTCTTATTCAGTAGGTCTGGGTGGTTCCCAGAAGTTCGCAGCCCTAACATAACCTTTAACATCAACCATGCTGAAGTGCTCGTAGTTCCCCTTCCATACCTCATCTCCCAAAAGGTCAGTCCTTTCTCACTTCCCAGCTTTTTCATGTGCCATTCCCTCATATGGCCAATTCTCTTCAGCATTTAAGACTTCTCTTAGGGTACCACTTCTCC
Organism: Pteropus vampyrus; assembly: GCF_000151845.1. Classification (NCBI taxonomy): domain Eukaryota; kingdom Metazoa; phylum Chordata; class Mammalia; order Chiroptera; family Pteropodidae; genus Pteropus; species Pteropus vampyrus. The sequence continues at coordinate 1,918,760 of NW_011888890.1, read as the reverse complement.
AGCCTTTCCAGATAGTCTTCCCTTCTTTCCTCCCTTCCAGGTGCTCAATAACTATTTACCATTCCTGGCTGCCTGGAAGGAGGAATATTCCTCTTTCAGCATAGGTGCTATGATACCCAACAGGGATGGGATGTAGGCGCCCTGGTGTTTCAGAAGGAAAGGGTGGCCCTTTGCCTCATAGAAAGCAGCAAAGGAATGCCCTTTAATGCTTTCTAGCAGTGTGATATTTTTATTCTTTCAACCAGAAAGGAGAATTTACCTCCATAATCTATTAGCATGATCTCAATATACTTAAAACAGAGCTTTATTGAGGTATAATTTACATGCTGTAAATTCACTCCTTTTAAAGGTAGAATTCAATAATTTTTAGTAAATTTACAGAGTTGAACAGCCATCACCACAATCAATTTAAGAACATTTTCATTGCCCCATAAAGCTTCCTTGTGCCTATTTGCTCTCACCTCAATATATTTTTTGCACTTAAATTAATTGAAAAATTAAAAATCACTATGATAAAATAGGATTTCCCAGGCAGAATAAAAATGAGCAGCCATTATATATGATGGGGATAAAACTAAAGTGTGAGGTATCAAAAAAGAGAGATTGCGGGGAGCAGGGTACATTTGGTCAGTGCTTGGCTTGACTCTTCCACTGCGACATCAGAAGAGAGCCTTGAGGGCTGCATGAATTACCCCGTCCAAATGAATAATTTGTCCTGTTTGCAATACATGTATTGTGTGTATGGATGATGGTTTTCCCTGTTTTTCTGGTTCATTCCCCAAGGCATATGCTATTTATCCAACTAAGCTAAGCTATGTTTAGCTTTCTGCTAGAAAGATGAACAAGCAGTTGCATTTCTAAGCCATTAACAGTTGAATAGAAGGGACTGTCACCATAGCTAAAGTCTCAAGTACGACAAAGAGTCCAACAAAATCAGTCTCTTTTCAGGCACCTCTGGATTTCAGATTCGTGTCTGTTCCTGGGAAGGCATGTGAGAAAGAGAAAAGAACATGGGTAAACTTTCAGGTTAGCAGACATTTGTTGGATTCTGCCACTTGCTGGCAGTGTGACCATGGGTGAGTTATTTAATCTCTCTATGAGCTTCAGTCTCTCATCAGTCAAATTGGGATTCTAATGCCCACCTCATAGAGTCACTGTGTGAGTCCCTGGCCCCTTTCTTGGTGCCTGCCATATTGTAAATGCTTAGTTGTAGCCATTAATTTGAGTAGCATCTATGTGTATATTTTGCTTTTTATCAGTACATTCAGATGGCTTGAATTTTACAGGGCAGGAAAGAATCACAGTAAGATTATATCGAATAGTGCAACTAGCCATATTGAACATCTTAATGTTAAATATTCATTTGCTGATATCAATTTTAAGAACTAGTTTGGGAGGGAAGGTTTTGTTTTTGTTTTTATTTTAAAATACAAACAGTGTAGATGTCCTTTTGGAGTGGTAGATGTCCCCTAACCATGGGCAGGGTACTTGGAGCCACAACTTTATCACTCTTGCAGTGGGCTAAGTGAAATAGCACATGCAGTCTAGCTGGGGCAGATAGGGAGCATTCACAAAATGAGATGATTATAATTTATTCATACACTTAATGCTTTTAGAAGCCTTAAGTGTTCACATTTCTAACAATTTGTTTATTTAGTAATAGCAATTATTTAGTAATGTGCATATGTGGTATTCCTCCCCACTTTTCAAATAGAAAAATTGAGATTCTTGGAATTTTTTTCCATCAGACACGTGTCAAACCTACTTTGATTTCATAAATAGTAGAGATGACTTTGCTAGGCTCCACAAGTCTAATCATATCACTAATTATATTTGAAATTTAAAAAGTAAAGCTATTAGCTTAGAAAGAATCACTGTTTTCTTTTCAAGACTTACCTGCTTTTACCTCCCTTTGTAGTTTATGGAGGAGGAGGAGGTTAAATATTAACTTAAATAACAGTTCCCCCTTTTGATGTACACAAGTCCTGTCCAAGTCAGAACCTGGGGAAGCAGGTTTCACTTGGCAATAGATTAGGCTCATCTGAGGGACATGCTTAAATGAACTCCTATTTCTTTGTTAAAGACTGTAAAACATTCCGTTTCAAATATGGCAATTTAGAGACAATTGTCCTTTCCGTAATTATTTCAGGAGCAAACACAAGGCTTTGGAGGAACAATCTGAAACAGGATTGCTCAACCAAAAAAGCCCACCACGTGCCTCATCCTTCATTTTCTCTTTCTGTTCCCCTCAATTTACCTTTCTTTTGCCGCACACCTCTGTCAGCTAGTCCTGTTGATCTACCTGCAGAACTTGGCTCCTTACTGCATATTGGCCCCTCCTGTTTATCTCCACTACCAGCTCCCCAGTCTACACCACTGCCTCCTCATACCCACACCTCTAGGAGAGCTTCCCAACTGGCCTCTCAACTCCTCTTTGCCGTCTGCAGTCCACTGTCTACTCTGCAGCCCAAGTGCTCCTGTACAAACATTCGTACGTGCTACTCCCCTGCTTAAAACTTTAGTGGCCTTCTGTAATATTTAGAACAAAACCCACATTTCTTCCTGTGGTCTCTGTGGTCTGGCTTTAGCCTTCCTCCTCCAGCTCACCTCCTGCCCGTCTTCCCTTTGCCCCTCTGCTGTAAACACCCTGGCTGCTGGCAGGTGTGTCTTGAACATGCCCAGTTCTTTCCCACCATAGAGCTCTTACATGGGTATTCCTCCAGCCAGGCAGACTTCACCCGCCCTTCACATGACTAGCTCCTTAGCTTTCCTTCCTCATTTTAAAGATCAGGTTCCAGGTGTGGCTTTCCTCAGGTTCCATCTTCAAAGCAGCCTCCCTCCTTTTTCTATTACGTATCCTGCTTAGTTCCTCTTAGATGGTGGTCATAATCTATATTATCTCGTTTGTTTATTCTCTTCTCTGTCATCTGTCTCACTCTATCAGGTTTCGGTGCAGAAAGTTGAAACTGTTGTAGGTAGTTTAAGTCACCAGAGTTTAAGAAGGGAATTAGGTGTTTACAAAATGCCTGGAGGGGCCAAAGGAGTTGTTCTAGGCTGGGCCACCGAGACTGATCTTCAGTCCTATCCAGAACTGACCCATTAGGGGAGGTACTCCTGTTCTGTGGCTGATGATTCTAGAGCTTTAAGAGTTCACAGTACTTTGCAATAGCTGTGATTCAGGGATCAGGAAGCTGGAATTGAGAAACTTCTGCTGTTATTGCCTTTTATATGTGGATGCTGGAGCACTGCTGTTGAAACAACCCCCATTTCCTCAGCCTTGCTTGACAGCAGAAAAAGACCTGAAAGGGGCAGAAAGATGTTCTCAGCCTTTTGGATCTTGCACAAGTGTATCTTAAGGGGTTAACTAATTCTCACCCCAAGTCAAATCACTTTCTCTGTAGCCACAAATCTGTTAGGCACACAGAAACTCCTATTTTTGTGAAATGTGCCGAAGTTCCTCAAATTTCTGTTATGACTGACTAAAACTCTATGATGGTTGACTCATTTTGTTGTCTCTAGCTGTTTCTCAGCTTCTTAATTTTGGTAGTTCTTTATTTTCAGAATATTCTCATTTTAGTAAGTCTATTTGGTAGTACACATTGGTGTGTCAAGTATGTAAGTCAGTGGCATCCTTCAGTTTTCATTAGGAAAATCAGAAAAAATAATTGAGTCTCATTCTAAAGTTTAGGTGTGCCTTAACCTTTTCTTTGGCAAACGGAATTCTCATAATAAGCAAGTTCTAGGTATGAGAATTTGCTCAGAGGGGTAAATAGTGAGAAATTTAAAAGTTGCATAGGCCAAATTTGTGACAATTTGAGCATGAAAATAATTAAGGACAATGTATTACAGACCATTTTAAATAATAGGCATCCGTGAAATCCATATTGATGATAAATAACTAGATAGATAAATAGGGGAGACAGAAGGCCTTTTACTTTCAGTAGAATGCAAAAGGCCGGTTGGTAAAAGTGGAAGGAGTTTTCTATTGGAATTAGGAAATCAGTTTTCAGTTATTATAGTAAAGATCGAGTCAGGCAGCCATTATTAGAGGTGCTGAATCTAGGGGCAGATTTATGTGTGGGCATGATATTTACCTGGTCTTCCACTGTCTCACCACAGATTCCTTATTACTTGCAAGACAAAAATAGTAACTATGCAAATGGAGAAATCAGACAACACCTTGACCAGGTAATCAAAATTAATATCACCAGTGGAGGCAGATGACGTCTGCGCCTCCAGATATAAATGACCCGACAAGGACATAGTGTCCCTTGTTTAGCAGTCTAACCTGAATCTAATCATGAGGAAACATCAGAGAAACTTTAAATACAGAAGTTTCTCTTTTTTAAAAAAAAATATGAGGGCTGTACTCTCCAAAAATGCCAGTGTCATAAAAGGCAAAGAATGGCTGTGGAAATATTCCAGATTAAGGGAGGTGAAGGAGTTGTGGCAGCCAGATGCAACAGTTGGCTTGAGACCAGCTCCTGTACTGTAGGGGGAAAAATGGTGTAAGGAAAAATTTTTGGGTTAATTGACAAAACTGTAATATGGACAGTAGTTTAAAGTAAAATTTACTGAAGTAGATAACTGTACTGTGGTTATGTAATAAGAGAATGTTCTTATTTTTAGGACGAACACACTGAGGTACTTAGAGATAAAGGGCCGCAACACATTTAATTTACTCTCCAGTGGTTCAGAAAAAAAAAAAAATCTAGCTAGCTAGCTAGAGAAGGGAAAAGGAGATAGGAAGGGATAGAAAAGAGCAGATTGTAAAGCAAATGGGCTAAAACGTTAACAATAGATGAATCTAAATAAGTGGTACACAGGCGTTCTTTGTACTGCTCTTATTCTGGCACCTTCTCTTACGCTTGAAATTTTTTCTAAATAAAAAGTTTTTTTAGAAGTTTATGTTTTTTTTT
>NW_011888890.1:1907854-1913030 GCF_000151845.1 Pteropus vampyrus | reverse complement strand
TTTTGCCAATCCCATGGACAAAGTAATACCATTTTTTAAGTGCACATTTCCAAGTTTATTGACTGTTGTATGTCTTCTTCAGTGCACTGTCTCTTTACAGCCTTTATGTTGTTCTTTTTGGGTGTTTGTCTCTTTCTTATTGACCTTTTAAGAGTTCTTTGTATATTATTGATAATTTTTTGCTTGTTAAAGATGCATTAGTGCATTCCTGTACCTACTCATTTTTTGAGTTATTCATTCTTTGAAGTACGTATTTTTGGTGTAGGTGCTATGTGAAGGCACTGTCTTTGGTGCTTGTGGATATGCTTCATGGAACCTGTGGTCTGGAGGGAAGACAAACACGAAATAAATAACCACACACCTAATTTTGTAATTACTATTGAGATACATGGTATGAAGAAAAGTTAGAGTATCTCTATAGCTCTGGCTCAGTTTAATGAAGTTCATTTTGTCAGATAGCTTAGTTTGTTGAATTTATATAAAATTTGTTTCACAAAGTCAGTTTTAAATATTTTATTGAAATGATTATAAATCACAGATTCTGAAGTTGGGCTCTGTGGGTTCAAATACTGATCCTGCACTTAGATGTTTTGTGACCTTGGGCAAGTTACTTAACCTCTACGTGTCCCAATTTCATCATTTATAAACAGGGGATAATACTAAGCCACTTCAGAGGGTTGTTATCAAGAGCAAATGAGTTAGTATGTGTAAAGTATGTAAAACAGTACCTGGCACATAAAAGTGTTGTAGAAGTGTTAGCCATTATGATATCATCAGCATCCAAATTTTTAATACTTCATATGGAATTTTTTAATATTTATTTTTTCCCAAATTCTTTTAAAAACCAACTTTATCAAGATTCAGTTTAAATGCAATAAAATACATCTATGTTTAGCATACAGATAGTTTCATAAATGTATACCCTATTAAATTTTGATATAATCAAAATATTGAACATTTACGTCAGTTCCTCAAATTCTCTGATATTCCTCTGCTGTTACTTCAGATTATTTTCAGTGCATTTGTTTTACCAGAATTTTAGTATTTGTCTTTTAGAATGTTTATAATTTTTAATTCATTAAAAATTTTTTAAATGTATAATGGCTATTATTTTGAAAGACTAATTATATGATTTATTATAGTAATCCCTTCTGTCAGCCTCTTTTTTTCTGCTAGTTTTAAATAAGTTTCCATATTTAATTTGCATCTTGTTAGAAACAAAACATCAACCTTTCACCTATGATGGGATTGATTCAGTTACTTTGTCTTACAGTGTAAGATTTATTTCTCTACATAATACAAAAATATAGGTAAGCATTTAGCTTCTTGCTGAAAATTTATTATTGAGGGGGCAATGTTGGTTGGAGTGGAGGAGAATTTAGTCTTTACAGAAATGAATATATCAAAGTTTTAGCCTTTTCTCTCTTAGAACAGATTATAGTTCTCAGCACCTCTGCTTTGTTAGCACCTGTAATTCTCATGAGGGGAGATACCATGGGAGGGAATGTACTGGCTTAGTGGTCCAATATTTGGACACATAACTTTTCCTTGCAATAACAGTGAAAGTAATAGTTTAATGAGCGCTGACATTATGGAGTGCTTACTATGAACCAGACACCGTGGCAAACTCTGCATACATCTCATTTAATTCTTTCACCCCCCCACGAGTTTGGTATTGTTATCTCCATTTTACTGAAGATGAATATGAATCTTAGAAAAGCTAAGTAACTTGCCCAAGGCCACACGTAGTTAATAAGTGATGGAGCTGATGGTGGACTCTACAGCCATGTTCTTAACATTATTTCTCCCCTGAATTTAAAGCTTGAAGGCCTTGTTTTAATTTTTTTCTTTTTAATAATTATTTCCTACAATTTTATAGATTATTCACATCTGTTTCTCACTCTTTCCTCAAAATATCCATTTGGGTTAGGGAAGGAAATTACCTATTTGTGCAAAGGTAGTAAAACTTTTTCTGTAAAAGGCCAGATAGTAGATGTTTTTGTCTTCGTAGACCATATGGTCTCAGTTGCAACTACTCAACTCTGCAGTTGTTAACAAGAAGCAGCCATAGACCATATATAAATGTTGAGCATGACAGTGTTGCAGTAAAACTTTATTTACTAAAACAGGCAGCAGGCTGGATTCAGCCCATGGGTTGTAGTTTGCCCGTGTCTGTGGTGGTAGATAAATTCAACAATGCACAATTGTAAAAATCTTAAGTTTTGTGTATATACTCTTTATGACACAATGTACATCACTGTGCACATGTTTTGTTTGTACATACCCATTCTTCTATTAGGTTCTATCCAGAATTATGTGTACTCTGTTATAAAGGCAATTTAAAGTATTTATTCAATATTTTGACTATACATGATTTTTCTTTTAAGTACTGGCCTTAGAACTTAACCCCTGCCTTAAGTTGCAACTCAACTCCATTATTTATAATGAAATGCATGAAGGAAATTTTTTCTCCTTCATAAGGTGAAGCATTTCATTTTTCTTAACATGCTAAGCTATGTATTATAGAAACTAAAGCAAAGCTGTGTAATGTAGTTGTTTTTTGTGAGAGTGACATCTGGTGGTTCCTTTTTAATTCTCATGGCTTCTCTGTGTTTGTCTAGAAGTTGTTGGAAGTTCCAAAGAATCATTGTGTGAACTGCTTTGCTTGGTGCTTAACACACTACCTAATAATCAAGGATCAAGTTAGTATCACTGATATGGCTCAAACAATGAAAAGCTCAGCACTCCATTTAGATGCAGTACTTCTGAATGCCAGCCTTTTCTGGGGGATTTTATTTTAGCACATGTGATGGACAGACGTCTGCCTCATTGGAAAGGATTTCTGTTTCATTCAGAGAATTTAGGATTTTAAGAAAGGGATAGTTTCTTGTACATACCCATTCTTTTATGAGGTTCTATCCAAAATTATTTTAAGTAAGGGATAGTGCCAACCCCTCCGCTTTACTCATGAGGAGGATAGAGCTCCAATTCATTGAATGTATTGGCCAAGGTCACATTGAGTTGGCCAAAGTCACTCTGTTCCCTATTGAGCTGAGGCCCTGGGCTCTGTGCCCACAAGTTATGTTTATCATGCTGGGCAACCCATTGAGTAAATAGGGTCTGGGCATTAAAGAATAGGAGGTGAAGGCATTTTAAGACAGGAGACGTAAGGGCGATTAATATTTTCGAATACCTATTTGCTATGAATATTCCCACATTTGGCCTCTTTTCTCTCTTCCAAAAGGGGATCTTTTGTGTGAAATAGAGTTGTTGAGGAAGTACAGTGAAAGATCCCAACTTCACGAGACCATTGATTCATCCCACATCTGAGAAGTATCCAATAGAATTATATTTATTGTGCCTGTTTTGAATTGGGCCTGTTATATGCATTATCTCACTAGCATCCTTATAGTAATCTGGAGAGAAGGTTGGAATTTCCATTTTACACATCAGGACGTAGAGGATTGAAAGGGCAAGACCCACGCAGGGTCAGAGGTAGACCTGACAGGTCTAAATATTACTTCCAGGCCTAAATACATATTTCCCACTGTACTGTGTTGGAAATGTACTGCATTACTACTGTAATGTTTGAGTGAATCATTGAATAAAACCTAACTCATTGACATGTAATAGTTGTTTAGTAAAACAACTATGTGCTGAATTTATTTATGTGCTTAAAGTAATCTTTCCTAGCAAAATGATCATTCTTCTGTATTCCCAATTTTCACTATCAGGTCTGTGACTTTTGGTAAATATAAAGCTTTGAAAAAAATAGAATTTATTGGTTAATATTAGACCATTACCTTGGATAAGAGCAACTAGAGAATCGTATTAAAGATATATTTGGAGAATGCGTCAAGTTATTTTCAATCTCAAGTGATGAATGTTTAAAATAAAAATTTCTAAGGCACATTTTTTTCTTCTGGCAGCTGATTTTATGGTTTGTATTATTAAAAATTTAAAAACTCTATTTTTGAATAATCTTTGAAAACCTCTAGTTTTTTACTAAGTGTGGTATCCAAAAAAATCAGATTTTACAAACCTTTTGGGCAGGTTTAGAAGATGAACTCTGTCATGTTCTTTTCATTCTGTCTGCTATATTAGAGAATTATGTTCATAGCCTGATCTTTTTAAACCTCGGGAAGGTCACTTTTTTTCCCTGCAAGGGACATATATGGGCCCCAATTGCTTTCCTTCCCTTTGATTAATAGGAACTCAGTGGGTTAGTTAAGGTTTCACAGAGAATATGCTTTGGCATTATCCCTTTGGGGGGAGGTATGAGTGGTGTTTGCACCCTGCAGACCCAGTAGTGGGGATGCTGAAGCTGAGTTTTACATTTGGCTTCAGGGAGCCTCGGGGCATTGACACTCCCTCGTACAATATGAAATTTTAAGAAAATGTAGCATTACGTATAAGGTGCAACTGGTGGAGCCGTCAGAATCCAGTTGAGGAGTTTAAATGCTCCAGAAGGCCATGAGCTACTTGTTGAGCTTGACAAATAGATTGCAGAGAAATGTATGGCAGATGTGAGAGCAGAATGAAAAATAACTCCTAACATGAGCACATGACAAATATATTTTTTGAAAAACAGTTCTTTGCCCAATCTTTCTTCTTAAAGTCACTCCACGGACTCATAATAAAGGTGCATTTTAAATTAATTAATCCCGATTTAGAAAAATCAACACTTTATTGAAGTTATAGTGGAGAATAATGCCACTTAAGTTTACATGTTTTTCATATGATTCCTTTAACTAGCACTGTGCCCTCTCCTTTTATGTATGAGAAGATTTACATCCAATATTCGAGGAGTCATCCTGGTGTCTCACGATAATGATGAAGTGTAACAACTAATATCAGTTTGGTTTCTCATTCTGAACATCTTGATTCACCGGGGGTGTGAAGGTCATGCAGAGGAGTGTTTGCAGTCCCTAGGACCTCAGTATCCATGGCTCTTAATCCCTGCCCTAGTCCCATGGAAGGCTGGGGCATTCTCTTCATGCCTCATCTCCCTGGGAATGGTCCATATGTGCCCCGGAGCCAGGTGTGGAATCTGTGACCGGTCAGAGTTCTCAGGAGCTCTAGGGTTCTTTGAGCCCATGGAACCAAACACAACTTCATTGGTTAGTAGATTGGAATGTTGGGTGAGAGCTCCAGTGAGGATGGTCTGGTGCTCTGC
>NW_011888890.1:1889426-1907804 GCF_000151845.1 Pteropus vampyrus | reverse complement strand
CTGTATTCCCAATTTTCACTATCAGGTCTGTGACTTTTGGTAAATATAAAGCTTTGAAAAAAATAGAATTTATTGGTTAATATTAGACCATTACCTTGGATAAGAGCAACTAGAGAATCGTATTAAAGATATATTTGGAGAATGCGTCAAGTTATTTTCAATCTCAAGTGATGAATGTTTAAAATAAAAATTTCTAAGGCACATTTTTTTCTTCTGGCAGCTGATTTTATGGTTTGTATTATTAAAAATTTAAAAACTCTATTTTTGAATAATCTTTGAAAACCTCTAGTTTTTTACTAAGTGTGGTATCCAAAAAAATCAGATTTTACAAACCTTTTGGGCAGGTTTAGAAGATGAACTCTGTCATGTTCTTTTCATTCTGTCTGCTATATTAGAGAATTATGTTCATAGCCTGATCTTTTTAAACCTCGGGAAGGTCACTTTTTTTCCCTGCAAGGGACATATATGGGCCCCAATTGCTTTCCTTCCCTTTGATTAATAGGAACTCAGTGGGTTAGTTAAGGTTTCACAGAGAATATGCTTTGGCATTATCCCTTTGGGGGGAGGTATGAGTGGTGTTTGCACCCTGCAGACCCAGTAGTGGGGATGCTGAAGCTGAGTTTTACATTTGGCTTCAGGGAGCCTCGGGGCATTGACACTCCCTCGTACAATATGAAATTTTAAGAAAATGTAGCATTACGTATAAGGTGCAACTGGTGGAGCCGTCAGAATCCAGTTGAGGAGTTTAAATGCTCCAGAAGGCCATGAGCTACTTGTTGAGCTTGACAAATAGATTGCAGAGAAATGTATGGCAGATGTGAGAGCAGAATGAAAAATAACTCCTAACATGAGCACATGACAAATATATTTTTTGAAAAACAGTTCTTTGCCCAATCTTTCTTCTTAAAGTCACTCCACGGACTCATAATAAAGGTGCATTTTAAATTAATTAATCCCGATTTAGAAAAATCAACACTTTATTGAAGTTATAGTGGAGAATAATGCCACTTAAGTTTACATGTTTTTCATATGATTCCTTTAACTAGCACTGTGCCCTCTCCTTTTATGTATGAGAAGATTTACATCCAATATTCGAGGAGTCATCCTGGTGTCTCACGATAATGATGAAGTGTAACAACTAATATCAGTTTGGTTTCTCATTCTGAACATCTTGATTCACCGGGGGTGTGAAGGTCATGCAGAGGAGTGTTTGCAGTCCCTAGGACCTCAGTATCCATGGCTCTTAATCCCTGCCCTAGTCCCATGGAAGGCTGGGGCATTCTCTTCATGCCTCATCTCCCTGGGAATGGTCCATATGTGCCCCGGAGCCAGGTGTGGAATCTGTGACCGGTCAGAGTTCTCAGGAGCTCTAGGGTTCTTTGAGCCCATGGAACCAAACACAACTTCATTGGTTAGTAGATTGGAATGTTGGGTGAGAGCTCCAGTGAGGATGGTCTGGTGCTCTGCGGTGGTTGGAGGTTGTTTCTCAGTGAGGTGGAAGGTGTATCAAACTTCATCATCCCTTCCTAAAAAAACAGCAATTAAGTGAGAACATGGTGGCAGCAGCTCACAGATCTATGAAATCATCCATATTGAGAGAGGGAGAAAGGGAGGAAGAGGCGGGGGAGGAGGAAGGGGTGGTAAGAGGAGCGAGGAGGTTGCCCTAAAGAAGTGATCTGACTTTTGGGATTTGTGGGACCTAGTTTTAATATTTATTATGTTCTTTCTTTCTTTCTTTTCCTTTCCCATATTCCTTTTCATACTACAGAGTGAATTAAAATTCAGATGGGGAGACCTGAAAAATTTGTAAATCTCTTTGGTCTCTTTGGAACTTAATACAGCTATCTAAATTATTATTGTTAATAGCATATGTACCATCTTTATTCTTCGCCTCTCCCTCACAGGAATAGAAATAATGCAAACTTTTTATCATTAGTATCTCCATTATTTAAGCTTCTTAAATTAATTAATTAAGAACCTGCTGTCATTTAAATGCACTTACATGCATTTTTATACTCAGAACGTGGCCAAGTTAGCAAATTAACAGGAAAATTGTTTAGAAAAGCCTTAATAGTTGATACAGTACCCCCATCCCATTTCCTTACTTCTATGTCACTTTCTGTGAGCAGGATCCTTCACCCATCTAGGGACAGCCTCCCCACCCAACAGGGAGCAAACCCTAGGTTGTTAGTCTTGTGTCAGGAAGGTCCTCCAGGGAATCCTTCGCCTGACAGGGTTAGCCTACTTGCTAAATTGCAAAATGAAACTGCTCAAGGTAAGGAAAATCCATCTCAAGATAAGGATACTCAGTCAGCCAGCCAACAATTATTTGCTGAGAGTCTATAAAGTGCAAAGTATTGTGTTGGGTTATAAAGTGGATTCTAAAAGAATGTAATAGCTCTTGACTCTAGCCAGGGAGTCAAGAAAGGCTCTTGAAAAGTCAGGTACCATTTTGAGGCAGTGTAGGACGAGGAGCCAGGTGTGGCTCGGTTAAATATTTGTTATACTGTGCCCAAGGGGAGTAGCTCCTCAAGGTCTTTGGTTCCAGCACAGGAATGAGGGAGGTAAAGCAGCTTCCTTCAAGGAAGGAACTAAACGCTGAGGCTTCCCTATGAGCTCACCCTGTTGGTCAGCAGCATGAGCTTTTCTGTCTTATTTTCCTTGAACTGGAAGGACTCTGACTTGTGTATATTTCAACTGGAGTCCACATGATATGCCTACCCAGTGCTGGGAGGTTTAAGGAAAACTGGTTTATAGTAATCACTGGGGAAATGAAACCAACATTGGAGAAGCATTGGGAAGTTGATGATGAGTATGGAAAAAACAGAGCCCAGAGATAGAAAATTCTAGTTATGCTATGTAATGAATATATATGGGCATATTTAGTGCTTGGTGGGGTGCTGTAGACTAGTAGTCTTCTGGAGTTCAAAGGCCAGACCTGATGGGAACTCACAGAGGAAACGAGCTTCCTGAAGCGACAGTGGGAAGGGGTAGGTTTTGAGCTGGGTGTCAGGACCTAGAGGACAGAGGAAATGGAAACCACTGGTTCCTAGGTTTATGGTACGGGAGGTATGAGCAGACAGTCTTTTTCACTTCTGGCATTTAGTCCCCCAAATGGACCCATATCAGTTTTTCCAAGGAGCTAGGAAAGTGTATTTGCAGGTACCCAGGGAGAGAGTGTGTTGTCACTATCAGTGTCAAGGTATAATTTTCAAAAAGTAGAAATATGACTCATAAGGATATAAAGTGAATAAGTCAAAATTTTATTTAGCCCCTCAAGGTGGAAACCAGTGAGATGGTAAACTGACTCAAAGGATAGTTAAGGAACCAGGTATTTTTAGGCTTAAAAAAAGAATGCTAGATTATGATTGCTAGGCTATAGAGTAATATAACTATAACTTTTGGGGTTTCCTACCATTCCGAACTCTACATTAACATGTAACTTCACAGTGTCTGGATTCTAATCAGATGGTAAGTAGCAAAGTCAAACACAAGTACATTCTCCTTGAGAATGAAATAATCCTTGGGAGGGCTTGTTCAACAATGCTGCGGTATGACGTGAGAGGATATGCTGCCCCCTCCTCTCCCATCCCTTTTCCACTCCTGCCCAACTGCCTCAGTCCCAAGTTTTGGAAAGTTTTATTAACATTTAAAACATACTTTGGAGTTAAGGAAGTCTGAGATTGAATCCTAATTTCTTCACTTACCAGTTGCGTAAATTGGGCAGGTAATTACCTGCGACTAGATTTACTTGCTTTGAATTGGGAGGAGCAAATGAGATAGTTTTTCTAAGGTTACTGGCACATGATAGACAGTCGGTACATCTTTGTACTGCTGTTTACCTTTCCTCTTTTTAAAATGAAAAAAATTTCACCTTTTGTCTGACCTTCATAGACAATGTTCCCTCCCTTTCTCCTTCTCCCTCTCCTACCTTCTCTCCCTCCTTTCCCGCTCTGTTCCTCCCTCCCTTTCTTCCTTCCTCATCTCTAGTTTAGTAGAATAATGTCCTAGAACTTTGATAGATTTTCTGAAGTACTAATGGAGATATTCTATTTAATTTTCATGTAAATGGAAAAAAATAGATTTTAACATTTTTTAATAAAAAATTCTTTTCCCAGCTTTTGAGATATAATTAACATATAACATTGTGGAAATTTGAAGTGTACCACATAATGATTTCAGATATGTAGTATTGAAGAACAATCACCATGATAGGTGACATATCCATCACCTCACATATTTGCAGTTTTTTTGTGTGTGTGAGAATTTTTAAAATCTACTCTCTTAGCCACTTTCAGATATACAATGCAGTATGGTTAACTCTGGTCACCATGTTGGATAGGATGTTTTATTTAGGGAACTTCTGCATATGGAAAAATGGAGATATGTTACTTAAGTGAAGATGAGTTCTTACTTGATCTCCTTTTGTTTTTCTTTTTCCGAAGTTGGCGATGGGGCTATTTATTGTTTATGTGTAAGTATTAGCCTGGTCTCCTTTTAAATGGAGAGCTGGCTTCCCAGGTTGTCTTTTTTTTCTGAGCCCCACTCAGTATTTCAGTGTCTGCTGTGTGTCCTTCTCTGGGTTGTGGTTGCTGAGAGTGGGATGGATGCACAGAAACATCCGGGAGCCTGCTCTCTACATTTGTCCTTACTTGGTAAAGGGCAGCCTGGGCAGGATTAACCATGATGCTGTAGGGACTGTGAGCTGGTGTCTGGTACCGGCAACTGATCATCACAGCTGGATGTGGGTTCCTGGAGAGCAGAGTCTCTCCCCTTCTCCACAACCCCTCGCATGATAGCCTGTGTGCTGGCATGTGAGACACTGAGCTGTGATTCAAAATGACAAAAGCTGATTCCAAAGGAAAGAGCCTCTTCAGACTTTTGATTTGGAGAAAATAGCCTTTTTCTAGTTAGAAATTTTTATAGAGGCCATAGAAGCATATTTGTACTTTTGGCTTAGGCTATTTAGGACTAGCTCATTTCTCTTCCAGTAGCTAGTTTATGAGCTTCTGATGTTGCTCCAGGAGAGTGAGGAGAAGATGGAATTGCACTTGACCCTGCCTACCTCCCTTGCAGAATACGGTGCTAATGTAGATTCATAGGTCAGGAATACCCAATTTTAAACTCAGTTCTGCCACTACTCATAATGTTGTTTCTTCTTTTTAGTAGTATTTGTATAATTTTTTCCTTTCTTTCCTAAATGCAGAGTCCAATATAGCTTAAACATTGTTCAGTATTAATGGTCACACAAAAGTTCTGTAACCCTGTTTCCTCATTTCTGTATCATAGTTCTCAATATGATGATACGATTGTGCCCTGACAGTCCATGCACAGGTCATTCATTCATTGGGCAACATGTATTTATTGAGCAACAACTCTGTGTCAAGCCCTTGTGATTTTTCTGTAAACATGATTAATATGAAGCTGACCTGATGGAGATAGATTGGAGCCAAGTAAACAAACAAGATGATTAGAGATTATGAATGAAATAAATCAGATGATGAAAAACTATAAGTAAACTGCTATTCTCAGTAATTTTATTTAGAGTTGTCAGAGACAGTCTCCTTGAGGAGGTAGCTTTCTGAGCTGAAAACAGAAAGATGAGAATGAGTCAGCCACAGGAAGAGTTGAGTGAAGAGCATTGTACAAAAGAGAGAACAATGCAGAGAGGTGTAGGATGAGTTTGGCTTGTTCAAGGAACAGAAAGACAGACCTGTGCCTGAAGTGGACTGAGCAAGGGGGCAGGTGGGTGGAGAGGTGGGAAGGACTTCATTTAAGGCTTTGTAGATCATGGAAAGAAGTTTGGGTTTATTCTCAGGGAATTGGAAAGCTCTTAGGCCTAGAGCAGCGGAATGGTATGAGCTTATTAAAAGAAGAGAAAGAAAGGAAAAGAATAACTATGGCTGCTGCGTGAAGAATTGAATGCAGAGTGTCAAGAGTGGGTGTAGGGAGACCAGTGCAGTCTTTGTGTTTGAGCTATGCAGATGGTGGTAGGGATGTGAGAGAAAGATGCTTTGATGATTTGACTAGGTTATGGAGGGTCCCAAATACTTGGATAAGGAGCTTGGATTTTATTTTTGCAGCTATGAGGGAGCTTTGTGTTTCTATGAATTTGTGAGTGAATATGTGTATCTGTAAGAGTATATGTGTGAGATTGTAAGTATGTGAGTCAGTGTATATGAGTGTGGAGTGCACGTGTGGATTTGTGAGTGGATATTAGTGTGTGTGTGTGTGTATTTTGGTTTGAGTTTTTCTCCTGTCGTAGCTTTTGAACAGGCCATTGGCATGAAGGAAAGCGCTGTCATGTGTACAGATTTATACCAGCTGCCTCCTTTCCTCCCCAATTTAAGGGGGAAAGGCTGGTGACAGAAAGACTAGCTAGGAGGGCAGTGAAGTTAGATATGAAACAAAGGCTTAGAGGATGCTAACTTGGCTAGCCATGTAGAAAGAGAAGACTAAATTGGGTAAATACTGCTATTTGTTTTATTCTATATCTGAGATGAATGAGACAGAGGAGTGAAAGATAACTCTATTAAAAATTCACCCTTTTTCAAATGATCCCAGTTTGATAGTTAGCCAAGTATTTTACTAATCTTTAATTATTTAAAAAAAATTAAACTTTACTTAAATTCATATACTTGATTTCTCTGAATGACATTTTGTTAGTGAGAATTGAGCGATTCTGCTGCATCCCACCAGAACTGACCCCCACCCCTGCATACACCTACTTACTTATTTTCTTGTTTACATGTAGAGTTCTTAATTCTCAAGAAGCTCACTGTATTTTTTGTTCCCTCTCAGGACATCTTCGAAGATGCCTTGGAAACCATCTCTATGTAAGTAATAACATAATGAAAAACATGTAGTAAAGAAAAATTCATGGTTCTCTTATATAATAAACTGTAAATATTTTTTTTTTTTTTTGAGAGTAGTGACGTCAGAAGTGGCTTTTCTGTAATTCAAGAGTTAGGATGTGGTTATATTTAAGTTATATTTAAGAAAGGATCTATCTAAAATTACTATCGGATATATTTTTGAGTATTATTTCTTATAACATTAATTAAAACAAATGTTAATGTGAACTAGAAACAAAACAAATGTTTTCCAACAGATTAAATTTTGTTTATAGCTAGCTTTTATAAGTTTCCCCTGCTACCTGAAAGTGGAGTGTTCCTATGAAACTTTTCATAAGCCTAAATGGCGTAAAGAGAAGCAATTACCATTAATTTACATGAGAAAGATTTTGAGCATTCTCAGATAACATACCAAATCATACCACTTAATACATAAATATACTAAATACTAAAGTAAAAGCAGGAATGCACAAAACAAATCGTGATAAAGCTTCGATATTCACAGACACAGTTCGAAGTATGGTGGCTTGATGCTGAGACACTGATTTGCAGAGATGTGAGTTGTGGTTCCTGGGGAAGGAGCTTGGTGGGGCCACTGTCCCTGCTCAGGGACATACTGCACTGAAAAACAAACGCTGAACACTTTTCACTTTTTGCCTTTTTTAAAAATGTGAAAATCTCTTTGGCTTTTTTTTTCATTGGTGAAAACAGGTACTGATATAGTTCTTTGTAAAAGTGAAGTGGCATAAGGCGAACTTTCAAAAAGCAGGGATCCCTATATATCTTGTTTGCTTACATGGTTAGCCTTGTATTGTAGATTTTTGCTTTTGGTTTGCACTTAATTTTATTATAAGCATTTTATATAAGCCTACATAGTTTTTGTAATGATTTTAAATCATATTGTATTAGATCAGATGGAACACCACAATTATTTACCCATTTCCCCATTGTTAGCTATTTAAATTGTTACTGGTTTAAAAACTTAAAACTAAGTAATGAATATTTTCATGTGTATAGCTTTGTCATATTTGTGAATTATCCCCAAAGGTTAACTTCACAGATATAGGATTTCTGGATTAAAAGAGATGAATATTTTTATTGTTTTTTATATGATATATCTTAAATTGCCTTTCTGTGTTAGTTACTTCAAGCTACCATAAAAAAATACTACGGATTGTGTGGCTTAAACAACAGAAATTTATTTTCTCACAGATCTGGAGGCTAGATGAGGGTGCCAGCATGGCCAGGTTCTGGTGAAAGCACTCTTCCTAGCTTGCAGATAGCTTTTGAGAGAGAGGGAGGGAGCGCATGCTAGCTCTAGCTCTCTGGTATCTCCTAAAGGTCCTAATTCTCTCAAGAGGGCCCATTCTCAAGACCTCATTTAAACCTAATTATCTCCCCCAAACTTCATGTCCAAATACCATCACATTCGGGGTTTGGGGGTTAGAGCTTCAACATGTGAATTTTGGGGGACACAATTCAGTCCATAGGACTTTAAAAAGAATTTTTTTAAAATCAGTTTAGATGGCTACCAATTCAGTATAAGTGAAGTGATTTAAAATGTAGCATTACCATCACTGGGTATTATTTGAAATAATTTTGCTACTTGGATGATACCTAATTGTTTTAGTTTTTTAACAATTTTCTTTATTATCATTGTTTAATACATTGTATTTCCTTTTGTATGAATTATAGTCTTCTTTTCCCTGTTTAACTTTTTTCTCAATGTTTCTCTTATATACTTATGAACTTTATATATACACTTCGATCTTTTGTCTTTTGTCGTATTTGTCATAGGTACTTTTCCCTAGTTGCTATTTTTCTATGTTACAGTTATAAATTTTTATAAAAATTTTAATGTTTATGTTGTTGAATGTTTACTTATATAATTAAAAACTTAATTGTGATTAATATTAAAAATAACCTTTTATTTTGGAACAGTTTCCGATTTTCATATTATTGTGGAAATAGTACAGAGAGATTCTGTATACCTCACACTGGTTGTCTCTATTAGTAACTACTTAGATTAGCATGGTACATTTGTTATAATTAATAATCCAACATGGATGCATTATTATTAACTGAACTACATTATTTAGATTTCTTTAGTTTTTACCTAGTGTCCTTTTTCTGTCCCAGGATCTTCTTCAGGAAACCACATTACATTTAGTCATCATGACTCCTACGGCTCCTCTTGGTTGTGACTGTTTCTCAGACTTCTCTTGTTCTCAGACTTTGACAGTTTTGAGAAGTACTGGTCATTTATCTTGTGGAATCTCAATTGGGATTTGTCTGTTTTTTACTCATGATAGACTCAGGTCATGTGTTTTGGGGAGGAAGACCAAAAGTAAAGTGCCATTCTCATCACATCTCATCAAAGGTACCTGTTATCAACATGGCTTACCGTGATGTTAAACTTGATTACCTGGCTGGAGATAGTGTTTGTTAGGTTTCTCTACTGTAAAGTTACTCTTT
The DNA here is from genome assembly GCF_000151845.1 of Pteropus vampyrus. Classification (NCBI taxonomy): domain Eukaryota; kingdom Metazoa; phylum Chordata; class Mammalia; order Chiroptera; family Pteropodidae; genus Pteropus; species Pteropus vampyrus. The sequence goes on along the minus strand of NW_011888890.1, from coordinate 1,898,475 downwards.
TTTTTCCCCTTTTCTTCTAATACTGTACTCTTTGTAAAATAATCTGTTTATGTGATATATATCTTTTTAAAATCACTTTTAAGGTGTGTGTATTATTCACCATCCAGAAGTCTTATAATTATTCAGCTCTGCTGCTGCTCCACTTTGGATGGCAGAGACTGAGCTTGGGATATAATGGGAGACTGTAGTCCAGGAGGCAGAAAAGGATCAGGCTGTGGGGTGTGTAATTAGAGTTAACCGTGGAGGCACTGCTGTTTCCAGCAGGAAGCTAGAATGCCAGGTGCACACCAGAAGGGGGTTCAGGCCTAAAAGATGAAAAGAGATCGGACTTGATGTGACCAGTAGACAGCACACATCATCACTCGTGTTTCTCTGAGCTTTCAGTGGCTGCATTAGACTACCAGTGACATTACTTTTGGGTCTATAAGGCGCTTTCAGCTATTTATAACATCTGTTAGTTTTTTTTAAAAAATCAAATCATAAGGAAACAATCAAACAAACAAAACTTTGAACTTGACATCCAGTTTCTGGTTTCACATGTAAGAATCTTGGAAACTGATACTCTGTCCTAACAACAAGTAAAAAGCTGAGCAAACTGAAAAGTCCACAACTCATTTTGGATCCATAAGAAAGGGAAGGACACAGGGCAAATTGCTGCACCCAAGATTGGAGAGACAGACAGGTAAATACAGGGAGTCACTGCTTATCAGATCAGAGACTTGAGTAGAAATCACTTTGGGAACCAGTTCCGGGATAGGAAACCTGACCTGAATTGCTGAAGCTCAGTATAGACAACTCTGAGAGTTAAAAACTCCAGAAGGACCTAGTCATGGGGGTGTGGGGGTGGGGAGAGGCAATGATAATATTGTGAAGTTTACCAACAGAAGCTTGACTAGATTCCCATATTAAATAGAAGAGAAGAATCTCCTTAGGCTTCCAGTGGGGGAAGGGAAAAAGAAGCATTTTGAAATATTTCAGAGTGCATATAATGTTGTTCTTAACAAGGCCTGCCCTCAGGAGAAACTAACCAGAACCTAACCTGTGGGTTTTATTAGAGCCTAACTGAGGTAAGAGAAATACCCAAATTGAGCCCACTGTGGTTATTGTATCCCACTTATAGGGGGAGAAAAAAACGGTGAAGTTCACAGTCCAGAGGCACAGGCTCACTAAAAGACTGAGACCTAATCGTAGGACTATAGAATACTTCCTCCCCACTCACACCTCACAACCACATTACTACAGGACTATTTACAGCAGTTTCTTTTATTCTGCACATCATGTCTGGCTACCAAGAAAAAATTACAAGGCGTACCAAAGGGTAAAAAGCACAATTTGAAGAGACAGAGCAAGTGTCAGAAACAGACATGGCAGAGCTGATAGAATTATCGGCTGAGGAATTTAAAACAACTATGCTTAATATGGTAGGGGCTCTAATTGATAAAGTAGACAGTAAGCAAGACCAAATGGGCAATGTAAACAGAGAGATGGAAGTCATAAGAAACAAAAAGAAATGCTAGAGAAAAAAAAAAAACAACTAACAAATAAAGAATGCCTTGACGGGCTTATTAGTAGACTGGCCATGGCTGAGGAAAGAATCTCTATCAGTGGAATCCTCAAAAACTGGAAAGCAAAGAGAACGATGACTGAAAAGAAAAAATACAACAGAATATCCAAGGACCGTGGGATAACTATGAAAAGTGCAATATATGTGCAATGGGGACACCATAAAGAGAAGAGAGAAGGGAAAGAAGAAATATTTGAAACAATAATGACTGAGAATTTCTCACACTTAATGTCTGATAACAAATCACAGATCCAGGAAGTTCAGAAAACACGGAGAAGGATAAATGCTAAAATAACTGCACTTAGGCTTATCATCTTTAAAATCCTGAAAGAAGCCAGAGGAAGAAAACACTTTACCTCTAGAGAGCAAAGATAAGAATTACATCCAACTTCTCAGAAACCATGCAACAAAAAAGGAATAGAGCGAAATATTTAAAGTGTTGAAAGGTAAAATTCACCAATCTAGAATTCTGTACTCTTCTATACTTTTTTTTTTTTTTACTTCTTTTTAGTGGTTGCCCTGGAGTTTGCAATACACATTCACAACTATTCCAAGTCCACTTTCAAATACACTATACCACATCACAGATAGAATGATTATGTTGTAATAACAAAATAATTCTAATTCCTCCCTCCCATCCCTCGCACCATTGCTGTCATTCATTTCACTTATATATAAGCATACGTAAACATGTATGTAGACATGAGATGCATACATAACCAAATACATTGTTGGTATAATTATTAGTGTAGAATAAATAAAGACCTACTGAGAAAGACGAAAATTGAAGGACTTTGTTGCCAGTAGACTTGCCTTGCAAGAAATTTTAAAAGGTTTTTGGAGAGAAGGTGAATACTATAGGTAAGAAACTCGGCTCTGCATAAAGAAAGGAAGAACGTCAAAGAAGGAATAAGTAAAAGTAAAATGAAAACTTTTATTATTATTAATTGACCTAACAAATAACAGTTTGTTCAACTAGAATTATTTTGTTATTACAACATAATCAATCATACTACCTGTGACATGGTATAGTATATTAGAAAGTGGACTTGGATTAGTGTCAATGTGTATTGCAAACTCTAGGGCAACCACTAAACAAAGTGAAAAAAAAGAAAGGAGAGAAAATGGAATCATATAAAATGCTCAGTTAAAATCACAAAAGGCAAGAAAAGAGTGGAAAACAAAAATAGGAGCAAAGCACAAGGACGACAAATAGAAAACTAATAAATATGGTAGATATTAATCCAACTATATCAGTAATCACTTTGACCGTCAGAGATCTAAATGCACCACTTAAAAGACAGGGTGTTAGAGTGGAGCAAACAGCATGACCAAACTCTGTGTTGTCTCCAAGGAACCCACTTTAAATATGAACATACATATAGATTAGAAGTAAATGGATAGGAAAAAATATACCATGCTAACACTAATCAAAAGAGTAGGAGTAGCTATATTAATTTCAGATAGCAGACCTCAAAGTAAGGAAAGTTATCAGGGATAAAGAAGGGCATTACGTAATGAAAGCAGGATCAGTTCTTAATGTGTACGCATTTAACAGCAGAGCGTCAAACTACATGGGGCAAAAACTGATAGTACTGCAAGAAGAAAGCGATGAATCTATTATCATAGCTGGCGACTTCACACTTCCCAGAAATGGACAGGTTCATCAGGGAGAAAATTAGTAAGGACATAGTTGAACTAAAAAAAAGCCCTGAACTTAACCCAACTGAAGTTAATTTAGATCCCTCTCGTGCAAGCCCTAACACCGCTAGCCTAGTATTCCAACACCAAGTCTGTGAAGGAAAGAAAATACATGTTAGATGTCTCCTTTATTAAATAATTTCATTAAAATAATAACGCTCTGTTTCTGGGCTTCTATAGGTGTGTTTTTGTACAAAACTACTCTCTACTTGACTGTCTTAGATGTTTTCAATATTAGTATGACCGATTTTCAGAAGAATAGCATTTAGAAATGTCCCCTGTGATGGAGATATTTTGGACGTGTGGCTATCAGAAACCCTTCATAAACTTTTAAAATGCAGAATTCTAGAGGCCTTGTTGCTTGGCTTCTTTTATTTTACTGTCAACCATGTTATAATTTTTCTTATCCTGAAAACAGTAGTTCTTTAACATGAGCTACCTTTCTAATTATCTAACGTTTTCTTTTCCATTCATTGCCTCTTTCAGCCTCACTTGGGCTGTATTTATCTGCTGCTACCAGCATTTTCTTTCATATTCAAATATTAACTTTCTTTCCATTGGTTTACCCATTTTGGAATTTATCTTGTTCTTGTAGCTTTCTGATGCGCAACATTTCTTGTATCCCTTAAGACTGTCTTATCAATAGTTTTGTGTTTCTTTTTCAGTGTTACCAAAATGTCCCTGGCACATGCTCCCTTCACCTTAGTTGTAGCAACACTTTATATATAGTAACATTTCACCTCTTAGAGAACCTCACCTATTTGAAATAAAGCCCAAAGCCAGAAAGGTAGCCAAAGTATATATTAGAGTCCATGCTCTAAAAATCTTGCTCTTTATTTGTAGTAGAGGCTTCTATTTAGAGTCTGTTTACATTTAATTCTCACTTGATTCTAATAAATTTTGCTTTGTGGCATAATTTTGCCAGAGTTCTGGGAGATATGTTGAGGGGGTGGTTTTAGAGCCAGTTTGTTGATAGTGGCGAAAAATGACGGTGAAAGAAGAAAGAAAATATGACATACAGTCATAGAACTCAAAAGCACAGCAGCGTGGTTTTACTTTGCTTAGGAGCACACAACTAAATGTACCTTCTTGGAGAGACAATTCTTTGGTCTTGAGAGGTGGTCTTGACTACAGTCCTAGCCACCATTATTTACTGGCTGGAGGCCTGGGACCAGTTTCTTTGAGTCTCAGTTTCTTCATTCTCTCATAGATTTGTTGGGAAGACAAAATGAAATTTTAATATGATAATGGGAATAAAGCACATTGTAGGTGCTCAGTAAATATTGGTACTTTATTGCTCCCCCTACCCAGTTGCTGTCAGTCTCCACTGAGCCAATAGTGTTTTTAATGCTGTCTCTGAGACATGAGGAAAAGTTTAAATTAAATTATATCTAGTATATTCCATTTAAGAAAATTTTAGAATGACTAAAAATGTTTTAAAATAACATTTTAAAAGTTAGTAGGATACTCTTTATTCACAGTGAAAGCTCGTTTGGATGGTTTCTTTTATTTCCCCAACACGGTATGATGGATTTATGTCTCCTGTATTACTGACCCTTTTTGAAATTAAAAATATTGCAGAAGTAATATTTTTCAACATTTTTATTTTTAAAAATGTATGCTTTCTTTGATTAGAAATACATGTTAATTATAAAAAATCTTCAATTGTTTTTCATTTTACCTTTGTCTTAATTTCAGGGTTTGTCAATATTTTTCTCGTCCTTAATTTGTGATGCCACAGCATTCCCTTTGTGATCCATTAGCTGCTAAATTCAGTAGAGCTCTTTTTGTTATGCTGTTTGAACCACACATTTTGGTTTTTGTTTCTAGTGCAGATAGAAATGCTTCAACCTTTCTATAACAAGATTCGGTCTTCTTACCAACCCGATGATTAATTTCTCCTTGGGAAAAATTTCTCCTGAATTTCTAATGAGAAGATGTGAGGGAGGCTTTAAATTGTTTCCACAAAAGAAAACTATTTCCTACTCTCCCTTTCTGCTTAATGGATTTACCACTGCAGACGTAGATTTTCCTACTTCTGGATCTTTGTGGTAACAACTATGTTATTTTAACTAAATGTTTTGGAAAGTTGCTAGGTTTGCAGACTGTTAGATCATACAAACATCTCCACTGTTTAGAACTGGAGGGACAATTAGAGACTTTTTTTTTTTTTTTTTAACAGTTACTGGCACATTGAACATGTCCTTTTTAACAATGAAAACTGTTTATGAACTTTCTGACTTATTTGGCAGAGGAAGTGACCTCTTAGGAGGGACTGTAAATTAGACCCATCTCATGATCTCTAGAAATTTGCCAGAAGATTAGCTGTGCTGTGGTTTCTTGTTTCCTGATTTAACAATTCCATGCTAGCATGTGCTGCTAGGTGCTCTGATGATTGGGTATCCTTCTTTCCCAGTATTTGTTCACAACTACTATTTCTAACAATATAGTGATGTAAATAAAGTCTGTTTATAAATTAACTGTGATAGGGCATGCAAAGAATAAATAAAATGTTCGGGGGTTTCAAACAGAGCTTTTTTTGATTGGGAGATAGGAGCAGCTAGCATTGTTTTTGGGTTTTGAAGGATACCGGGGTTACCTGGGGGACATGAACAAAGTGAAATTTGGGTCACCGAAGATTCTGGCCTTTGTAATAGAGTAGAGAGAGAGGACTAACCACTTGGAATCATTGTGACTTGGTAGCATTTCCAATTAATCTCTTTCTCATAAAAACCACAGTGGGCAATGCCACAAAAATCAAATGAACTGGAGGGCTTGTTTGAGTACTAGTTAATTAAGATTTTCTCTTTATGGTAGTTTAGAGAGTCAGAGGAGACATTAAATTTATGTTCAAAGACTGTTAGAACAGATGCAGGTTTAATATGTTCTCAGCAGTGATCTCGTCTATTCCATTACACCTTATTAAAAATTTGAATTTATCCTTATATAGAAATTCATATGTGTTTAATCAGGTCCTGAGGCAGTGTGAATGCAGTGGGGCTGAATATGTTTTTGTGCAAGAACTAAAGTAAACTTGTCCTTACCTCTAGAAGTTGAAAAAGGTGATAAGAAGCTTACAATAAAAATAAAAATATTTTGTAGGATAGCATTTCTCATGAACGTTTTCTTCTTCATGCCTTCTCTCGTGAACCGTAAATTGTAGATTAGAATGAGATAAAGCTTTTAAGGCCATCCTCCCACCGCATCACATTAAATCAATTAATTACAGTGCAATAGTTTAGTCTGTTTTAAGGTTATTTAGGGTGAAAAATCAGTGAATGATAGTTTGAAAACATCTAGTTAATATTTTTCTTCATGGTAGTTAAATTATAAATAGTAACTATAGGCAGAGTTGGATTTATTTTCATTTTTCTCTGATTTTTTTTTTTTTTGGCCCAACTTATCTAGGCAATACAGATGTTGCTCAGATCTAGAGAGGGAGCACCCCCCGCACCTGATTTTTCTTAACCATGTTTGCACTTAATTTTTTTATTGGATCTGAGGTGCCATTGACATTGTTATCTAATGTACCACTAAGGAAGGAAAAAACATAATGGAAAATTTTATAGGATACTTTACATGAGGGAAGGGAAAAATAAAACGGTCATTCGGAACACACAGTAAGGAAACTTGTGTATTTCAATCTTGGAACTAGGTGGGTGGTAGTGGTGGTGGGCAGGGGGGGAACCTCATGAGATTTTCTGCCCTTAGAATTTTTTAAATAGCCCTATTGCATTGTTAATTTATATCCCATAAAATCCCTGTTTTAAGTTTATAATTCATCGAAGTTTAGTATATTTATAGAGTTATATAACTGTCACTACAATCTATTTTAAAACATTTTATCACTTGAAAAAGAAACCTGGTCCCCCTTTACAGCACTTTCCTTTCCCATCCCCACCCTTGGGCAACCACTAATCTAACTTTTGTCTCTAGATTCACCTCTATAGACATTTCATAAAAATAGAATCATAGGTGTCCTTTTGTGTCTGGCTTTCGAGGTTCATTCATATTGTACTATATATCAGTACTTCATTCCTTTTTATGACTGAATAATAATCAGATTTATGGACATACCACATAAGTTCATGGACATTCAGGTTCTTTCCAGTTTTTGGCTACTGTGAATAATGCTTTTCCAAATAATATGTACAAGTCTTTGTGAACATATGTTTGCAGTTCTCTGGCATACCTACCTAGGAGTGGAATTGATGGGTCCTATGGGACGTCTGTGTTTAACTTCTTAACATTCTAACAGTTTGAATCAGAAGCTGGTTTGTGGTCTGAATATTAGTTACCAGTGTGGCCTAGACAACTTGAAGTAGATTATTTAATTTTACGTGGATCAGGTTCATGGTGCCCTCAGGTAATTGGCAGAAGCAAATACAGATTCTTACCTTAAGAACTTCGCTTTGATCTTGGCCAGTTAAAGTTGCTGGCAATTTTAAGATGCATCCTGGTTTCAGGGATATTACATATGAAAAATCATGTATCATAGAGTCAATGAAATACAGTAAATGGAAATAAAAGTTCTCTAAAAAGCTCCAAGTGAGCAGTATCCCCAGTGTCTTTTTCCTGTATTGAATTGCTTTTCTGTGTATTCTCTTTGGTGCTACTATGTCTCCTTTGACAGTCTGCCGTTGTATTGAAACTTCCAAAATCAATAATTCTTTACATAAAGCTGTTGAGAGAGTGTGTATGCACATTTTATTCAAGTATACATATTCCATGTATGCTCCCTTTCATTATAGGGGAGTTACAAGATTTCATAGCTTGAAGGAAAGCTCCTTAAAGACCTTTTGGACCAATTGTTGCACCTTACCAAAAAGGCCCAGCAGGGGTAGAAGACTTGGTATTTTTGGTGGCAAAATGAATGATCTGGGAATCCCTATGGGCAGGGCCTTTGCCATTGTGGTTACCCTTATTGTAGGCTTAGGGACCTCTCTGTCACAACCCTGGGTAGCAATGCCCAGGGTGTGCCCAAAAGCCAGAAGGACCCAGCTACCAGTGCTGAATTTCTTACTATCTCCAACAGAGACTTTCTGGACTTGGCAACTGCTGTGTGCTGCTTTGTCTGGAACTTTTTCTGATAATTGCAATGGGAAATAGGTCCTGTCATTGCTTATTTGATCACCCACTTAGATGTTTTGCAAAAGCCTTAATTAATATGTCCCACATTGAACTCTTGATATCTGCCTCCTTGTTCCATCTGAAACTTGCCGCGTCCTCTTTCTACCCTACTGCATGACAAGGTCCGGAGATGGGGACACAGGCTTCAAGGAATGCATCGTCAAGAACGAGGACGTGGCATGTGTTTAGGGATAATTGGTTTCTTAGAAATGATCCTATTAATAGGGGGAATTTGGGTAGCACAAATTCTAGTAAGTGTAAACGCTATACAAATGGATTTCCTCAAAATTGGCTCTGAGGAAAACATAGTAAATTCCCTGCGTATGGAGTCAGCTCTAGTCACCCTGACGTGTCCAGAATGCGTAAACTCTTTATTTGAACAATTATTAAGGGAAATTCCTTTTGACGCGCCTCTTAAAGATATTATGAATAAATTATAACAAGCTGAATTACTAGAACCAGTTTATACTCCTGTTCCCATGCAGTTAGTAAAAAAATTAGTAAAGGATAAGAAATTTACTCATAAGCCTGTGCCTACTATAGAAGGGCCTCCTTTTGTGGCCTAGTGGATAAATAGAAAACTCTGGTATCCACCTAGGGGGGCTAATAGTATGAAAAGATTACCTGATCTTCCTTTGCCTTATTCAGAAGCTT
>NW_011888890.1:1884691-1888865 GCF_000151845.1 Pteropus vampyrus | reverse complement strand
ACCGCCTCTGAGCTGTGTAGTCGACTGTCTCCCGCGCCGACGCCTTGCCCACCTTCGGGGCCCCCTGGATCCTGTCGTGGCTGGACCGCGGCAGAAACTTTTCCTTCTCCAGTCTTCTCCAACTCTATAAAGTCTCCACCAACTTGCTCGAGCCAGATGCTTGGGAGACATCTTTGATTCCTTCCCTTTCCTTTAACTTCCATCTTACCAAGTCTGAAGATTTCTACCTCCAAAATTTATTTCCTATCTGTTCACTTTTCTTTCTCCCCTCTATTATATTAGTTGAAGTACTCTCAGATTTTGCCTAGATTTAAGACTCTCCTAGTGTGTTTTCTTGCTTCCTTTGTTCATTCTCCTTCCACCTTCCTAACTATACCCACTCATTCTCTACACAATAGCCAAAATGATCTTATTTCTAAATGAATTGTAGTATGAAAAATTTTAAATATATATATAAAAATATCAAGGATAGTAACCTGAACTCCTGTGTATTCATCACTCACCTTCCACAGTTGTCAACTCAAGATAAATCTCATTTAATTTATAATTCACCCCTAGGTTATTTGGAATCATATCCTAGACATTATAATTTATTTCTACCTCTAATTATTTCAGTATGCACTTCCTAAAAACGAAGACCTTCTCTTACATAACTACTATTCGAATATCAAGGTTAGGAAAATAACATTGATATGAACTATTATCCCTTATATGGCATTGTTTTATCTGTATTTTAATATGCAAATATAAAATATAGATATTTTTTAAAAAACATCACAAGACTGTAATCACACCTGAAGAAATTAACAATATTCATCAACTATCCTGTCACTGTTCAAATTTCCCCAATTGTCTCATATTTTATTAATAGCATATTTGTTTGAATCAGGACAGAGTGATTCTTCTGGAAATTAAATTAGATGAGGTCATTCCCTTGCTTAAATCTGTCCATGAGTTTTCATGTCTCTGAGGATGAAGACCTTGATCTGCCTCGGTCCACAAGGCTAGAGGTACTCAGGCCCACATATACTGCTTCCACCTAGTTAGGGCAACTGTCACCCTCATTCACTGCCCTCTAGATACAAGCCTAATGTAGTTTTCTGACTGAGCAAGCCCTTCGTTGCCCTAGATTTGTCCATGTAGGTGTCTCTGACTAGAATGACTTCTTCCCACTTGTTCTAGGACTGCTTCTGGCCATCCTCAGCTCTTAACTGGGATGTCCTCCCACCTTTTTTAATGACTACACATAAAGTTCCTACTTTATGCAGATTTTCTTAGTTTTTCCCTAATTGGCTATGATTGTTTCTCAGGCTTTTCCTTCTTTTTGAAAATTTTGAGGAGTACTAGTCAGATATTTTGTAGCATGCTCCTTTATTGGAATTTGTTGGGTGTTTTTCTGATAGTAAGACTGGGATTATAGGTTTTTGGGAGAAAGAGCACAGAGACAAAGGGCCATTTCATCACATCATATCAAGGATACACACTATTAACATGACTTATCACTGTTGATGTTGGCTGTGATCACCTGACAGGGTTTGTGTTTGTCAGGTTTCTTCATTGTATAGTTACTTTTTTTCTGGGTGCAGGGGTTATGTTCCTTCTACATGATGGCAGAGATTCAGAGTATCTACATACATTTGAATATATTTTCTCTTAGATTGCATCAGAATGGTCATTTCAAAAACCCATGTCAAATTGTCATATTTCTTCCAATATTTTCAAAGGAGTTTTTTAGCTTTTATGAAATTCTGAGCATGGCTTAATTAATTTTAGATTGATGATCTTTTAGAAATATGTGATAGGTCATCATTTTAGGGATGTCCGAAATTACCTACTTGTGTGGCCTACCTTTTGTAGTTTCTCAAAGGTTATGTTTAAATGCAAGTTAGATCAATTATTTTCTTACATGTTGCACATTATTCACAAAAATATACCAGGATTTAAAGTTTCCTTTGATATAGGAAAAAGAGTATTAGATAAAGGATATTTATTTTGGTGGGAAAATTTAGGTGTGAAATACATCATACTAATAATTTTGCATTTGGCTTTGCCATCTCTTTTTCTTCTTTGAGAGACCCTGAACTTCACAAGGCCAGGTCTCTTACATATTTCTAAAGTGTCCCATAGTTCTCCTTTGAAGTATAGTACCTGTCACATTTGCTGTCCTGGCTGGACTGAGAGCTCCATGGGAGCAGGGACCATGTTGTTTTCTTCACTACTGTATCCCCCCTGCCCAGCACGTAGTAGGCACACAAATCATGGTGACTGTCATCACATATGCTCCTTTGAGCACTTTTAGAAAAACAGGTGGTTAACAATGGGTCACATTTATCATAACATAATGTGAAAAAAGTAGTGTACAGCAATAGAATTCAAGAAAAAATGCATGTGTATATATATGGAAGAAGATGATGGAGTAAATATTGCAAAATATTAATACTAGTTATCTCTGGGTTATGAGATTATGTCTAGTTTTAATTTTCTTATTTGTTTTCTAGTTCTCTCCAAGGAGTTTATTAATTTATAATCAGGAACATATTACCTAAAACTTTTATAATCAAATACGATGGTGAGCCCCATCATAAAAATGGTTCAGTTCTAGTCTGTGCAAGAGTCCTTAAGGCAAGACAAGAAAGTTGCCAAGTCACTGATCATCTCTACGCCTACTTAAAAAAAATTTTATTAAAACAAGTTCAAATATTGTTTATCTGATATTAATTTCAAAGTGCTATTTCTGGTGACATTAGTATGACTATGCTATGTGTGTTTAATTGACTTCACTAATTTAACTTCTGTGATTTAACCTATTAGACTAAAAACTTCAGAGATCGTGATTTACCCTTATTTAGATTTTCAGAAAGTCCATGGGATATAAAATCCAAGTCTAACCTAGGAGTATCAGCGTGCGCTTAACATTTTTCTTGAAACAAAAGAAGTAATTCATTGTATTCTTCAATTGGCCCTTCTTTGGTGTAGGTAAATCCCTGGATTATGTGAAAAATCATCAAAAGACCCTGTAGATTTTATAAATCCAGGCCATTTGTATTTTTCTTGCCTGTTTCCCTAGGATAATTAAACGGTGATGGATTAGCATTAGGCTGCAGCAGAGATTGGGGAGAAAATATCTCCCAGCATTCCTTCCTGCAGAAGCATCAGCTACAGCAGTGAGCGTAGCTGCCACTTTAACTGACATGTCTTAAATTCTGCCCTGGGAAGCTCTGGGATGCTGTCAGCTGCCTCGGCAACTTCTTTTCTCATGCCCGGTAATTGAGAGTCTCACTGGAGACCAAGAAATAAAACAGAAATTGAGGATTTTTGTTGGCTTTTAAATTGAGGACTGTCTCTTTGTTGGCTTTTTAAAAATCTGGTAGAAGAGAGGGAAAGGCATCTTCACAGTGGGGCTAGATTCATTCCTCCAAAGTTACAGCTGGTCTAAATCTGTGAGTATGCTGTATTTATTTAGCTGTTCCTGGGGGTATGATTGCAACGTTCTCTATAGATCTGTGAGGATTTAATTCAAGGAAAGCGATGCCAATTTTAAAAATCGGAGTTAATTTCCTTGGAGACCTGCAGTTTTGTTAGTTGACATTTTCTTCTTTAAAGGCTTCAAGTCAAGCTTGCCAGGGCGTTTCTCCCTCCACCCCTGCTCCCCACTTTAACCCTCTAAGGGTGAGTGCTGAAATCAGAGAAAATAGCAAATCTTGCTGCTGCAGAGGCTGCGGTTTTCCTGGATGCCATGGCTGGTTTATTAGTGCTGCAAGATATGCATGGGGCTGCAGAACAATAGAAGGATGATGATGGCTCACTTCCTGTTCAGTGTGTTTGTCTTAGGACCTTTGCTGGCTTCATTATAGGGTTTTGTTTTGTTAGGGTGATTAAAACCTTCAAGAAAGATTGAGCTCACTGACATGCTCACAGAATAGCGTGGGTTGATAGTCAGACTTCACCCCTCACCTTGCTGTGTTGGCTTTACCCTGTCTCTCTGTAGCAGATTACAGTAAATGGGAGTTACCAAAAAATAACCTTCCCTTTTCTAATTGTGTATTTGAATCGGTGCCATTTTTTTTTCTGGTGACGCAGACCTTTTAGTCTAAACATCTGTCCTTAGTCATTGTGTCCCACTTTCCTCCATTGGAATTCACTGGAGGCTAGAACTGTAACCTTGCTGAATTAT
>NW_011888890.1:1873442-1884641 GCF_000151845.1 Pteropus vampyrus | reverse complement strand
CATAATGTGAAAAAAGTAGTGTACAGCAATAGAATTCAAGAAAAAATGCATGTGTATATATATGGAAGAAGATGATGGAGTAAATATTGCAAAATATTAATACTAGTTATCTCTGGGTTATGAGATTATGTCTAGTTTTAATTTTCTTATTTGTTTTCTAGTTCTCTCCAAGGAGTTTATTAATTTATAATCAGGAACATATTACCTAAAACTTTTATAATCAAATACGATGGTGAGCCCCATCATAAAAATGGTTCAGTTCTAGTCTGTGCAAGAGTCCTTAAGGCAAGACAAGAAAGTTGCCAAGTCACTGATCATCTCTACGCCTACTTAAAAAAAATTTTATTAAAACAAGTTCAAATATTGTTTATCTGATATTAATTTCAAAGTGCTATTTCTGGTGACATTAGTATGACTATGCTATGTGTGTTTAATTGACTTCACTAATTTAACTTCTGTGATTTAACCTATTAGACTAAAAACTTCAGAGATCGTGATTTACCCTTATTTAGATTTTCAGAAAGTCCATGGGATATAAAATCCAAGTCTAACCTAGGAGTATCAGCGTGCGCTTAACATTTTTCTTGAAACAAAAGAAGTAATTCATTGTATTCTTCAATTGGCCCTTCTTTGGTGTAGGTAAATCCCTGGATTATGTGAAAAATCATCAAAAGACCCTGTAGATTTTATAAATCCAGGCCATTTGTATTTTTCTTGCCTGTTTCCCTAGGATAATTAAACGGTGATGGATTAGCATTAGGCTGCAGCAGAGATTGGGGAGAAAATATCTCCCAGCATTCCTTCCTGCAGAAGCATCAGCTACAGCAGTGAGCGTAGCTGCCACTTTAACTGACATGTCTTAAATTCTGCCCTGGGAAGCTCTGGGATGCTGTCAGCTGCCTCGGCAACTTCTTTTCTCATGCCCGGTAATTGAGAGTCTCACTGGAGACCAAGAAATAAAACAGAAATTGAGGATTTTTGTTGGCTTTTAAATTGAGGACTGTCTCTTTGTTGGCTTTTTAAAAATCTGGTAGAAGAGAGGGAAAGGCATCTTCACAGTGGGGCTAGATTCATTCCTCCAAAGTTACAGCTGGTCTAAATCTGTGAGTATGCTGTATTTATTTAGCTGTTCCTGGGGGTATGATTGCAACGTTCTCTATAGATCTGTGAGGATTTAATTCAAGGAAAGCGATGCCAATTTTAAAAATCGGAGTTAATTTCCTTGGAGACCTGCAGTTTTGTTAGTTGACATTTTCTTCTTTAAAGGCTTCAAGTCAAGCTTGCCAGGGCGTTTCTCCCTCCACCCCTGCTCCCCACTTTAACCCTCTAAGGGTGAGTGCTGAAATCAGAGAAAATAGCAAATCTTGCTGCTGCAGAGGCTGCGGTTTTCCTGGATGCCATGGCTGGTTTATTAGTGCTGCAAGATATGCATGGGGCTGCAGAACAATAGAAGGATGATGATGGCTCACTTCCTGTTCAGTGTGTTTGTCTTAGGACCTTTGCTGGCTTCATTATAGGGTTTTGTTTTGTTAGGGTGATTAAAACCTTCAAGAAAGATTGAGCTCACTGACATGCTCACAGAATAGCGTGGGTTGATAGTCAGACTTCACCCCTCACCTTGCTGTGTTGGCTTTACCCTGTCTCTCTGTAGCAGATTACAGTAAATGGGAGTTACCAAAAAATAACCTTCCCTTTTCTAATTGTGTATTTGAATCGGTGCCATTTTTTTTTCTGGTGACGCAGACCTTTTAGTCTAAACATCTGTCCTTAGTCATTGTGTCCCACTTTCCTCCATTGGAATTCACTGGAGGCTAGAACTGTAACCTTGCTCAATTATTATTGAATCAATTTTGAAAAATTTGTAAAGATAAAGGTTAAATTTTGGTTCCCACCATAACCCCCATATGTTCTTGATTTATTTTTGTTAAATGAAAGTCTTATTATTCTAGTGAACCTGATTCATATCATTTTGCTACTGATATCATTTCTTTATCTTAAAATCACATTAGTTAAAGTGATTTCTAAAAGTTGCTGTGTTTGGAGATGAGGAGTCAAAATACTTTTAAACACCAACTGGTAACAGTTATCTTTGGAGATGCAGAGTATGTTTGACTTAAGGTGACATATGAGCTTTGTGAGTGCCAGTATTTTGGTGGATTTCCTGCAGCATAAAATAAATTTAAAAATTAAAAAAAAACTTTCCATCACCCAGAGATCAAACATCTGCTGTTTTTATTTTTAGTCATTTTGTCATACCTAAATGCAGTACCTTTGAATTTAATTAGGAAGGAGTCCTAAAAATTGGAACTTCTGCCTTACCTAGACTTGCCAAAAATTTTATTTATTCACTAATTCACTCATTCATTCATTCATTCATTCAACAAATGTTTACATTTTTTGCAAAGCTCTTGCCACGCTCTCAGATATGATGCTGAATGAGATATTATATCTTCCCTCATAGAGCGGATAGTTTTAGCAGATAAGGGGGGCATTCAAAAACTACATATTATTTTATTACAATTGTGGTAATTTTTTCAACTGTAGAAGTATAGATACTTAGGACATACAAATAATTACAAATAATTCTGCCCCAGATCTGAAGCCACGGATCCTTAGAATGATTGAGTTGGAAAGAGATTTTGGAAATTATTTAATTAGTTAAATGATTTAATAATTAAATCACTTAATAAATATGTGATAGGCACTATATAAAGTGCTGGTTTTCGATCAGTAAATCAGCAGTAGTCTCTGCTTTAGAGGAGTTCACATCCTAGTTGGGAGAAGGGAAATTGGTTATGTTAGTATATTCTAGTAAGTCATTGATATGTTAATTCAATAATTACTTATTGAGTGCTGTAATGCTGGGGGTATTATCATGGGCACTGTGCTGGGCATCAGGCATGACGTAGAGAATAAGGCAGAGATGCCCTGCCCTCTGGAAGCTCTTAAGGGCTGTGGTAGAGACATGGCAGGGTGTTGTGAGATATACAGTAAGGGGATAAGGTTTTCACTATCATTTACTGAACATCTGCTGTGGGTCAGCTACCAGTTGGTACTCTATACATGACTCTTCCCTTCATTGCTGTAAACTAGTTACTATTTCTCCTCTAATAAGCAAGTAAACCAAGGTACAGAGAGGTTAAGTAATTTGCTTAAGATCACACAGGAAGTGAGTAGGGGAATTAGAATTCAAACCCAGATGTGACTTGATTTCAAATCTCTGCCCTTTCACAGTGGTCCCCAAACCAGGCTGCTCATCAGAGTTACCTGAGCTCCAAAAGGGAAACTGTTTATTATAGGCCACCCTGGTGACTCTGGGCAGCTAGGTGTAGGAACCATCATTATACTATTTCCTCCATTTATAGATGGGAGGAAAGGAAGGATAGAGAATATGTAGTAGTTAAAATAGAGCCAGGATCTAGGTTTCCTGATTTGCTAGCTACCGTTCATTCCATTACAATATCTTAGAAGATATTAAGATGCCAAAAGCAGAATAGAAAGCAAACAACAGACCAAAATTAACCGACTGAAAAACCAAATCAAACCAAACCAAACCAAACCAAACCAAACCAAAATAATAACATGATCACCCTGAATCTCTATAGGTGTTTGTCTGGTCTTGGCTCTTAAGAAGAACCCCTGGCGGACCTAACCTACCTGCCCTGACAGCCCTGAATCAGAAGTCTCCCTTTGCTGCCTTGAGAATAAACAAGTTTTTCTTAAAACAAATATCTTGGCTTATTAATATTCGCTCAGGCATTAACAGTTTATTGGGGGATACAGACGAGAAACTCTGTCTTTGGGAAGTAGTGGGATAAATGTGTGGAGCAGGTCAGGGTTCTGTGGGAGCAAAGATAAGAGGTGATCAACCTAACCTTGGGTGATGGACAGGAGTCCTGGGAGATGCTGACCTTTTAGGGCTTTCTGGAGATGTCTGAAGTTAGGCAGGTATTGCTAGATACCTGAGCAATTGGGTCTAGCAGGAGAGTTTATTAGTAAGTGCAGAGGTCCTGAGATATGAGATATTATTGGAGGAGAGTAAAAACTTTCTCCTATACTATCTTAGGTTTATTTCCTGGGGCTTTACAAATTAAATGAACAAAAAACAGATTAGCAAGAGAAAAGAAAAGTTTACACACATACACAAAGTTCACAGGAGTTCACAAAGAAATGTGCCTCAAGGAGGAGGTTAGAATTTGGGGCTTATATATACCATCTCAACAAAGGATGATAAAGCATGTTGAAAAGGCTAGACACAAGAAAAGAGATTTTGGGTTTCTGGATGGGGGAAGGTTATGGGAAGGTGACTAGGAAATGTATGGTAAATAAGAATTGGTTAGTAAGGTGTGCTATGCAAATAAGAATTCTTTTCCAGTGATAAGAGTTATCTCTGGAGTAGTTTTCTTCCTAGTGTAGCAGAAGGTGACACCTTTAGAAAGGGAAATTTATGCCTTGCTGTTAGACAGAAAGGAGGAGGGCAGAGAGCTAATTGCCTGAGGCTCCAAATAATCTTTCTGTCAAAATGGCATATTTTGGGGTGACCTACTCTGATCCTCTTCACCATGGTCTCTTCGGGGGTTGCCAAGAAGCTTGAGAAGAGGAAGAGAGATGCTAAGGGTGCCTTGCCAAGGAGCTGTGGCAAGGGCAGTGACAAACCACTGAAGCGTTTTCATCATGAAGATTACATGGATTTATATTTAGACTGGACTTCATGGCCACAGTGTGGGGACTGGGAAAGGGGAAGTGTGCTGCAATCCTATAATATGACACCTTGCTCCTAGTTCTAAGACTCTAGCCAGAGTTATTAATAATTTAGGGCTTAAATAGGTTTTTATGGCCTAGGTTGAGAATTTAACATGCGTGTGCATTTCTGTATGCATGAATATATGCACACAAGACATATGCATATAGTTACAGATATATTTTAATTATTATCTTTATAGAAAATATGTTTTAATTTCCAACTCAGTTACTTATATACAAAGTTATAGGAAATAACCTACTTACAACGTATATAGTTTCTAATCTTCCATTTTTCCCATCAACTCTCTAAATTAATTAGCAGAAGGTTCTGAGTCCTGTCACGAGATAGGGCATTTTGAGGCTCTGTGTGGTTTCCTGAATATTGCAGGAAAGGTGGTTTAGTGCCTTTTTACTGTGTCATCATTATATCTCAGTTGAGAAGACATGAACTAGAATCTTTTAAAAATGTCTTCCCTGCCAGGCCCAGTACCTATGGTAAATCTGTCTTAGTATCTTCAACAACTGTGTTAATTGTCACTCCTTTTTACAGATGAGTAAGATGAGGTGCACAAAGGTTAAATCATTTGTCCAAAGCCATTTAGAGTGCTTACCATGACTCCATGGCACTAAAAGTTGGCAGACCTGTTCTCCTTGAAGCTGTTGTATTATAGCCATAGGCTGATGGGGGCAGTGCAGGCAGTCCTACACTTTTGTTATTGTTATTAATCTACAGTGCACCCCTGGATACATGTGTCATGCAAAATGCTTAGTTTTTTTGGCTTCCTGTCCAGAGATATTCCTAACATTTTGTTCTTGCTTTCCACTTTTTAACACTACATTTACACTTATGTCTTTGGCTCATTTTAGAAAGGACAGGGCTGCATAAATGGGCAGAGTACATGAACATGAGTTTGATATGAATTTTATTTGTAGGTTACTTTTCTTTTGATATTTCATCAGTTTGCAGATGTGTAAAGTCTTTAGTGATCATTGAAGTGATATGAATTAATTTTTCTGATAATCGTTTCAGATTAGTGAGTTATGGAATATCTTATTTCAAGTCATTATAAGTGACTGTGTTTTAGACAGCAGGGAAGTATGGGACTAAGACTTGAATTTACCTTGGGTTTGGGGCTGTAGTTATTACCTTGTTAGTGGGTGAGGCAGAATTTGAGCCTTTCCAGAATCCAGTAAGGCAGGCCCTACTATATAGCATTTATGTGTCATCACCCCTCCCTTATATTAGCTTAAGGGGTTTTGTTTTTGTGTTTTTTGTTTTCAAAGCAATATCCCTGTATAGCAAAACCATTTTGTGTTTGCTTGATATTATAGGCTGAATAAATACAGCATATTAACTATGAAAACAGTTTACACATTGAAGATCTAAAGAAAATTAAACTTGCCACTTAAATACCTGAGTATTTATATACTTCTTCTCTTTTGTTTGCCTTACCTAATAGATGTTTGTGAGGAAAGCCCTTGTATTTACTGAAACCTGCTTATTTGTGAATGAAGGACTCTGTGATAATATATTCATGGGTACTTTCCATGCTCTACATATGTGACATAAAATGCCAAATATTATGACTGTATTTGGCACAAGGGTGCTAGTATAGAACCAATAAAAATATCATTCATTTAAAAAATCATTGAGCATCTCTTGGCTAAGCCAGAGAGTTCCTGTCCTTAAAAGGTTTATAATCTATTCACCACAACTAAAAAGTAATCCAATAATTATACTATGATGAGTTTTAAATTCTAACCAGTGAACGCAGAGGAGAGACACATTAACTAGCCTGAAAAAAATGACGTGGCTAGCCTTTATTTCAAGAGCCAATTTTTCAGCATTTTCAAGAGCTTATTTTCAGCATTGCTTTTAAAAAATTTCTTTCTTTCGCTACTCTTTGTTTCATGTTGTGATGTTTTAAAAGAAATGATAAATAACTTCCTCCCCTTCAGTGTCACACTGAAAACCTGCATTTGCTCTGCATCCCTCCTTTGAGGGACTTAATGAAAATGGCAAAGTATCGCTTTAGTGGCCTCTGCCCTTCAGAAAATGTGGAACTGCTGAGTAGCAGGAACATAATGGTCCGTCTAATGGGAAGTTCTTGGCCCCCGTCACTTAAATCTGTGACAACATCAGCACCACATTTATGTGATGTTTCAGTTTAAAGAGTGATTTTTATAAAATTGAATGCATTCCCTCCTCCTGTGAGGTAAACAGGGCAGGTATTGTTATTTCTCCTCTGGCATGTGTGTACATGCACGGGTGCCTGCATGTGTGTGTGCATGCACTCCCCCGTCCCCCCACCCCCATTTTTTTTTTCATTGTGGTAAAATACATGTAACATAAACTTTGCCATCTTAATCATTTTTAAGTGTACCATTTAATGGTAGTAAATACATTCATAACACTGTGTAACCATCACCACCATCCATCTCTAGAACTCTCTTCATTTTATAAATCTGAAATCCTCTGCCCATCAAGTAATAGCTCTTCCCTCTCCCCAAGCCCCTGGCAACCACGATTCTACTTTGTTTCTGTGATTTGTATCTATTCTCTGATTTCGCAGATGAAAACAGTGAGGCCCATCAAAGTGAGTGAATGGTGCAGATTCAAACTGCTTGCCAGTGATGGGTTCACCTAGGATAAAAACC
The DNA here is from genome assembly GCF_000151845.1 of Pteropus vampyrus. Classification (NCBI taxonomy): domain Eukaryota; kingdom Metazoa; phylum Chordata; class Mammalia; order Chiroptera; family Pteropodidae; genus Pteropus; species Pteropus vampyrus. The sequence goes on along the minus strand of NW_011888890.1, from coordinate 1,877,240 downwards.
CCAGTATCCTGCCTTGTGTCCCAGTGGGTGGTGAAAAAAAGATAATTAATAAATTAGGTGGAAGTTATCTGTTAGAAAAAGAGAGCCCTCTGCTAGGGAAATTTTTTTTAATTAAAAAGATCAGCAAAGAAAAGCAGCAAACTGAAATAGGAGCTGTACATATCTCTTGCTAATCTAACATTCCATTCTTATTTGTTTTCAATAATGTGAAGGAATATGATTTGCTTTGCCTAAGGAAAGAATTTGAAGGGACACAGTATCTGGTTTTAGTTTCCACTGTCAGTGATTTGCTTCGGCTTTGGGCAAGAGAAACAGCATTTTCTTTTTTCTAAAGAGACGGTAAATTCTACCCTCCATTTTCTTAGTGAGCAGGGTCTGAGGCATACATTATTTTTATACGAAAATGATTTTTTTTCTTTTCAACTGTTCTCAGTTTGCTCTGGAACTCTCATCCCTACTGAGGATGTGGAAAATACATAGTCGATTAAAGATGACATCGTCTGCTCAGATTTCAGTCTTTTTGGAGTGACTCTGGTTTTCTTGGAGGAGCGGGAGAGGCAAGTGCCCAGTCAAGGACTTTCAACTCTGCATCAGTCCTACCTCTCTGTTCTCAAAGGTTTCCCCTCTCTCTCCTTCCCAGATGGCATCTGGGTGCAGGAGGAAGTCGTGCAGTGATGGAACACTGCTCTGGGTATTGCTCTCTGGTTGGAGGCTTCATCCAGTTGTTTTTGTGTTGACTTCTGTCCTTGCTGCTGTTAGATAGGACAAAGGTCTCAAGGTCTGGGCAGGTTCTACTAAATGCTATTCTTGCTAAATGTTAAAATGTAGCACAGTATTTTGCAGATGCACCTGTAACCGGATGAGCTTGATCAGAACCCAACCAGATAAGTTTAGCCAACTGCAAAGAAGAGATCAACATGTTTTAACAAATAGTAAATATAAGCAATGGCTAAGCCTCCCTTTAGGGAGACAGAGCTCTGGATGTGAATCCCCTTTACTTGCTGCAAGTACATAAAACTACCTGACTACAACCACGTCTGGTTCTTGAATGGGATACTCCAAGCGACGAACCCATTGTATTTGGTTACACTGTCTCTGCCACCCAGCCACCTGTGATGGCTGTATTTGTTGGTGTGCCCATGACCCTGAGGGCTTAGCATTTTCCATTGGTATTGGCTGGTCCAGTGCCCGAGGTCCACTGACTATTCATTTGATCCCTATCTTTGCCTTTTGTTACGGGGTCATCTAAGCTGTCTTTTAAAAACATTTTCTTACTTCACTAATTCCAAACTTAGCAAAAAAGCATGAGAATAATACAGAGAACTTAATGGAGACCCTTAATCCATTTTCAGTATTTTGCCACATTTGTATTATTACTCGCTCTCTGTATACACATTATTGCCTATTTTTCTGAGTCATTTGGGAGTAGCAGCTCTAGAGAAGATGGGTTAGAAGGACAAATGGAAACTTTCAAGTGAACAAAGGAGGGAAATATTTGAAATAGCTTTTATGTTCTTTCTTTTTCTCTGCTTTCCTCCAACTCTTCGTTCTTTCAAGTTAAGCTTCTCTACTTCCTTGAACTCTTCCCTTTTATTGAACTGCCTTTGAGTCCTTTCTCTCCTGGCTGTTGACGTCTAGCTGCATTTCCAACCATTGGTCATCTTAGAACAGTGTGTCTAGAACATCAGATAGACCAGGTGTGGTTGGTCTGACCGGATGAGAGTGGTGCTAGTCCCCATGTGCTCATTTGTCCGTTTATTCAGTCAGTCAGTATAATCTTATTGAAGATTTCCGCTTAGGCAGATCTGCTTAGGCAGACACTTGGCACATAGCTTGCTGACGTCATGTGTGCTCTGCTAGGAGCTGTGATACAATCTTGCCTTCAAAGAGTTTATACTTTGACCGGGAGATGATTATATATTTTAAAAAAGAGCCAATTAAAAGAAACTTAAGGCAGACTATTACTTTATCCTTTCTAGATATTATACTTCTATTAATACAGCTTAAGTTGTATCAGGGTTGATATCCTATTGTGTTCTTAGTTCACTTTAAAAAAATTCACAACTTTTTACTGCCATGTTGCTCAGTCATACCTTTTTCATATTGCTTTTAGGTGGACTTTAGTTCTCCAAATTCAGGAATTTATAAGCAGGATAAAAAAGATGTGACTTAGCAACATGGTAGTAAAAAGTTGTGAATTACTTAAAATTTATAATTTATTCTCATTCAGATATCATCTTTGAGAGTATGAACTGTATGATTTTATGTATCTAATACCTGATACAGTGCCTATAATATGGGGCCCCTAGATGTTTATGAGTGAAAATTAAACTTTAGTTTATCAAATTTAACCCATCTATTTAGTACATTTTCTGTTTTTAGATTATGGTTCATTCTCTAGCATCTTTCCCAGCTTAATTTTTTCTACAGAGTTGATTATCTTGTTTTTATATGTTACTCCCAATTTCTGGTAAAAATCTAAAATTGGACAGGGTCAAGGGAAGTACCTTTTACGTAAAGGTCTTCAAAATGAATGCATCTATTTTAGTGGACCTATCACTCCTCATCTTGCATACAGGGCTAGGCAGACACATTCTTGCTGACGTGAACACAGACTCTGTGTACTGCGTTTTTTTTCTTATCTGCCAAAGATGGAAATGCGGCTGGTGTAGAGAACTCATGATGGTGCCTACTGATTGCTACCAGCAACCTTCCTGTGAGAGCCAGTTCCCTCCAATAAAAAATAAATCATTGTTAATTTTAAGTAAAAGTAGATACATTAAAAATCAGGCTGGGATCATAAATGTATATATATATAAAGTAATAAATTTGAACACAGTTCAGGAATATGATATTACTACTATTTTAGGTTCAAAATGTAAAATAACATTGAAGCATGCTATCAATGTAGGAAATAGAAAAGGCTAAATTAGAAAAACCACCACTTAAGAACTGACTTTTTCAAAGTAGTGACAATTTGGATGAGTTCTAAAAGATTTCATTCACGTTAGAAACACATCGGGTAGTGTTTCTAACTTCTTTACATGGAAAAGGCTAAAAATAGTATACTGTTCTTGCATATTTTTCAGAAGCATTTTAAGCTATGTGTGATATAAAAGGGATGATCAGAGAGCGTTTCCTTAATTTATATTTAAATATTCCCTTCATGAATTTGAATTTAAATTGTTCAAAATATATACCACTTAACTTTTCCCCTGATTATTCAGAATAGTGTATGATCATTTTTGAAAAGTTGAAAAAACATAGAGAAGCACAAAGAATGTAAAAATCACCCAAATCCTACAAATAATGTGAAGGTTTATAGTTTTGATTGAGGAAGTCTTTGTAATAATAAGTCTAAGCACAGATTATTTAGAGGTAGGTTATGTAGTTCATAAATTCACTAGTATCCCATTAAATAATTATATCATTGGTTGGTGGTTGCCTTTTGGCTTTTTTCAGCTTTTTAGATCTTTCCTTCTAAAGGAACAGGACCAGAGTGGTGAGAAAATGTTGAAATCCCTTTCCTTTGATTTTGATAGCACTGATGACAGGCCTGGGGTCGAAGTTGACAGTGAGAGGTATGTGGGGTGTACCTGTTGATTCCTGGGCTCTTGCTCTCTCAGCTGCACCCGCAGCTATAGCACGTCCCCTCTTCCGCTGATCACGAGTCATGAGAATGACTATTTGAAGAAATCACCCAGTAGGCAGAATTTGGTCTGGTGAGCAGTTTTCTTTAGTAGGAAAGACAAGTTGATGATATGGTCAATAATATTAAGCAGTAGCCTTTCTGGAAAT
>NW_011888890.1:1868862-1872712 GCF_000151845.1 Pteropus vampyrus | reverse complement strand
TTTAACTTTTCCCCTGATTATTCAGAATAGTGTATGATCATTTTTGAAAAGTTGAAAAAACATAGAGAAGCACAAAGAATGTAAAAATCACCCAACTCCTACAAATAATGTGAAGGTTTATAGTTTTGATTGAGGAAGTCTTTGTAATAATAAGTCTAAGCACGGATTATTTAGAGGTAGGTTATGTAGTTCATAAGTTCACTAGTATCTCATTAAATAATTATATCATTGGTTGGTGGTTGCCTTTTGGCTTTTTTCAGCTTTTTAGATCTTTCCTTCTAAAGGAACAGGACCAGGGTGGCGAGAAAATGTTGAAATTCCTTTCCTTTGATTCTGATAGCACTGATGACAGGCCTGGGGTTGAAGTTGACAGTGAGAGGTATGTGGGGTGTACCTGTTGATTCCTGCGCTGTTCTTGCTCTCTCAGCTGCACCTGCAGCTATAGCACGTCCCCTCTTCCGCTGATCACGAGTCATGAGAATGACTATTTGAAGAAATCACCCCGTAGGCAGAATTTGGTCTGGTGAGCAGTTTTCTTTAGTAGGAAAGACAAGTTGATGATATGGTCAATAATATTAAGCAGTAGCCTTTCTGGAAATCTGGCGGTGGTATCCACCGGAATCAGATATTCGTAACTCTAGTGGACACCATGCAGACTGTAGATTAGATAAGTGCTGCCTCCCATAGCATAACAGTTGGCCTATATGCATCTATTCCTTTTTGCCTCTAAAGAAAGGTTTTTAACTTTGATGAAAAAGCTTGAAGGATATTGTGTCTTTTTGTTATTTTTGGAAATTTTATTTAATTTTTTCTTTTCAAAATGGTCTAGCTTTTATTTCATTGTGCAGGAATATAGCACAATGTGTTGGATTTACTGGGGAAATTAAATTTGAACTAATTATGATTTGAATGAGAGAAAATATAAATAAACACAGATATAAGCTTTTCATTTGAAAATAGTTCTATCTCATGCTTAAAAATTAGAGCAATATAAAACTCAATAATAAAAAGGCAAATAATTCGATTAAAAAATGGCCAAAGAACCTGAATAAACATTTCTCCAAAGAAGATATACAAGTGGCCAGTAAGTACATAGGGAGTGTCTCAACATCATTAGTCATTAGGCAAATGCGAGTCAAAACCATAATGAGATACCATTACATCCACTAAGATGGACAATGACAAGTGTTGGCCAATATATGGAGAAATTGGAATTCTCCCATACGGTACTGGTAGGAATGTAGAGTCACTCGACCTCTTTGGAAAATGGTCTGGCAGTTCTTCAGAATGTGAAACATGGAGTTACAATATGACTCAGAAATTCTATTCCTAGGTAATACCTGAGAGAGATGAACTATATGTCCACATAAGAACTTCTACATGTTAATAGCAGTATTATTCATAGTAATCCCAAAGTGAAAGTAACCCGTATGTCCATCAACTAATGAAACAATAAACAAAGTGTGTTATATCCATACAATGGAATATTATTTGGCAAAAAAAAAGAAAAAGAAAAAGAAAAAGAAAAAGAAAAAGAAATGAAGTACTTACACATGCAACAACATGAATGAATCTTGAAACCATTATGCTAAGTGAAAAAAAATCCAGTTATGAAAGAGCACATATTGTATGATCTCATTAATATGAAATGTCCAGAATAGGCTCAAATCTACAAATATAAAAAGTAGATTAGCGATTGCCTAGGACTAGAAGTGGAGAGAGAAATGGGGAGTGACTGCTGATAGGTGCATACAGGGTTTCTTTTCGGTAACTAAAGTTTATAAAATTAGATTGTGGTAACAGTTGTAACACCTCTATGAAAACTCTAGAAAGCGTTGATTGTGTACTTTAAATTGGTGAATTGTGTAGTCTGTGAATTATATCTCAATATAACTTTTTAAAAACCTTTAAAAAATTAAAGTAGTAAAAACAGGGCAAAATAAGGATACACTTTCTAACATACTAACATACATAATTAAAATATGACATGTTGTTTTCTTTAGCTTCTGTCAACCAAATAATATTTTTCATTAGCTAAAAAATGTTTTTTTCTAACATCTTAGTATAACATCTAGGTTATACTTAGGAGTGGAACAGGCAAGTCATTCTATTCAGTTAGATTTTTAATAACTGTGCTTACTTTGGTGTTACAAATTCTAAAACTGAAGCAATATAAGAAATGTTTAGCATGTTTTTTTTTTGCAAGGATACATGTACCTCAATTCATGTATCCTTGCAAAAACCTAAATTTATTGAAGAAAATAAGAGAAGACCTGAATAAATGTATATAGATGTGAAAATCTAATAATGTAAAGATAGCCATTCTCTAAAAATAAAAGTGTCCCAGTAAAAATCATAGCAGAACTTTTCCTATAACTTTATAATAACTTATTCTAAAATTTATAAATGAGAATAAAGGTGCAGTAATATCAGTTCACTGCCCTGCCCCGCCCCCGCCCCCACCCAAAGAGCATTTAATAGAGTAGAGGACTTACCCCACTGACATATAAAGAAAGCCATGATAATGAAAATTATGTTACAGGTTCAGAGAGAGGCAAATATGTGTGCGGAACAAAATAGTTTCTGGAAACAGACCTGTGCAACATATGGAAAATTTCCCTGTGTTACAGAGATTGCAGTATTATTCAACAAGTGAGCATATAAAAATTATAGAATGAACAAATGTCAAAAATTTATTTATCAGTGAGGAAATCAGCAATATAGTAAAACTAGTTCCAAGAGTACTTGGAGAACTGAAGAAAGAATGTTGGAATATATTTGTTTTATATAAAACTGGCTAATCTCCTACAAGGCAATAAAACCGTATCCTTAGCAGACAGAAATTATTTGCATATTTATTAGAGGAAAAAAAAGTCTACAAGTTAATGTGTAATTTTACAGAGTATAGGCCTCAATCAATACTAAGTAGCAAATCAAAGTATCTCCCCTAGAGAATGAAATATTCCTTGGGTGGGCCTTTTAGAGAATGATGGCATTGAAAGGACATCAGTTTTCATTTTCTTACTCCCAAGCTAATGAGTAGCCGAAGGATGAGTTTTCATTGGTGTTGGGATCATTGCCTGCCCTGTGGGAAACAATTAAATTTGTACAGCTCACATTATTCAAAGAAATGGATTCATATATACTCACTCGTGTGTTATATTATTTTCTCCATGCAGTTGAAACATTTCTCATAAAAAAATGAGAAAGTAAGTTCTTGGTGAAATATTAGAGTGATTTAAGTGGGTGAATTATGTCTATATCAAAAAATACTGTTGAATAAAGAAGCAGTTTATAGCATGATGTACTTATTGTGATATGATTGTAAACTTTAAAGTACTACAGAATTTCTGGGGCTTTAGGTACATGTATATAAAAGCATAAAGGACTAGAGGGATCTAAACTAAACTTTTATACCTCAGAAAAGATGACTATTATTATTTTATTAATATTATAAAATGTTATTATTTTATTAATAATTATTAATACTAAGTTCTGTTAAATTCAAGTCTGTTGTGCCAGGTAAACACATTATAATTATAGCTTTGAAACCTGCAACATTTACCTCATATAACATACTCGATTTTATCAGAACTTAATGAAATTTTAATGTTTTATAATATATGTCAGTGTTTGGGGAAAAGATGTGGTTTTTAAAAATTATCTTGGGAAAAATGGCCAAAGATTAAGAAACAATGCACAGCATTATTTTGTGCCATGTATTAAAATTATAAAGGAAGCAAAAATTAAATATGAAAAAGTAACAGCACTGGTAAAATGATGTTATATAATCTTTGTGGAGGGAAGTTTTTCTAAGTATGTCCTCCAAATCAGAAATATTAAAGGAAAG
>NW_011888890.1:1857702-1868812 GCF_000151845.1 Pteropus vampyrus | reverse complement strand
CAGACAGAAATTATTTGCATATTTATTAGAGGAAAAAAAAGTCTACAAGTTAATGTGTAATTTTACAGAGTATAGGCCTCAATCAATACTAAGTAGCAAATCAAAGTATCTCCCCTAGAGAATGAAATATTCCTTGGGTGGGCCTTTTAGAGAATGATGGCATTGAAAGGACATCAGTTTTCATTTTCTTACTCCCAAGCTAATGAGTAGCCGAAGGATGAGTTTTCATTGGTGTTGGGATCATTGCCTGCCCTGTGGGAAACAATTAAATTTGTACAGCTCACATTATTCAAAGAAATGGATTCATATATACTCACTCGTGTGTTATATTATTTTCTCCATGTAGTTGAAACATTTCTCATAAAAAAATGAGAAAGTAAGTTCTTGGTGAAATATTAGAGTGATTTAAGTGGGTGAATTATGTCTATATCAAAAAATACTGTTGAATAAAGAAGCAGTTTATAGCATGATGTACTTATTGTGATATGATTGTAAACTTTAAAGTACTACAGAATTTCTGGGGCTTTAGGTACATGTATATAAAAGCATAAAGGACTAGAGGGATCTAAACTAAACTTTTATACCTCAGAAAAGATGACTATTATTATTTTATTAATATTATAAAATGTTATTATTTTATTAATAATTATTAATACTAAGTTCTGTTAAATTCAAGTCTGTTGTGCCAGGTAAACACATTATAATTATAGCTTTGAAACCTGCAACATTTACCTCATATAACATACTCAATTTTATCAGAACTTAATGAAATTTTAATGTTTTATAATATATGTCAGTGTTTGGGGAAAAGATGTGGTTTTTAAAAATTATCTTGGGAAAAATGGCCAAAGATTAAGAAACAATGCACAGCATTATTTTGTGCCATGTATTAAAATTATAAAGGAAGCAAAAATTAAATATGAAAAAGTAACAGCACTGGTAAAATGATGTTATATAATCTTTGTGGAGGGAAGTTTTTCTAAGTATGTCCTCCAAATCAGAAATATTAAAGGAAAGAGTGATTTTGATTAAATGACAATTAAAAATTTCAATACTGGAGAGAATTTTATAATTAAAGCTAAAATCAAAGGAGAAATGGGGACATTTTTACAGTATATGTCAGAGACCATGGTTTTCTAGTCCTTATAAATGAATCTGTAAGAGAACGGACAGGCAAGGATGGTCCAAAAGGGTAGACAGCCTCTTGAATCTTTTTCCTCTTTCCTCGTTTGTAAACAGATGACAGTTGCTGCCTCAAAGCCTTGTTTGAGTAAGTGCTCAGTGCTTCCTCCATCCTCCTGGTAAAAGTTGTGATGGAACATAACCTGTCTTCAAGCTGCATTCACCCTTATCTGTGGAGTTGTCTTCCCTCCTACTCCCATACCCCACCACCCTTGTGAGAAGAACTTTGATTTTCCTGTAAACTGATGTATAAAATTTAGGAAACTTGATCTGTTCAAGATAAAATGATCGTTGAATGTATAATATTAGAGAGTATTGGGAAGTCTGAAAGGTGGAATATAATCAAACTCCACTTAATTGAGGGCACTGTATATCTTAGAATTAAAAACAAGTTTCCCTACAGGAGTAGTCTGTAACCCTTTTCTCTCTTTATGGGTTGTGTACTCTTAAGTGAGTGGAGCAGAAGGAGATTGCTGATTCTACTACAATGCAGGGAGGGCTTATTCTTGAACTCTGTGGGAATTTCTTTCTCTTGAGTAGCCCTGTCTCCATGTGTGTCTGTGGAGGTGGCTCTGGGTCAATAAAGTAGCCTAAGATTCTGTAAACCAGATTGGTGTTCACCTCCTCTATGCCACTTCAGCACTTTGTGAGGGACATAAAACAGTTTATTAAAAAATAAGATACTTTGTATATATGTACCATGTCTTCTTTATCCAGTCATCTATCAGAGATCACTTTAGTTGTTTCCATGTCTTGGCTGCTGTGATTAATGCTACAATAAACATCAGGGTACATATATCTTTACAGATAAATGTTTTCAAATTTTGGGGGTGAATACTCAGAGGAGGAAATGCTAGTTCATATGGTAATTCTATTCTGAGTTTTTTGAGGAACCTCCATGCAGTTTTCTATACTGGGTGTACCATTATTTTACATCTTCACCAGCAATGTATGAGGGTTTCTTTTTCCCTATAACCTCTCCAACACTTGTCCTGTTGATGATAGCCATTCTAACAGGTGTGAGGTGGTATCTCATTGTGGTTTTGATGGACATTTCCCCAATAGCAAGTGAAGTTGAGCATCTTTTCATATATCTTTTGGCTGTTTGTATGTGTTACTCAGCCATAAGAAAAGATGAAATACTGTCATTTGCGACAACATCGGTGGTTCTTAAGAATATCATGCTAAGTGAAATTAGATGGAAAAAGTCAAGAAGCATATGGTTTCACTGTTATGTGGACTATAAAACTGAAGGCAACAAACAAATAAGACTAACGGACAAAAACTCAGGCACAAACAACAGTTTAGTAGTTACCAGAAGGAAAGGGAGGAGGTAGAAAAGAATAAAGGGGGTCAAATATATTGTGACATAAAGCGATTTGACTTGGGATGGTGAACACACAATGCGGTATACAGAAGATGTGTTATAGAATTGTACACTTGAAGCCTATATAATTTTTTAACCAATGTCACCCCAATAAATTTAATTTGAAAAAGGATACAAAATACATGCCCTTTATTTTGAGAATTTATCCTCAGGAAATAATCAGGCAAGGGTATAAAGGGGCTTATTAACAGTATTGTTTGTAGTCACAAAACTTGAGAGTAAACTGCATGCCCCAAAATGAGGACTGGGCAACAAATTAAGCCATTTCCATTTTGTAGAATTCTGTGCAGACAGTTACTACAATAAAGTAACTATTTATCAAGAGGAAAAAAAAAATCACAATAAATTAAGATTATAATAAAGGAAACCAGAATATGTCACCCCAAAATAGGCTTCTTTGACATAAAAATTATTTTGAGCTGAAGGTATTTAGGAGGCTTTAAAGGCAGAAAAAGCTCTCTCTTTTCTGCCTAAAGGCAGGAAATAAATTCCTTCAGATGCAGCCAGGGACCCTAAGTGATCAAGGAAAAATTTTTGCTCCTCTACAATAACCAACTTTAATAAAATATATGTATAGATTTATTTGAGAAAAGATCTGGAAGGATATATACAAGATACAATGCTATCTTTGGGTAGAGAGCTTTGGGAGTGATTTCAGTTAATTTTTTTTTTTGTGTGTGTACTATGATAAAAAGAAAAATAAGTTTATTGGGACTATATTTCAGGAATGTTCACCACATAACTAAGTAGATTTTTGTTACTTGGTTTTCAAAATTGCTGAAAAATAGAGGTGAGATGTACTAAATAGTTGAAAGGCTTGTGTTATGTACTTGAATTTATGTGGATTTTTCCTATAAGACAAAGAAATAAAACCTCTGTCTGCCTTTTTTCTTAACAGGCCTTCTTGTGCAGATATGGCAACAAGCAGCCATTCCTTTGCATCATGTCATGTGAAACAGGAGTCTGGACAGCACAGATCATCTAATGTGAGCAGGTCAGGAAGGGGGTGCGGGCATCCCTAGGGGACCTGGGGAGAGCAGTCCAACCCTTGGGTTTACTGTTATATCGATGTTAGAACAGGGCTATGTATTTTACTCTCCTGTGGGGTGGAGAGAGACCTGGACAGGTGTAGTGCCCTTTTTACAAATGAGGGAAGGAGGTGTGGAACTGCCAAGGAATTCAGTGAGTAGGTGGTACTGTTAGATAAAAGCAGAAACAAAACTAGATTCAGCTTTTAGAAACAGCCTTTGAGATTATTTAAACTAAAAAAATTTTAACCATTAATTTTATCATAAAATAATATAACACATTGCCAACCATTGGAGAAAATAGAGGAAAGGAGAAACATAAACCATATGTTAAATTATGACCATTTTAATACAGATTATTAGAATTTTGGTATATTTCATTCCACTCTTTTTCCTAGGCTTGTGTTTCTTGATATGGATGTAACCATAGGGTTTTCATTGAATATTGTATTATGATATTTTTCTACTTATATTCTTCTCGTATCCTTGGCTTAAAAGTACATTTTAAGAAACATTCATTGTAGAAAATTCAGGAAGTATAGAAAAGTACAAGAGAGAGAATAAAATTGTATTATTATCATAACTATTTTTGGAGTATGTATGCTTTTTTTGACTCTGCATATACAGAGATTATTTTTTTATTTGCTGAATTAGAATCAGATTAAGTATACTATTTGGTAACCATTTTGAAATTTAATATATCATGATATTTTTACTTGCCATTAAATATTTTTTTATAATATCACATTTAATTGATAAGTGCTTTTGTGGTCCTGCCCATTCCAGAATTAATCATTTTTTTCTTTTTAAACATGTAGGTTGTTCCTTTATCAGTTATTAAGGCAACTCAGTTATAACTATTTTGAGAAATAGTTATACCATGAGAAAGTCCTTTGCATCTATCCTTAATGTTTATTAAACTTTAAATTATACAGCAGATCTTTAGCATTTTGGATTTTACATTTGAAATTTCAGTTATTTGTGAGTGTGTTCATAACACTCATGGACTTGGCAGTTTGTTTTAGGACTCAACCTTCACAATATAAAGAAGGGGTACAATAATATAAAGACTGAGGAATAGAGATGAAGTTGAAAATACTTTTAAGGATCTTAAGGCATTTTTTTCCACATTACTGTTTTATTCCATGTGGCCCTGTTCATGGAAATCTGAGCTTTCTTCAGAAATATGTGTCCCTCCCTCAGAGTTATCATCTAACCCATCTGATAGTTTCCTAGGTAACTACTGCATCAACATTTATCTTGCTGAGCTTGAAAGCTGTAATAAAATAGCTAAAAAATATATTACTGAAAGCAGTAGTAAATAAAGGGTGTGACATTTAGAGAGAGCTCTGGGCTGAACCTGTAGCCTGGAAATCTTCTACCAATAGGTAGTTGTCGAAGTCGTGACTGCAAATGCCATTTCCAAGAGAGAGAGAAACAATTGAGAAGAGAATGGAAGAAATGGAAGAGGGGTCTTTTGGGAATACAAACACTGAAAGGATGGCTGAGGGAATGAGAGTGCAAGTAAGACCTAAGAAGATGTGTGTGAGAGAGTCAGACTCCATGAGACAGTGGCTGGAGCATGGGCAAGGGGTTTGGGTGGGGATGGGTTCTGGAATCTGGTCAACAGAGGCAGATGTTGCAAAGTTCTACATGCGTGTGGGTTAAAAAAATATCCTTTGCGTTTGTACTTTTGTTTGGAGGGTTTCAAGCTAGTCGGGGCAGGAGCCAGGCTGCAGTTGCTGAAGATGCGTGGAGGGCGAGGAAAGTAAGGAAAGTGAGTGTCGACTCCTTTTTGAAGTTTTTGCGTATGAAAGAAGAGTGGGAGAAGTTGTGTGTTAAGAGAGAAAACAGAATTGAGAGAAAACAAGAAAACAAGAAAAGTTATATTTTTTGGCTGTTTTAACTTTAAATAGATATGAGCAAGATTTAGATATGTTTCTGAGATGGAAATGGGTCAGAGAAGAAGATGTTAAAGATAGGTAAAGGAAGTTCTGGTTCAGATGGCAGGGCAGGTTAACACTGTGCTTGCCTCATCCCATGACCACATCAAAATTACAACTAAATTATAGGATAACCAACCACCCTTGAGAAGCACCTGAAGACTAGCTGAATGGAACTTCTATAATTAAGGATGTAAAGGAGTTCCATCAAGTCTGGTAGGAGAGGCAGAAATGCAAAATGGTCTGGTCCCGCACCCATGTGCAGTGGTTTAGAATTGCGCTGGATATCTTGACTGTATAGTTCCTCTTGAGGAGTGAGGAGTCCCAGCCCCACACTAGGCTCCTCAGCACGGACCACCAGTACTGAAAAGAGGAATCCCCACAACATCTGGCTTTGAAAATCAGTGGGAATTCTGTTCAGGTGAGATGGAGTGCTGCTGGAAACTCAGGTGTTTTTCTCTTAACGGGTCCATGCATGGACTTACTCGCTCACAGACTCACTTGCTCTGAGCTTCATTGCTGGGGCAGCAACTTAAAAACCTCCAAGGATATACAGAGAGGAACTGAATTATCTGGTTTTAGAGCAAAAGCTGGAGGGGCAAGTCAGTATGGGATAGAATTGCTAGCAGATGCCATTGTTTCTTTGTTGAGCCCTCCCCGCACCCTGCCTGCAGGCACCAAATCTGAGTCTCCATCAAACTGGCTAAGGCGCCACTCGCTCCACCCTGGTGATTCCCTGAGAACACTTGCTACCCAACTTGTACATAGGCTGGAACCTCTTTCAGCAGCTGTTCCTCACAAGTGGCAGGTCTAGGCCTATGCTGCAGACTTTCCTAAAATCCCTCAAAGGTCCACAAACCCCAAACAAACAGCAGCTGGCCTCGGCATACCCTTTACCACTTGCTAAGCCGCCCCTAGCTTGGCACTAATGGCAGCAAGCCTCAGTTTGCAGCATAGTCTCTCTTAGATGCTTTCAAGTCCAGCACATGCAGCTACCAACCACAGATCACTTTATAGCTTTTACCAGGTGGGTCCCCCAGCCAGGCAAAGGCAGCAGCTGACCTGAGCCTGCACTGGAGCTCCTCCGAAGAGGCCCCAGAACGAACACACCTGGTGGTTGACTTCAGACTACACTAGAGCACCATCCAATTAGTCCACAAATGACACACCCAAAGAATGGACTCAGCAAGAACCAGATCTTTGCTGCAGCTTATCCCACTCTGTGGGGTCAGCCTCCACACAACAGCAAGTCTGCTATGGTCATGGCCAGTCCTTATAGCCAGTCAGCCTGAGGGTCAGTCCTACCCATTGATGTGCCAACAGCAGTTAAGACTCAACTACAACAAGAAGGCACCCACAATTTACACAAGGGACATCCCTGGAATACCCGGTTCAGGAGACCAGGGAGACTGTGCCATTGAGCCCTATAGGACATTACTACATAAGATCACCCTGCCAAGACTGGGAGACAGAGCAGCTCTATATAATATGTAGAAACAAAAGGAGGCAACCAGAATCCTTGAGGAGACAAAGAAGCATGTCCCAAATGAAAGAACAAGGCAAAACTCAAGAAAAAGAACTAAATGAAATGAAGGCAAACAATCTATCAGATGCAGAGTTCAAAACCATGGTTATAAGAATGCTCAGTGAACTTAGGGTAAGAACTTAGATGAACTCAGTGAGAGTTTACTTAAAGATAGAAACCATAAAAAAAAACCAGTCAAAAAATGAAGACTACAATAACTGAAATGAAGAATACATTAGATGGAATCAACAGCAGATTCGATTGAATCAGTGATTTGGAAGACAAGGTAGCAGAAAATACCTAATTGAAGCAGCAACATAAAAATAAATAAATAAATGAGAATAGTTTAATGGACCTCTGAGACAACATAAAGCATAACAGCATTCATATCATAGGGGTACCAGAGGAAGAAGAGAGAGCAAGGGATTGAAAATGTATTTGAAGAACTAATAACTGAAATCTTCCCTAACCTGGCAAAGGAAATGGACATACAAGCCCAGGAAGCATAGAGATTTCCAAACAAGATGAACCCAAAGAGCTCTACACCAAGACACATCATCATTAAAATGCCAAAGGTTAACAACAAAGAAAGAATCTTAAAAACAACAAGAGAAAAGCAGTTAGTTACCTATAAGGAAGCTTCCATAAGGTTATTAGCTGATTTCTCAAAATAAATGTTGCAGTCCAGAAGAGATTGTCACAAAATATTCAAAGTGATGAAAAGGAAGGACCTATAACCAAGATTACTCTACCCAACAAGGTTCTCATTTAGAATCAAAGGACAGATAACGATCTTCCCAGACAAGAAAAAGCTAAAGGAGTTCATCACCACCAAACAAATATTATAAGAAATATTAAGGGGACTTCTTTAAGATAAAGAAGAAAAAGAAAAAATATGAATAATAAAATGGCAATAACTACATAACTATTAATAATAACTTTAAGTATAAATGGATTAAATGCTTCAATCAAAAAACATAGGGTGGCTCAATGGACAAGAAAACAAGACCCATACATATGCTGCCTGCAGGAGACTCACTTCAGACTGAAAGTAAACGGATGGAAAAAGATATTTCATGCAAATGTATGTGAAAAAAAAAAAAGCAGGAGTAGCAATACTTCTATCAGACAAAATAGACTTTAAAACAAAGGCTATAATAAGAGACAAGGACATTATATAATGATAAAGGTATCAATCCAACACAAGGATATAACCCTTGTAAATATTTATGCACCCAACGTAGGAGCACCTAAAAATATAAGCAAATATTGATGGACATAAAGGGAGAGATCAACAGCAATACAATCATAGTAGGGGACTTTTTAACATCCTGTTGACATGAATGGATAGATAATCGAGACAGAAAAATCAATAAGAAAAAAGTGACCTTAAATGACACATTAGACCAGATGGATTGAATTTATGTTTTTAGAACATTTCACCCCAAAGCATCAGAATGCACGTTCTTTACAAGCTCACATGGAACATTTTCCAGGATAGACCACATGACAGGTCACAAAACTAGTCTCAATAAATTTAAAAAGACTGAAATCCTATCAATCATCTTCAATCACAATAATATGAAACTAGAACTCAATTACAATAAGGAAACTCAAAAACATACAAACACATGGAGACTAAATAACATACTAAACAATGACTGGATTAACAATGAGATCAAGGAAGAAATCAAAAGATACCTTGAGACAAATGAAAATGCAAATACAACAACCTCAAGTCTATGGAACAGAGCGAAAGCAGTTCTAAGAGGGTTATTCGTAGCAATAAAGAGCTACCTCAGGAAACAAGAAAAATCTCAAATAAACAGTCTACATTATACCTAAAGGAACTAGAAAAAGAACAAACAAAACCCAAAGTGAGTAGAAGGAAGGAAATAATAAAGATCAAAGTAGAAATACACAAAACATAGTCTAAAAACAATAAAAAAGTTCAATGAAACCAAGAGCTGGTTCTTTGAAGAGATAAACAGACTTGACAAATCTCTAACCAGACTCATCAAGGAGAAAAGAGAGAAGACCCAAATAAAGAAATAAAGAAATTCAGAAATGAAAGAGAAGTGATAACTGACCTCACAGAAATACAAAGGATTATAAGAAAATACTACAATTATATGCCAACAAATTGGACAGGCTCAAAGAAATGGATAAATTCCTAGAAACATACAATCTTCCAAGACTGAATCAAGAAGAAACAGAAAATCTGAACGGACTGGTAACTATTACCAAAATTGAATAATCTAAAAACTCCCAATAAACAAAAGTCTTGGACCTGATAGCTTCACAAGTGAATTTTACCAAACATTCAAAGAAGAATTCACACTAATCTTTCTCATACTATTCCAAAAAATTGAAGAGGAGGGAAGGCTCCCAGTCTTATTTTACGAGGCCACCATTACCCTGATTCCAAAACCAAAGACATTAAAAAAAAAAAAAAGGGAATTTACAGTTCAATACTCTGATGAACATGGATGCAAAAATCCTCAACAAAAATATTAATAAACCGAATTTAGCAATACATTAAAAGATCATGGGAGGAGATATTCACCAATGATACATTTGATAACGGCTTACTATCCAGAATGTATAAGAAACTCATACAACTGAAAAGACACATCATCTTATTGAAAAATAGGCAGAGGACCTGAATAGACATTTCTTTAGATAGGACATGCAGATGGCCAATAAACATATGAAACGATATTCAATGTCACTAATCATCAGAGAACGCAAATTAAAACCACAATGAGACATGGGGATATGGAGAAAAGGGAACCCTCGTGCATTGTTGGTGAGATTGTGAATTGGTGCAGCTGCTATGGAAAACAGTATGATGATTCCTCAAAAAATTAAAAATAGAACTACCATATGACCCAGCAGTCCCACTTCTGGTTATTCATATGAAGAAATCCAAAACACTAATTTGAAAAGATATATGTACTTCTATGTTTATTGCAGTGTCATTTACAATAGCTAAGATATAGAAGCAACCTAAGTATCCACTGATAAACAATTGAATAAAGAATAGTGGCACATACATACAATGTAAATTATTCAGCCATAAAAAATGAAATCTTATGATTTGCAACAACATAGATGGACCTAGAGAGTATTAAGCTAAGTAAAATAAGTCAGACAGAGAAAGACAAATACCATATGATTTCACTTATCTGTGGAATATAAAAAAGCAAAATAAATGAACAAACAAAATAGAGACAAACTCAAAAAATACGAAGAACAAACTGACGGTTGCCAGATGGGAGGGCTTGGGAGATGGGTGAAAAAGGCGAAGGGATTAAGAAGTACAAATTGTCCATTATAAAAACAGTCACAGAGATGTAAAGTATAGCATAGGGAATATAGTCAATGATATTGTAATTTATGGTGTCAGATGGCTACTAGACTAATCTTGGGGATCACTTTGTAAGTTATACAAATGTCTAATTGCTATGTTGTATACCTGAAACTAATACAATATTGAATGTCAACTGTAATTGACAAATACAAAACAAAGAAAGAAACAAACAAAATAACAAATAACCCCTCCACCCCAAAAAAGATATATAAATTAAGAAACAGAAGAGAAATTTAAGAAATTATTTAGAGGCATAGTCAAGTATATAGTGTAAATATTTGTAGATTTCATGGCCTTTTTCATTTTGAAAATTAAATGAAAATTTCTACTCTGCCTTTTAATCAACAGGTCTTTTAATGTGTTAATAAAAACAAGCACTTTTAAATGTTTTGTGGAGCAGCCTAAAAGGACATCTATAAAGTGGAACAGAGCTTCAGACTTGGACAAGTGTGTAGGTAGTTAGACTGCATAGAACAAAACAGCACTCTACCTGATGTGTTACTCTTCCTGTGACTCTGCACCCCACAGATATCCAGTGTATTTGCTCCTCAACAAAAAGTTGTAAGGCAGTCAAGGAGAGAGCCTTGGTCACTATTTAACAAACAAGAAATACTGGATGTCACATGACATACTCAAGGTGCCACAACCAGGCAGTGGTTGAATTGCAACTTA
>NW_011888890.1:1832077-1857652 GCF_000151845.1 Pteropus vampyrus | reverse complement strand
TAAATATTTGTAGATTTCATGGCCTTTTTCATTTTGAAAATTAAATGAAAATTTCTACTCTGCCTTTTAATCAACAGGTCTTTTAATGTGTTAATAAAAACAAGCACTTTTAAATGTTTTGTGGAGCAGCCTAAAAGGACATCTATAAAGTGGAACAGAGCTTCAGACTTGGACAAGTGTGTAGGTAGTTAGATTGCATAGAACAAAACAGCACTCTACCTGATGTGTTACTCTTCCTGTGACTCTGCACCCCACAGATATCCAGTGTATTTGCTCCTCAACAAAAAGTTGTAAGGCAGTCAAGGAGAGAGCCTTGGTCACTATTTAACAAACAAGAAATACTGGATGTCACATGACATACTCAAGGTGCCACAACCAGGCAGTGGTTGAATTGCAACTTAGTGCTCAGTCTTCTCATTTTCTGGCCAATGCACCTTTCATAAACCCAGTTGCCTCCCTGATTATAATCCCTCTCATTTATTTAGTCTTACAGTGTGATGACAATCATGGTTTCTTTCAATTGTTATTCAACTTGAAGAGCCATGACAGAGTCTTCCCATACGAGGATCCTAATGCCCAGAGAAGCATGTGGCTAACTAAGAGGTTGTGCAACTCTGAAATTTTTTGAGATTGAGTTTATTGCCAGGGTCCTTACAGGACAGCACTGACACAAAGTCACAAGTTTTGTGTTCATCACTCTAAATCTGTTGACACACTAGTTGTTGAAACAGTTGTATTAAGGTCAGTTCTGGAAAAATGAGGAAAGACTTTCCACCCTGGCCCATAGCTGTCGCGTCACCTGCTCCGTGTACCACATCTCTTTATTATTTGAGAGACATGTTTGGTCTTCAGAAATATTTTTTCCATGGGAAATGTTATAATGACAAGGTTGCCCGCTTTAAAATCTCTGAGATGCAGTATATTTTGTCCTCTTGATCTACTTAAGATATTCATCAAAAGCAGGAAGCAGAGAGTGGTCTAGGGTCTCAGGATTGAAAGAATGGACACAAATCTCTTACAGACATTTTACTCCTTCACTTATGAAGCCTAGATTTTCAGCTCAGCGTGGCACAAACCATTGGTAGCTTTAGTTACTTAATGAAGGTCATGTTGGAGAATCCTAGAGCTATGCAGGGAATTCTGGTCATTCAGGAGGCTGAGTTCCAGAGGGTGCTTAGTGAGATGAGGTTTTCCAGTGGCTGAATCATTAAGGTTATGGCCATATTTTGACTAGGGGCTTGTGAGAGAAGAGGGGACCCTCTCTCTTGAATTGGTTAGTAAACAATGCAGGCTAGAGGGAGTTGTTGTTTAATGGGTACAGGGTTTCAGTTTGGCAAGATGAGAATTCTGGAGATTGGTTGCACAACAGTGTAAATGGACATAACAGTCCTGAGCTGTGCACTTAAAAATGGTTAAGATGGTAAATTTTATGTTATGTTTATTCTACCACAATTAAAGAAAAGTAGAAGAAGAATGCCCAGACATTAATATATAGAATTCAACCTAGATTTCTTTGACCTTCTTCTTTATCTTAGAAGGGTGCTTGGAAAGATCCCTCCTAGTTTAAGAAGGAAAACAATGAACTGAGCTCAGAAAAGCTGAGGCAGGGTTATTGTATGCATCTCACCTCCTTGCTGTATTTACCTTTTATTCTTTCTTCTTGCCTCTTCTTAATTCATTTGGCATTAGCCTAAGGAGCTTCTGCTTTGTTGCTTATGGTTGTCCAGCATCTTCACAAGTAGGATCAACCAGGAGTAGTTGCCAGTCTTTGCCAAATAGCAACCATTTCAAAACAAGTGAATTTTATTAGAGACCTTTGCGGCATTGCTAAATTATAACCATGCCAATGAGATAATGAGATATTAAAAAGCAGCTCATATAATTGTGCTTATTAATAAATCAGGAGAGGAGGAAAAGACATTAAAGTGCAGGTAATTTAAAGGAATTTGATATATCATGTTCTGACTTTTGACTAAGTGCTTTATAACAAAAATTGATGAATAACCCACTCTTCCCATTAACTAACAGATCTACTAACATAGTCATGACGTGAAGTACCGTGGCCCCGTTGGGGTAGCCCTGGATCAGAAGTCTGCTTTCCTGTTTGAGTGTGAAGGATGAACACAATTCACATGGAGAAAGACTAGCCACTTTTATTCTTTTCAAAAATAATAGTATTTACCTCATTCTTTTATTGCATTATAAGTAGCATTTTTACCTCGTGCTGTCTTTTGTGTTCCTCATAACAGCACTGTTAATGCTTATTGAGTTGGTATTGTCATGTCTTCATATCCTTTTATAGATGAGGAAAGAGAGACTTGGAGAGGTTAAATGACTTGCCTAAAAGTCTCACCTTCTAACACAGCCCACCAGAGACTGTGAACTTGGATCCTTCCTTCTTCTTTCTGGGGTTATTAACAAGAAGTAGTACCAGGAGTCTCTGTAGCTTGGTTGTTTAGCCATAGGTACTTCTGAGCTTCTGGACTCCACATAGATGAATTGATAGAGCTGAGGCAGAGTGGCCTGAAGCTATCGAGGGCAGGGAGATCTGGAGTCCTCTGTACAGATAGGATCTTAGATTTGCTTGGAAAAGAACCCTGGATGCTCCCACACATGTCAGTAAAGGTATCCAAAGAGTAAACCATAATTCTCACATTATTCTGTGCCTATAAACCCTGTGCTTAGTTCTTGCTTTGAAAGAACTCTTTTTAGCCTATGTCTAAAACCAGTTGAGATATCAGTAAAAGGGTCAGACGTATAGAGATTAAACCACGAGCCTTATTATTTTTATAGCCAGTCTTGGAGGATGTACCTTATGGATGGAGAAATGGGCTTTTGACACAGCCCTGAATGAGATTTAGGCCCTAACTTGCAAGTGTCCCTTGTGAAAATGGTGATGGTTGTGGGGTAGACCCTGTCCTACTTAGCTCACTGCATCACTGAAAGCATAGACTATTCTGAGGCCTCTTTCCTTATAGTAAAGGATCTGGACCACTCATGCCCAGTTTTCTTCCCAATTTACCAATCATATAACTCCTATCCTAGGGAAGGAATGAAAAGAGGGGAGAGAGTCCAGGAGTGTTCACCCACTAAATCTCCCTCAGGTAAATTTGAGGAATAGGAGGAAACGTTCTTCTCTCGTGGTTGTTACCATCAAGCTCATCTGAGAGTTTCTTAGGTAGCTACTGTAACATTTTTGACATACATCAACATTTGCAATGCTTACCTATCCTTAGTTGAAAAACTGATTACTATTGAGCTTTTATTACATAGAGGTGGATTTAAAATAAGTTTGTATTAGAGGTGCTTTTGGACAACTTTAAAAATGTTAATAGCTATTAAATTGAGAAGGCAATTATTTTAAATAATTGATTTATCAGTTAAAAGAAGCCAGTGAAAATGTAAGAAGTGATTTAGAGAAACTCAGCATTATCATATATTGGTTTTGTAGGCTTTTATCCATTTTAACACAAATCATAAAAATCTCCTCTCTACCTTTTTTTTTAATCAGCAGGTCCTGTGAATCAGGTATGGTAACAGTAGGTCCTCAGATTATGAGCAAAATGCAGAGAAACTTTGCTCTGTCAGAAAGTATGATTGTATATGTGGTTCTTATCACATGAAGCTGAATATTCCTGGAGAATTGTACTAGTGCCTCAATAGATATATTGCTTATACTTTTATTTCCATGACCTTGCCTTATTTTTACAGTTATCTTGTACAGTAGTAACAGCAGGCTTGACTATCCCCGTCTTACAGATAAGGAAACTGAAACTTAAAAAGGTGATGTGGTTGTTCATGGTTACAGAGCTGAGAAGTGGTGAAGAGAAGAATTTCCTCTTTGTTTGTCTTTAAAACATTACTTTGGTGTTGTAATATTTATATAAATATTTTCATCATAAAAATGACATGAACAGAGTTTAAATAATTTGGAAAGAGGAGAAAAAAGTCACCATGATCTCTCTACCCAACATAAGTCAATATGAATTGTGAGTTCTTACAGAGTAAAAACAAAATCTCCAATAAATAATTGAAAATAGTCTTGGGAGCTGAGATCTGGTTCCCTAGGACCACAGTTTCAGTGGAATCAGTACGTATTGTAATTCTTTGATTGCAGCTCTTGGGGCACAAGGTGTCCTGGGCCCCTGAATAAACTAGAAACTTTCCCTTGATATACTTAGTAAAGAATCCAGAATTTCTATTTTCTATCTGCTTCCTTGATCTGTAATAGTCCTCGTCTCTCCTCACCATGCACATATCCTCAGATTGTCTTAAATAATAAAATTCTGGCAATCTGACTATCTTATATATGACCTTTATGCCTTCTTTTCTCCTGCACATGTTGTGAAATGGGAACGCTTTTCAAAGATGAGGCAGTGGACTCAGGGAAGTTAAATGACTTTCTGAAGGTCCCATGACTAGAGAATGACAGTGCTGACTTTTGATTTCCAGTCCAGGAATTTTCATTACATCATGTCAGGCTTGAAGAGGATGCTATGTTGATAAGCCTCTTGCAAGATACTTGGCTGTTTTTAAATAGCCATGTTCATCACTCTAATCTGGTTAGACACTTGTAGTGAGTGGGGTTAAGCAGAGGAGTTTAAGCTTCATGTGATAGATGTGGGCAGCCATTTTACGTTCTTAACCTGGGGAAGCAGTATATGATTGAACATCTGTTTTAGGAGGAGTAGTGTGAGTGGTATCCAGGATGAATTAAAGCACAGAATTAGTATTGTTTGGAAGCTTGTTGTCCCCTGCATCCCCTAGGCCTAGAGTCAGGAACTCTGATGTTTGAGCCAGCCCCAGCAGTATATTTTAACAAGTCTTCTGTTTCAATCTAATGCAAGCCGAAGTCTGAGAACCACTGCATCAAAGCAGTAACACTCAGGAAAACATTATTGGAGCCTGTTTAGGAATTCAGACTTGAAGTGATAAGAGTCACACTTAATGTGATGACAGTGGAAATGGAGAAAATGTTAATAGCTATTAAATTGAGAAGGCAATTATTTTAAATAATTGATTTATCAGTTAAAAGAAGCCAGTGAAAATGTAAGAAGTGATTTAGAGAAACTCAGCATTATCATATATTGGTTTTGTAGGCTTTTATCCATTTTAACACAAATCATAAAAATCTCCTCTCTACCTTTTTTTTTAATCAGCAGGTCCTGTGAATCAGGTATGGTAACAGTAGGTCCTCAGATTATGAGCAAAATGCAGAGAAACTTTGCTCTGTCAGAAAGTATGATTGTATATGTGGTTCTTATCACATGAAGCTGAATATTCCTGGAGAATTGTACTAGTGCCTCAATAGATATATTGCTTATACTTTTATTTCCATGACCTTGCCTTATTTTTACAGTTATCTTGTACAGTAGTAACAGCAGGCTTGACTATCCCCGTCTTACAGATAAGGAAACTGAAACTTAAAAAGGTGATGTGGTTGTTCATGGTTACAGAGCTGAGAAGTGGTGAAGAGAAGAATTTCCTCTTTGTTTGTCTTTAAAACATTACTTTGGTGTTGTAATATTTATATAAATATTTTCATCATAAAAATGACATGAACAGAGTTTAAATAATTTGGAAAGAGGAGAAAAAAGTCACCATGATCTCTCTACCCAACATAAGTCAATATGAATTGTGAGTTCTTACAGAGTAAAAACAAAATCTCCAATAAATAATTGAAAATAGTCTTGGGAGCTGAGATCTGGTTCCCTAGGACCACAGTTTCAGTGGAATCAGTACGTATTGTAATTCTTTGATTGCAGCTCTTGGGGCACAAGGTGTCCTGGGCCCCTGAATAAACTAGAAACTTTCCCTTGATATACTTAGTAAAGAATCCAGAATTTCTATTTTCTATCTGCTTCCTTGATCTGTAATAGTCCTCGTCTCTCCTCACCATGCACATATCCTCAGATTGTCTTAAATAATAAAATTCTGGCAATCTGACTATCTTATATATGACCTTTATGCCTTCTTTTCTCCTGCACATGTTGTGAAATGGGAACGCTTTTCAAAGATGAGGCAGTGGACTCAGGGAAGTTAAATGACTTTCTGAAGGTCCCATGACTAGAGAATGACAGTGCTGACTTTTGATTTCCAGTCCAGGAATTTTCATTACATCATGTCAGGCTTGAAGAGGATGCTATGTTGATAAGCCTCTTGCAAGATACTTGGCTGTTTTTAAATAGCCATGTTCATCACTCTAATCTGGTTAGACACTTGTAGTGAGTGGGGTTAAGCAGAGGAGTTTAAGCTTCATGTGATAGATGTGGACAGCCATTTTACGTTCTTAACCTGGGGAAGCAGTATATGATTGAACATCTGTTTTAGGAGGAATAGTGTGAGTGGTATCCAGGATGAATTAAAGCACAGAATTAGTATTGTTTGGAAGCTTGTTGTCCCCTGCATCCCCTAGGCCTAGAGTCAGGAACTCTGATGTTTGAGCCAGCCCCAGCAGTATATTTTAACAAGTCTTCTGTTTCAATCTAATGCAAGCCGAAGTCTGAGAACCACTGCATCAAAGCAGTAACACTCAGGAAAACATTATTGGAGCCTGTTTAGGAATTCAGACTTGAAGTGATAAGAGTCACACTTAATGTGATGACAGTGGAAATGGAGAGAACAACTGAATCCAAGAGATGTTTGAGAAGTTGTGGTCCAGATTCAACTTGTTCTCTTGGTCATTCCTTGCAGAACACATGGTAGGACTAGTATTCTGGAGGTGGCAGCAGGGGGCGGGGCGGACTTAATTTCATGTGAGCATCTTACTAAACTGTTAGGAGGGTTGAGTTTACTATGCTTGGAGGTGATAAGCTCCCACTTTTATTTATCCATGTAAGCTGGGGCATTTAAGTGCATCCTCCTAGGTGACAGAGTGTGGCCAGCTGAGATACAGATTTAGTTGTTTGTCCAAAGGACCAGTATCTATTCACAGCCCATTTCTTCATAATAAAAGATGAGCTGTAATGTGAGAGAGCCGGTGTGTGAAGATTAAGAGAACAGGTGAAGGTAAAAGGTAATAGTTGAAGGGAAAAGGTAATAGTTGAAGGGAAGGGGTGATTAGAAAGGGAGTAGAGATTTCTGAGATAAAAATTTCCTTTGTTCTTAGAATAAAACCCATCTTCTCTGTCACTATGGTTCCTGGTTTCTGTCTGCTTTCTGTCCTTATTTT
The DNA here is from genome assembly GCF_000151845.1 of Pteropus vampyrus. NCBI lineage: Eukaryota > Metazoa > Chordata > Mammalia > Chiroptera > Pteropodidae > Pteropus > Pteropus vampyrus. Next base: position 1,850,481 of record NW_011888890.1, on the reverse strand, counting down.
CTCCCACTGTCTGCCTTGCTCACTACATTCCCAGCTGAGAACCTTCCCGCTCCCCTCAACCTAAATATTGCCATGGCTGACTCCGTATTACAAGACTCAAAGGTCACCCTTTTGGAGAACTTTGCATGACCATCCTCATTAATGTTGGGTCTCACCCCACCCATCTTCCCAAACCAGTCTCTCCCAGATTATTCATTCCAGTCTGAGATGATCTTAATCAGCTACCGGTCTTCTTGTCTAAATCTGCACTCCCAGGAGAATGAAAGCTCCTTGAAAGCCCAGGATCTTATCGTCTTGTTTATTGTTGTATTTCCAGCCCCTGGAAGAGTCCTGACATGTAGTTAGAGCTTAATAAATATTAGTTGAATGAATTCTAGGTAGAGATTTGATTAGAGTAGGGGTTAGGGGTAGAAAATGGGTGTAAGACGTATCTGTGGACACCAGGCAGCAAATGTCGACTAGGTTAGACTGGGTAGTAGAGGTGAAACAGGATAAATTCAAGAGATGTTTAAGAAGTAACACTGACTGAATTTGGTGATGGACTGATGGGAGGTATCAAGCAACTTTCTAGTGAAAAATCTTCCTGAGATAGGTTTGTGAACTTCTAGCATTATTTGACCTCTTCATTCACTGGAAACTTAAGGGCAAAGCAGTTCTATATTGTCAGGGTTCTCCAGAGAAACAGGACCAATAGGATATATAGATGAGGAGATTTATCATGGACATTGGCTCATGTGATAATGGAGGCTGAGAAGTCCCACAGTCTGTTATCTACAATCTGCAGAGCTAGGAAAGCCAGTGGTGCATTTCAGTGTGAGTCTGAAGGCTCAAGCACCAGGAGCACCAGAGAGTGGAAGATGGATATCCCAGCTCAGGGAGAGCACACAAACTCTCCTTTCCTCTGCTTTTTCTTCTGTTCTGGCCTTGCATAGATTGGATGTATACCCACATTGGGGAGGTCCATCTGCTTTACTCATTTCACCAATTAAAAGGGTAATCTCTTTTAAAAACACTGTCATAGACACGCCTAGAAATAATGTGTTACCAGCTGTCTGGACATCCCTTAGCCCTGTCAAGTTGACACAAAATTAACCATTATAATTCTTAGCTCTTCAGCTACTCCTCCACCAAGAGCTTGTCTCATTTCTGCACTGCTCTAGAGTAGAGGTGCCTTTAAGCTCTAGGCATGAGGTTTCTACTCAGATCAAATCTACCTAACTGCCCACCCACCTATCCACCCATCTACCTGTTCAACAATATTGCATTTCTGTCTTAGGGAAGAAAGACAGACAAAGACAAACATGTCCACAAATACTGCATGGGATACTTTGGATGGTAATAAGTGGTATGGCGCAAACATATGAGTCAGGATGGGGTAGGGTCAGTGAAGCAGATCTGAGTTGGTGCTTCTCGAGCTGAGATCTGCATAACAGGAAGGAACCAGTCATGAGAAGTCTTGCGAGCAGAGGGTTGTTCCTTGTAGAACCTTCAGAACTCATTTCTGGTAGCTGAGTAACTGGTGAGATTTTGTTTTTATGCTTGAAAGATTGAATTTGGAGAGGCTGGAGGTATGGAAATTAAACTTTAAGTACTTTTAAATAAATTGCTTATTTACTTACTGAAATATTTTTCTATTCAAAATTGTTACACAAAATATTTTAGAGATGGCTCCAGTTTTAAAGAGCAAAATTTTTACCAATCATAAGTAATTAACATCATTTTCCAAAAAGGGTAAAATCATGACTCTCATAGAGATGTAGAAATGAGCACATGGTAAAGACTTTACTTAACTCATTGATCAATGAGGAACCAGGCAGCTGTTATAACAGATTCAAAGGAGAAATGAAAACAGCACAAATTTTTATGGTGTAAAGCAATGTTGAAATAGATATGCAAATTCAGGCATAAGCAGCTTTTCCCACACTAGTGGGTAGTCAGCTGAACCTCTACTGGCCAGGGCAGAATTGACATGTCCATAGACAACAATTACTTTGCACTTTTATCAGTTACTTACAATTCACAGAGTTGTGAGGTGGCTCCCATAGAATCAAAAGCAAATAACCTGGAGGGGTCTCCTCTAAACAGTTCAGTTTTCCACTGATACACACTTCTCCCCCTATATAATCCAACTGAAACAAAATAATATCTGCTCCCCTATGAATAAAGGTAGTTCCTACACTTGTGGTCTTTGAAGTGATGGGGAGTTGGGGGATCATTTATTGAGTGCCCACTATGAGCATTATTTGTCATTTATTCTGTCCTTACAATAGCCCCTGAAGTAGGTGGTGGTGTTCCCATTTTACAGATAAGAAAATCAGCTCCCTAGCTCATTTCTAGGAGGTTCAAGACACTGCTACTAAGTGGCAGAGTTAGAATTCTAGCCTGTCTTTCTGTCTCCAAAGTATGTGTATGTACACACACACACACACACACACACACACACACACACACACTCGTTCCCTTCCTGTGACAACTTGCTAATAGTAAAAGCTATAGAAATTCTGTATATTTTTTCTTAACCTTTAGGTCATCATCAGTCAAGATGGATCTCGAGAGTGGCCTGGAAGAATGTGCTGTAGCATTGAACTTATTTCTAAATAACAAATTTACAGATGCCTTAGAATTGCTTCAACCATGGTAATTAACTTTATTTCCTTTAGGTAAAATATATTTTTTTCAGATGTTTTTCAGGATTCTATCTTTGATGTCATGCTTATTAGTTAACTTATCTGTATTTCCACCTGAATATTTGGCTGAGACTCTTTACTGTTGGTTAGTTTTAATATTCAGTTAAGAAATTTGTCTTTTCAACTTTAATCAGTAGACAATTTCCGATTCTTTCTCATATTTTAATTTCTGTACTTGTTCAAATAGTGTCATTTATGTAGTTTTGTAGAGCTTCATTTTGCTTTCTTCAATGAAATTTTTTTATGGATTTCCTGGTAAGCTTAAATATAATTGAGAAAAGTTTCCTTTGAAATGGGAATGAGAAGAACTACTAGAATATTGAGCTAAGCTCAAATGCTAAAAAATTTAAGATAATACAAATATTATTGGAATTCCTTATATATGTGATAAACAAGTTAAACAACTTAATTTTAATTAAGAGTACCTGCATATTTTTAAGATGTGGCAGCAAAAACTATGCTCAGTCTTCTTACTGGGCCTCACTTTGACCACAGTCTTCAACCCTACAGTGCGACTATAACTTGACAGGAATACTTACTCTTAGGTTTTGCCTTCATACACACTTACTTGGATGAAGCTTAGATCTCATATAATAATTTTCTAGTAGGTTAGCTGGGCACAAAAGAGGGAATCTCATTCCTTTGAGTGATCAGTAGGGTTACATGACTCCAGTCATTGACTTCAAATCTTAGAAATTAATTTACCTACTAAGAAGCTGCTCTGGTAATTCTATTAAGATTTAGAAGACCTTGTTCAATTAGCATTTCAGAGCTTAGGAACAGTTGTTAAAATGGATGATGAAGCCACAGCCTAAGGAAATTGTCCATTTTTGCTGTTTCCAGCTCTTGTCTCACAGCCTCTACCTTGCCTGTCTCCTGGCTTTTTCTCAATGACTTCTCCATCTTCTGTCTGTACCTCCCTTTGTTGGCCTGTCATTTTCCTTCCTTTGTCTATCCTTTCTCAGCCTGTATGGCTGTCTCCCTCCTTTTTTATTCAAATAAGTCTCCTTTTTTTTTTTTTCTTTTCTGCCAGTGACACTCAGCTGGACATAGTATGGAATGAGAATAAACGATTTAGTATTATATTTAGTGGAGTCTTGTATTCTCTGATCTTTATGCATGTTTCACTCTTAAACATATGTTTTTCCTATTTGAATACTTTTTTACCTCTTGGAGGAACTTTCGATTTAAATATGAAGTTTAAAACCACAGTTACTGATTAACTTTGGGCTGCTCTTGTTCCTTGTGGTTCTTTTGAAAAGCCAGTCCCCTCACTGTTCAGGACAAACTGCAAATGACCAAAGGATGTTTAGACTCTTTATTTCCATGAGGGAAAAGAATAAATTGGCTTTCATTTGTTTCGCACAGCAGTGTTATGCACTATATTTGAATTAAGAACAAAACCGTGCATTGATATTTTAAATCTTGTAAATAACATAATTTAAGAAGTTTTGAGAAAAGTAATGGTGAGGTTTTCACAGTCTGAGAATCTGGGGTGTCTGCCACACATTAAGAATAACTGACCTTAAGAATCTAATTCTCACTCATAACTTGATAACTTGAATTATCAAGAATTTTAATCAGGAATCTCAGATAATGGGATTAGATTAGATTAGATATAGAGTCTAAAATGTTCTTTTGTCAGGGCCCCCTGTGGCCAACCTAGCTTATTGCAGAAATCCTGCTTTATCTTGGCCTCTGGCTGGAAGAAGAGAGGGAATTATTTTAAAGGAGACTTTGTCTTTCGAAAAACACATCAGAAATTGTCACAAGATATATTTCCAGTGGCTTTTACTTTAGCACTTATTCAGAGCTAAAGACAGTACACTTCCCCTTGTTGGACTGGGAAAAATTGGTTTGCTTTGAAACATTTCCTAAGAAATGAATCCACAGGCTGCCCCCTTGTGTTCAAACAGGGAAAAGCATCTTCTCTCACTGCTTCAACCTGGAACATTCTGTGCTGCCTGTGTGGGCTTAAATTGGAAAGTCCTTGGTACTTGAGTGTTTTAGGGCCTGTCTCTCAAAGTCCATTTTATTTCAGTGATTATGGTAAAGAAGTATCACTTTGAAAGTCAAGACATGCATTTATTAGGATTTCTCATGATTGCATCCAGACAAGACTTGAATGCTTCTCAGTTGTATTGAAATGTACTAATTCCCTATGTTGCCCCCAGGGCTAAGAACAGTATGTACCATGCCTTGGGCTACAGTACCATTGTGGTGTTGCAGGCCATCATGACCTTCGAGCAACAGGACATCCAAAATGGTATTTCTGCCATGAAGGACGCCTTACAAACCTGCCAAAAGTATGAACTGCATAATTAAATACTTGAGAAATGACTACAAACCTTTATGTCCGTGTGACAAAATGAATACAGTTTGCCTGACTGAGAGCACAGTTTGAAGCTGGTCACAGCTGGAGGAAAGGACTTGAACTTCAAAGCTTTTTGGGGGCCTCATTTAATTTTATGTAATAGAAACAAAAAAATTTCTATTAGAAATTATAGTGTGATTCTCATTTGACCAAATACTCGGCTTCTTTATACCTTCTGCTTTCTTTTTTTGGTACTTTTAGGTACAGAGAAAGGCTGAGGGAGATTTCAGTGGGTTACAGTGAGCACCTCTCCCTGTGGTAGATGAGTTGAGGTACTACACATCAAGCCAGGCCAAGCAAGGCACATTCTTCTTCTATGTGGGAGATGCTGCAAATTCAGAAGGGAATGCTATATTTGCTTAAAAAGGATGTACTTGGTAAAAATGAGATTGATTTTCAGTTTTATTTTAATCTTTGCTCTGGATAGATAGGAAGACCCTAGCAAAAGCTTTTAGTTAGCATTGGTGCATTTTAATATTGGTGAAATTATATCCTCATGTAACTGTGTTACAAGCTCCACAAATGAAGAGAGAGCTTCCAAATACTGTATTCAAGTCCATTCTTTACCTGTGGTGGCTCTTACCACAGAAGTACTGATTTCAACAATAGAAGTCAGGGAAGATGCTTGGCAGGGTTAGTGTTCACTGTTTGTGTGGATTTGTCCACTCACATGTTCAGTTAGCAGTGTTGAGAAGGGTGGTCTCTGCTGTACAGACTTTAGGGTTTAGAGTTTTACCTTGATGCCTCTGGTGTGATAGTGGCTGAAATGAATGTCAAATGAAAATTTATTTAGCCTAATTTATCATTATTTTTTCCTTTCTATTTCCCATCTGCCCTTCTACTTATTCTATGCAGATATAGGAAAAAATGCACGGTTGTAGAATCTTTCTCAAGTTTTCTTTCTAGAGGATCATTGGAACAGATGACTGAAGGTAAGAAATATTTAAAAGGTTAATTTTTTCCCTTTCTTTAGTAAATTAAAATGTGATACTGCTCATAAAATTCAGTACTTAAATGTATCACATAAAATAAATGAATATCTTTTTCCCTTCCTCATCATACCATCCAGAAGTAACCATTGTTAATAGTTGGTTATGAAGCCTTGCAGACTTTTCTGTGTTTATATATGCTGTCCTCAAACTCTTGTACATAGTTTTCATGCATTTTTGTAAGCGTTTCAGAGGATAGATTCCTAAAAGTGGAATTATGGGGACTTAAGATTTAAAAATGGATAATATTTATAGGTACTACCTATTTTTTCATCAAAGAGTTAGCTCAGTTTATATTCTTACCATTCATGTATGAGAGCTTCTATTTTTTCACAAGCTATTAAAATTTCTTCAAGGTGAAGTAATTTTGATACCTTGAAAAACAATGATAATGTTTCACAATATAGAAGGTGTTTGGTGTATGGACATTTAGGAGTAGTCAAGAATTCAGGAATGGCTCTAGTGTCTTGAGCAGATGGATGGGAGGAAAGGACTCCTTTGCTGTCAGCTGTCTCATGTCCCTACTAAGATTAGGGCAGATGTTCCATGATCAGCTCTGGTTTAGAAGTGATGCACTCTAGTCAGAATTGTTTACAAGAAAAGAGCATCCATATATCCTGTGGAGAAAATGATGTCCTTCAGATGTGGCTATTGTAGAATAAAGCTTCTCCCATCTAAAGAGAATTCGTGTCTGTGCTGTCATTGTCAAACTTACTCTCTGGAAGAAGTAACATGAAACAGTGGCTGTAGCTGTGGCTGATTAAAGCAAGGGCAGTTCTGGATCCCACTGTCAGTCATTCCTAGTCTTCAGGGGTATGTCAGACACATTTTTGAATGTGCTTTATTATTGAGTTTTTTTTTTTTTTTTAGAAGAGCATTATTATCAACTTGTGGACATTGGAGAACTCAGGAACATTTGCATGATGTGAGGCTAGGGTACTGATTATTGGTGTGGGGGGTGGACTATGAGACTTGTTCTAAAAGGGTATAATGCTGGCCTTAAAACCATTATGGAACAGAATGGCACTTCATTTGTCACTCTAGACAGCCAAAGCCCAGCTTCTCTTTCTCTAGAAACTGACCTGTAAGAATCCATAAGAATTTATTTATCCCCTTGATTTTGGGTAGAATATGTCTTTCTATTTTTCATTTTGAGCCATTTATGTAAATTGGGCCTAGAAGTTCTAAAGTCCACTAAAGTAGGTAAATGGGAAATTAAATGGGCCCCAAAGAAATTGGACTCTTTCATTTTAGTCTCCTTTCTGTTTTCCTCTATATGGTTCCTCTCCCGTGGCATATTGCCTCCTGCCTCCCTTTCTTTTTTCAGTATGAAGGTTGACATTTGAGATTTTTTTACCTTAGTTTTGGGAAGAATAACATGGTATTTTTTGTGTAAATATAAATAATAATAATTTAAAAAGTAACAATAATGCCCTAATTTTAAAAAGCACTCTCTCATGTCAGACACCGTCCCTGGTGCCCTCCTTAACGTTATTCAGTCTAATCTGTGTAACCTCTTTTTTATAGACTAGGTGCTAATGTTCAGAGATATTAAACACATGACCCAAGATTATCCGCCCAGCAGAGCAGCATTCAAACTTGATCTCCTTTCCCTAAGCCATAGCTCTTTCCATTATACCCTAAACTTTCTCCTGTAGACATGTAGAGAAGGGCAAGAATGTGCCATATATGAACAAGGGAAAGGTTGATTTGTTTCTGTTAGACATCTTGAAAATAGATGGTTCTGTGTTCTTTTTGTTATGTCTTTAGACATAACACTTTAGAAAATCTAGAATAGGCAGAGAATTTTTACTAAATATTAAAAAAAAACAACAGTGAGATACCACTACTCATTATTAGAATGTCCAAAATCCAGAACACCAGGTGCTGGCAAGCATGTGGAGCAGCAGGAACTCTCATTCATGGCTGGTGGGAATGCGAAATGGTGCAGCCACTTTGGAAGGCAGTTTGGCAGCTTCTTACAAAACTAAACATAGCATTGCCATACATTCCAGCAATTGCTCTCCTTAATATTTACTCAAAGGAGCTGAAACTTATGTCCATACAAAAACCTGCAAACGAATGTTTATAGCAGCTTTATTTATAATTGTCAAAACTTGTAAGCAACCCAGATGTCATTCAATAGGTGAATAGGTAAATAAACTGTGGTACATCCAGACCTATCAAGCCGTGAAAAGACATGGAGGGATCTTAAATGCATATTACTAAATGTAAGACATCAATCTGAAAAGGCTACTTGCTGTATGATTACTGTGGAGACAGTAAAATTTTAGGCAGTGGTTGCCATGGTGTCGGGTGGAGGGGTGAATAGGTGGAACAAGAAGGATTTTTAGAGCAGTGAAAATAATACGTGTGATACCATAACGATGGATACGTGTCATTATACATTTGTTCAAACACAGAGAATGTGCAACACTAAGGGTGAAACCTAATGAAAACTATGGACTTCGGGTGATTATGATATGTCAATGGAGATTCATAATTGTAACAAATGTGTCACTAGGTAGGGGGATGTTGATAGTGGAAGAAACTGTGCATGAGTGAGGGCAGGGAATATATGGGAAATCTCTGTACCATCCTCTCATTTTGCTGTGAACCTAAAACTGCTCTAAAAATAAAGTCTAAAAAATAATAAAAATAAATTAGCTCATGACTATAGCCTATTCTGAAGTATAGGTTTATTTAGACTTTCATAAAGGTATGCTTAGCTAACATTTCAGTTCATAGTGAAGATATTTCCTTAAGTGAACTAAGGAATTTATAATTAAGAGATGTTCTGGTCGGTACATACTCATAAATGCCAAATGGCTAATTTTGAGAACCAAGAAACTATCCAATATAAATCAAACAGAGTGAAGAAATAAGACTTTTGTAAATTAAGTTGCATTTCATTCCTAATGAGTTTGGCTGCCACTGCCACCCAAACAGGCTTTGTGTTCAAGGGAGCATGTCAAAACATTGTAGCTTTAGTATGTGATTTGTTTTTCCTCTTGGTAATTTTCATTTATATCCTTGAGTGGCTCGTTGTCTGTAGGAGTGAGTATTTAATTAAACTTTTCATGGGTTTAACATAGAACGCACCCGTTCTTCTCTTGTTGCTGGCATATTGCCCTGAATAGTTTTCGAATTGCCTTTAAAAACAGATATTTATATGTAGTGCTTAGGATGCAATAGGGATTTAATAATGAAGAATATTTACATATGGTTTATCTGTGTCTTCTGGTTACATCCTTTACCTACTCTTAGGTCCATCTTTAACATATCCCTGATCGGATCATCCTTCTGCTCAGATCTCTGCAAGGACTCACCATTGCCCACTGAATCAAGGCTAGACTCTGACATTCAAGGTCATCCATAATTTAGCTGGTGACTTAACATTTTCAGGCTCATCAGCCGCTGCTCCCTTTACACCTTGTGTTTCAGCCAAAGGCCCACCCCTTAGGTGCTCTGTATTTCCCTTGCTCTGTGCCTTTGCCTCTACTAGTTTCTCTCCAAGCAGCAGCTTCACCCCTGGGCACCTGCCCCAGCAATCTGTGTTACTGAGCATGCTTTCAAAGTGAATAATTCCTCACAATTCCCACTTTGCTACAAATGCACGTAGGAAGAGGATATTCAGGTGATTGTGTAAAAATAGAAGTTACCAGTTTTTATCCCACTTAACACACTGAGAGAAATTCAAAGGCATACTTTGAGGTGAGGTGGTTTGAAGAACTGAGACCCCGCTGATAGTGGCCCCATCTATATGTGTGCTCTTGAGGGATCTTAGCTGCATAGTTGCTTCTTTGTAAATTCAGTCTGTGGAACGTGAACATACAGGAAGTTGAACCAATTTGTGAGAACCATTGTGTGTGTGTGTGTGTGTGTGTGTGTGTGTGTGTGTGTGTGTGTGTGGTGGGGGGTCTGGTGTATAAATTAAAGAAATAAAGCACTAGTTCTTACCCAGCTTGATTCAACAAAATTCCCATGAATACAGAAATATCCTATTTTTCAGTTACTTCACATAAAAATGTTCTGTTTTCTGAGCTTTTACCAAAAAGCACAACATGGGCCAAGGGCAGCAATTTTAGTGCAAGTAGCTAACATATATCGAGTGCCTCTCTGAATAGTGAACTCCGCATGTAGTACTCATTAGGTTCTTTAGCTGCGAAGCAGAGATATTACTATCCAGTCTTTATAAATGAGGAAACCAGCAGAGAGAGGTAGGTTAGCTTTCTTGAGGTCCCACAGCTAAGTACTTGGCAGAGCCTTTCCTCCAACCCAGGCTGTTAAATCTCCGAAGCTCCTCTACTTAACATAAAATGCCAATTTGTATCTCATGGATAAAACAGGAATGTGCTGATTTTTTAAAATGCAAAAATGCAAAGGTTCCCCCTTCTCCCCAATCTCTGCAAGTATAATGGATTGTTTAGGAATGTAGGACCCAGTTTTTGAGGTGCTCCCATGTCCTTGGGATATACATAGCTTTACAGAGCCCCTTTTTTTAGTGCTTTGTTCCTGTGCTAGATATCTCAACGATCCAAATAGCCTGAACTGTGCTGTGCTGACTCTTTTTACATCGCCTTCTGTGTGTGAGGAGCTATGACTTGGGAGAATTGCTGTTTTCTCTTCAGGGTAATAATGTCTAATCATTGCCACGATTACCTTAACTTCATATTTTAGAAGCTAGAATTCATAAATTTAAGTTTTTTTCAGTTTTTATAATTGCGTTACTGTTAAGTTAAAAAATAAATGTTTTTTTTTTTTTTTTTTAAGTGCTTTTAAATTTTGGTTTCCTCTTGCGAGCTTTGGGACTCTGACACCAACTACTCCGACTCCTTTCAGTTATATTTGAATGGGAGCCAAAGATGACTCCCTTGAACCATTTCACACATTCTGGGAAAATCTTGCTAAGGGTCAGAACCGAGGTCATCATTCTACTTTTAAGGAAGCACCAGAGCACTAGGTGTTTGCGTCTCTCTTGGGCTCATTTATCTACCATTCTTTTCTGAACATCTCAGAGCAATTACTGTGGACATGGGATTTTCCTTAATATGATTTTATTTGTTTTTAATAGAGGAAATGCATGCCGAAATCTGTTATGCCGAGTGTCTCCTGCAGAAAGCAGCACTCACGTTTGTGCAGGTAATGACCCTTTAGCTTAGAGTCAGTATTGCTGGAGTAGCAGGCCAGTACCCTATAGCAAAAATGTGGCTCATTCTATGTCAGCACTTCAGTTCCTTTGACTTAGAGTTGTAATAAAAGATATTTGTTATTCTGATAAACTTTGGCTGAAAAAAGGACTCCAGGGAGCTTTATTCCTATTCAAATGCACTTAGAGTCTGTTTTTGAACTTCAGTCTCCTGGGAACCACTGCCTTTTAAAGAAAGTGTCTTGCAACAAGTACACCTAATTTCAGGATGCTTCTCTGTGTGAAAACTGAGCTTATCCCTTTCTGTGCTTGCTAATGGTAGAGGGCTGCATCCAGCAGGGGCCCCTGACAAAGAGGCTTTCTTAATCCTTGGCCATTCCCTCCTCAGTTATGCATGCTTAGAAAGCTAAACTTTTCATGTATATTTCAGATTTTATTTTTTCCCCTCTTCTTATTCTTATTCTCCTTTCTTGCTTATAGTTCTTTCTTTGGAAGAGCAGTTTTAACTAGTCACTAAAAAAACCCAATTATTTTCTTATGGGGCATTTTATATTTTTACTTCTAGAAACTGTTACAACCAGGACTTTGCCTGTCAAAAAAACATGGATTTTAAGATCATGGCTGCACAAATGGCTGTGATGGATACAGTGGGGTAGTGGTGGGGTGGAAATTGTAAGGGGGCAGAAATTCAACTGTAAAATGGAAAATCTTCCTCAATTTCAATGTTTTACATTGTATTGAGAGTTGCTTTTCTCTTTTTATGGAGATTGACATCTTAGGTTGGATTCTGGTTTAATAAAACTGAATCAGTCTGGTCTATGACCCCCCCTTCCTAAAACCCAGCATATTATGAAGGCCGGTTGAAAACAACAGTCTTACTGCCTTAGTAAACATAATGCTAGTCACTGAGGCCTTTATTTTTTTTCTGATGTGTTTCCCAGATGGGGATTTTACAATCAAATTTGAGATTTGAAGTCTTATTTTATACTTGGGGACTTGTAATTAAACATCTGGGGAAGATCCATGGCTTCCCTCTTCCTCATGCTGCCATACCCAGTCAGTTTCATGGTCATGCTTCTGTTACCATTTGAAGATTTAGCAGCTCCATCTCTTCCTCTTTATTCTGATGATAATCGTTCTAGTGGAGGTGCTCCTCAGCTCTTCCCTAGACTGCACAGTAACCTACTGACCCTCTGTCTCTAATTTCTCTTAACTCCAGCTCATGCTCCCTTGTGGAACTGAGCATCCTCTCAAAGACAAGATTCACACCTTGTCATTTCTTTGCTTCAGCCTTTGTATCAGAATAGCAGAAATAAGGGAAGCTTTTTCAAACTAAACTGGTATCTCTCCCCAAATTCCCTACTCCCCCTCTTACCGATGTCCTCAGATGCTACTGGCAGGTATGTCGCATACTTGCATGGCATGAGTAGAGATGGCTTTCTTACTCCTTGGTTATTCCTTTGCTGTAGATTTCTGCAGCAGTGCTGAGTTACATAACACAGATGGCGAAGCACACCGTGATCTGTAATGCTTCCTTGCCTTCTCACCTGTTTCCTTTGCTTGCAAAGTTCACATCTGCTTTGCCTTCCTTCACCAGGCCACTTCCCAGTCATTTTTTGTACTTTAAGCACTGATTCTTACAGGAGGTTTTCGTGGATTTCTGCATGCCCCGACCCTACCCACTTTTGTGCCCTCATGACATCCTGTGCATGTCTCCATCCGTATGCATTCCTCTTCACTTAGCACGTAGTATTGCTTTCATCTAATTTTGCATTTGGGTGAATAGGCATTCATTAAATGTTTGGTGAATCAAGAAATTAAATATTCTTATTCGAGGCAGATTTTAATCTCATTTAAGAAATTCTTTCCTGGCCGTAATTGCAACTTAAAATCATAAGATTCCTTCAAATATGAAGATAAATATTTAAATTGCATCATGAATTTTGTATTTATTGATTCTTATAATAATTTAAATGTTAAATATTTAAGTAATTAATGAAATTTGCAAACTAAAATCAGTTTTGCTTCAGAAGAATGTTCAAGTGCATAGGAAATAAATATCGGAATATCTTTTTGATATTAATAGACTAGGAAAACACTCTGGGATGTATGAAACAAGGGACCGTCTCCATTTGTACCATCTATTGTAGTAACTTCTTTCAAGCAATTTTTTGATATACTTTATTAAGAGACTCTTAGAATCCTAGAATGCTGACCCCCAAATTGGCATTCTTTTAGGCCAACTGCTTCATAGGCAAAGAGAAGTGATTTTTTCCCCCCAAACAAAATTTTATATTAATGATACAAATTTAAAATCTAGAATAGTTATTTTCAGTTTGGCAATGTATAGGAATGAAATTCACAATGTTAAATAGACTCTGCCTGCTTATGTACTCTGTGAAAAAAGAACCATAATCCCATTTACTAGAGTATGGTGCATCGGGAAGGCAAAGTTAGGCCTTAGAGTATATCTTTTAGTCAACCATTTTGAATTCCGTTGAACCCAGAAGAAAATTGGTCAGTAGAAGATGATGTTTATTAAAGTAGGTTTGGACAAGCCTCCTAACTGGTGAGGATTACTTATTTAATTCCTTAAAGGAATTCAAGGATTTTAAAAATGTTTCCTTGTTGTTGTCCTCTAACTTGAAAGAAAAATAACAAAAAAATATTTCAAATGTAAAGCAAGAGGAATGTTTTAAATAAAAAATTATGTTCTCAAAAGATAGTATTTTGTTCTAATTACACAATATATAGCTGTGGGGAAAGTTTAAGAATCTTTTGCTAAATGATCTAATTTTTTAATTGAATTGTTTTCAGGACGAAAATATGATCAACTTCATCAAAGGTGGAATGAAAATTAGAACAAGTTACCAAATATATAAGTAAGTTAAAAAATTAAGGGTTTTAAAAGATCTTATAACTGGAAATTTGTACCTTTTGAAAACCTTCATGTGGTTTTTTAAATGATTCATGTACTATGTACCACTTTGGACTTCAAAATTCTCATTAAGTATGACTAGGTTTTTTTTTTATTTGGTGTTGGTAAAATGCGCTTGATTTTGGCTTACTGAGTATACATTCAATGCTATTCGATGATAAATTCTGCTGCAACAGAATTTAAGTTTAAATGCAGTTTTAAGGGAAAAATAGCTGAGAAAAAAGGTATTGATATAATTTCTAATTAGTTAATCCAGTATTTCTCTTCTATAAACAACTTATAAATTTAAATGACAGGTATGTTTTTGGTTCAGACTCTAGAGCAGCATTGCCCAATAGAATTTTCTTTCTGCAGTGATTCAGATGTTCAAGTAAGGTGGACTGTTGTTCACATTTTCTGTATCCTTTCTGATTTTTATATTATATATCATTTATTCACAATGTTAAAAATCTCCAACTTTGATTCTGGAGTCCTCCATTTCTCCCTTTCGTTCCATCAGTGTTTGCTTTGTATATTTAGAACCTCTGTTGTTAGGCTCATTTATATTTTAATTGTTTTATCTTTCTAATAAATTAACCTGTTTATCATTATGAAATGTCTCTACTTAACTCTTTATAATATTTCTTGTCTTGAAATCTGTTTTGTCTGATTTTAATATAGCTATTCATGCTTTATATAATAGTGTTTGCATGCCTTATATTCTTTTACTTTAAACCTATCTTTGTTTTTATATTTAAATTATATTTCTTGTAGATGTACAACTGAGTCTTGCTTTGTCATTCAGTATGACAATATGTTTGCACTTGTGACTAACATTTTGTTTTTTCCGTTTGACTCATTTGTTTCCTCTTTGTCTGCAGCCTTTTGCTTTAATTAAAAAAAAAATATATGTATGTTTATATATACATATATATTCCAATGTAATTGCTCTACTGTTTTCTTAGCTATAGCCATCTTTAGTTTTTTAAATGGTTGCTCTACGTGATTACAATACACTTCTTAACTTATCATTGTCAACTTAGAGTTAATATTGTACCATTGCACATGAAATATAAGAACTTTGCAAAAGTATAGTTTCATTTACCATCTGTTGCCTTTTATACTATTCTTATGATAGTACTTATGTATATTATAAATCCCACAATACAGTGTTAAACTTTTGCTTGAAACAGTCTTAATATATAGTATTCTCTATTTACCCACTTATCTACTATTTTTGGTGTTTTTCATTTATTCCTGTAGACTTTCAGACTGAAGAATCTCTTTTAGCATTTCTTGTGGTACATGTCTGTGGGCAACAAATCTCTTCGTTTCATTTATCTGAAAATGTCTTTATTTTTGCTTTCGGTTTTGAGGGCTATTTTTGCTTAATATAGTATTCTGAGTTACAAGGTTTTTTTTCTTTTTTCATTGCTTTAAAACCGTCAACCCATTGTATTATGGCTTGTTTCTGATCAGAAGTCAGCTGTTATTTGTCTTATTGTTCCCTTCTCTGTAATGTGTCATTTCTTCTGGCTGCTTTGATACAAGACTTTTTTGTATCTTTGGTTCTCAGCAATTAGACTGTGATGTGCTTAGGTATGGCTTTGAGAAATTCATGGCCATTATTTTTTCAAATATTATTTTCTGCTCCTTTCTGACTCACTGTTATCCTTCAGAGACAGTAATTACATGTTTTCAGCCTGATTTTGTTCAGTAGGTTACCTAGGTGCTGTTCATTAAAAAAAAGTATTTTTTTCCAGAATTGGTTATTATTTTAACATCTGGGCCATCATGGGGTCAGTTTCTATTGCCTACCTTTTTTCTTGATTATATGTCATATTTTTCTGTTCTTATGTCAATAATTTTTTAATCGTACATTAGATATTGATACATTGTAGAGACTCTAGGTTTTGTCACCTTTCTCAGAATAGTGCTGGTTATTGTTCTAGGAAGCATTTAACTCGACTAGACTTGGACTCCAAACCCTTACTCTCTAGTAGTGGGCAGCATCTGAAATCTCGGTTGTATTATTTCTCTGTCTTGCATCTGCTTTTCCTTGGGGTCTCCTCAGTGTTCATGTAGTTCATGGGTCAGCCAACAAGTTGAGTGGAGTTTTAACACTGATTTTGGTGTTTCTTTCTTACATGATTCTCCTCTATTTCCCCAATACTTACAGCCACTTTGACAGTCTTGAACTCTATTCTGACTTTTTAAGCCAATAAGACTGTGGCTTTTTGTATAAGTTCTAGACACTAGGGAGAACTTTCAGGTGACTAGTCATATATATACACAAAGTCCACTCAAGAGTTTTTCCCATCTTTCAAAATTCAGTTCTTCTCCAGGTTCAGGCTACCTATTTTTTCACTTTCTAGTGCCTGTAAATGTATTTTAAATATATTTTTTTCATTTTTGCAGAGTTTATAATTGTTATCTATGGGAGAGTTAACCTAATATAAGCCACCCTGCCATTATTAGAAGCAGATGTCCATTAGTGGTAACAGAGCCAAGATTTAGTATTTTAAGAGATACTTTTACCCCAAATGATTTAATAAAATTATAAATCATGGAGTGGAGATGACATAATTATTTTTAATTTTCCTTTCAAAATATGTTTTAGAAGATATAAAAAAATTAGAGTTGATTGCCTTTCCAGTCATCAGAACTTAAAGATTTAGTCTTGTAATGGCAATAGACATATATATCAGTGGAATGGAACATAGGGTTTTGAAACAGACAGTGTGAGTATATGTGCATCACACTTGCGTGTATACACACACACTCACAGACGGACATTTACCTAGGAATTCAAGATATACTAAATTCCTATATATACATAGGTCTCTTTCAAAATAGTGGGAAAAGATGGGTACTTTAATAAATGGTTTTGGGAAAATCGACTCTTCATTTTGAAAACAAAAGATTATACGAAAATAAGTTCTATATAGATTTAATCTTAAAATATTTTTAACAGTGTGCCAACAAGACATAAGAAAGTATTTTTTATAGTCCTAAAGTACAAAGGCATTTAAACTTTTATTTTTTAATTTTTCACTGTGAAATAATTTCAGAATTTTTACAAAGAATTTTCACATATTCTTCACTCAGATTCCAAATGTTAACATTTTATAGAACCACAATTATTAAAATCAAGAAACTAACATTGATACAATATTATTAACTATTCTATTGACTTCGCTCAGATTTCTCTAATTGTCTCACCAATGTCCTTTTCCTGGTCCAGGATTTAATCCAGGATCCTAGTAGTTGCACATAATTGTTATGTCTCATTAGTCTCTTTTAATCTGGAAGGCTCCCTCAGTCTTTCTTTGTCTTTCATGACCTTGGTATTTTTGAAGCATACTGGGCAGTTATTTTGTAGAACCTTTCTCAATGTGGACTTATCTAATGTTTCTTCATGATTAAATTTAGATTTTTCCTTCTATGGCGAGATTACCATAGAAGTGATATTGTGTCCTTCTGAATGCATCATGTCAGTAGATTCATGATGCCAAATTCAGAAGACTTCTTAGGCATGGCATAAAATTAGAACTCTTTTATTACTAAACAAACATTTGCATTTACATCATGGCAAAATAAATACATCATAATAAAAAATACAAATGGAAAAATGATGTAAATGACTGAGGGCAAATGGCAGTGTGAGATGCTCACAGCTTGGTGGGAGTTTTTCTGGAGGATATTCCAGCAGTTTATATAAAAATTAAGAATGTGCATTACCTGTGATCTCAGAAATCCTTTTTCTAAAAATTTATCCTAAGGATAGTTAGGATATAACTATAGTTACAGTACTTGATATAGGAAAAGTACTTGATGACTGTACAGGAACACTCTGAGCAGTTTATAATATGAAAAATTTGTAAACATATATTTAACAATAGGAATTTGGTTAGATAAATTATTCCATAGAATGGAATAATATGCACTTGTTGAAGAATAAGGTAACTTTCATGCATCTTAATGGAAATTTGTCAGTATAACCTGTAGAACAGTGTATGACCTCATTTATGTTTTTTATAGATTGCATTCTTAGTAAAGCATAAAAACACCTGGAGATTATGTACCAGGCTGTTAACAGTGACTTTCTCTCTGAGGGGTGGTTTTGTAGGGACACTAACACTTTCTCCATATTATTTGTAAATTTTCCAACAATTATCAGCACATGAAACATGTACATTTTGATTCAAAAGAAGAAAAGAACTCTGAACATCATATTCACCTTCTGCCATCCTGTTGATATTTTGACATTTGAGTTTTTTATGTATGT
>NW_011888890.1:1829701-1831997 GCF_000151845.1 Pteropus vampyrus | reverse complement strand
ATTTTAGGTCATTAAATATTTTTAATTCATCATGGCTTTTAATGGCTGCATAGTATTCCATTATGTGGAAGTACTACATGTGTTATGTCTAAATATGCGTTTATTCAATTATCTTCTTAACTAAATTCCTGTTGTTGCCTATTTAGTTTGTTTATAAATATTCATTATAGATAAGTAACACAGTGTCTATCCTTACTGGTCAAGTTTTGTGTGTATCCATGCTGTTTCCTTAGAATAAAATTGGATTTGTTGGATCAAAGGTATGCAAAATTACTCTGAAGAATAATTGGGTTGGCAAACTTTTTCTTAAAAGACCAGATAGTAAGTGTTTTAGACTCGGGGCCATAAGATCTGTCACAACTACTCAACTCTTTGACTGTAGTGTATAAGCAGCTATAGACAAGAAGTAAATGAATGGAGGTGGCTGTGTTCCAACAGTATGCCAACCTCTGTAATATAACTACTATTTTATCAGAAGTAGATGAATGTATCTATTTGTTCTTACCTTTGCCAGCCCTACTTTTTTATTTAAAAATTAAAATAATGCTTTATTATCACAATAGTGACGTGCATATTTTAGAAAATAGAAAAATGTAGATGAGCAAATATTACACACCCCATGTACTCTTACCATTCAGTAATTACAGCTGTTAACACCTTACTATATGTTCTTTTAGAATATTTTCTGTACAAATCTAAAGATATGCGTTTTGTTTTTTTTTTAACCAAAATGAGATCACACTGTACATACTCTTTGTACTTGCTTTTTTCAGTTAATAAACTTTACTTCTTCATGGCAATAAATTTCATTTCATGTAATGCCCAATCCATTTTTAAATTTTCTAGTTGGCTCCAAATTTCTTCTCCTGCTGGTGTGTCTGCACCAGGATCCAACCCAAGACTGTCTAGTGCATCTGATGTTCATGCCCATTAAATATATTTTATTTTAGAAGAGTCTCTGTAGCTAGGACAGTTGTTGAAAAGCCCAATCCAGTTGTCCTGCAGAATATCCACAGATTTGTTTGGTAGTTTCCTTGAGTTTTCATTTAGTTTGTTCCTTCTCTTAGCTCAGGCTGCCATTACAAAATTCTATAGATGGGTGGCTTAAATGACAGCAATTTATTGTTGATAGTGCTGGAGGTTGGAAGTCCAGGTTAGGGTGCCAGCACGATCAGGTTCCGGTGAGGACTCTCTTCTAGGCTTACAGACAGCCACCTTCTCACCATGTCCTCGCATGGCAGAGAGAGAGTTATCATTTTCTCTTCCTCTTCTTATAAGACCACTGATTTTACCAGATTAAGATCCCATCCTTATGACCTCATTTAATCTCAGTTACCTCTTAAAATCTCTATCTCCAAATATAGTCACTTGGGTGTTAGAGTTTCAACATGTAAATTTGGGGGGCACATAATGCAGTCCATAGCATTCCTCTAACATCTTATATTCCTGTAAACTGGAAGTTAGATCTACAGGATTACTAGATTCAGGTTAAATGCATTTGGCTAGAATACATCATAAATGAAGGTCCATGCTTTATAATTACATCACACTAGGTGATACGTAATATCTGGTTATTTCTTAATACCTTTAAAAATATATTTGTTGATTTGATAAGTAATTTCTGGTTATTACCAATTTGTATACTTGTATCATTGTTTTAATTTGCATTTCTCTTTTGAAGATATAAAAGGAAAGAGAGAAATGCATAGAAAAGAAGTTAAAGTGAGAAATCAGGGAGATTTGCTTGGATGGAACAGGAAAAAATAAGAGGAAAAATGGAGGAAAAATGGGCCATTGTGATGAAATTTGCTTTCCTCTTTCAGTTTTTCCTAATCACAAGCTCTGATTTATTTGGTCTATCTGAGACCATGGCGATCACACTTAAGTTCTTTTTGTCAGTAGCATCTCAGTTACTTGGTGGAAAGTAGGGTGGCCGAAGTGTACACAGCAACTGAGGAGTGGAATGTTCCTAGGAAGTCCCCTCTCACACATTGCTGGGAAGCTGTAAGGTCACAGTCCTGTGGTTCTGTGGTTCCTGAGTCATGCTTGCTGGTGTTTGAACCTACTCTTGCTGTAAGCCCAGAAAGGGTGGTCTTCATAAACAATGTAAAAATAAGTGTGACGTTTTCTTAATGATTATTATCCAGTAGCCTTAAGAGTAAAACTCAGCACAGCACCATCCACTTAAATATTCTCTAGTATTTTGGCTAATGACATAATTATTTTATAGTATGTAGTGTGAAATTGACTTAATTTTCAGAGTCATACTAAACTTCTGCTATACTTTTTTTCTTCA
>NW_011888890.1:1826958-1829171 GCF_000151845.1 Pteropus vampyrus | reverse complement strand
GGGAGATGAAGAGTTTGAGTAAATATCTGTCAAATTGTGATCTACTAGAGATTTTGAAACTTTAGGTTTGACTGGAATTGGTGAGAAAATAAAATGATAAAGGGAATCCTATGCATGAGTGTATATGTCATCATGGCCACTTTGTTCATGAGCCCACTGGTCAATAACAGAGGTAGCTGAGGAAAGAGACTGACTAAAGAATATGGGTCACCTTATCCACTTGATTATTAAAATCTTCCTCTGCCGAGGTCAGCCTTTGGAGCAAACATGGGACACAAATGTCTTCATGTTTTTGCTCATTCATAGAGGTCTATTCACATAACTCTTCTCCAGACCTCCTTGTCATCAATTTTCCCATCATGTTCTTTCTCAGTCCCTGACCACCCAACCAAACCATTGGCTGCAGCCTATGAATCGGTGTATAATCACACATATGGCCATTTCTCCTTCCAAGCCAAGTGAACAACCAAGTACACTGCTCGAAGTTCCACACTGAGAGGATTTCCCTTCACTCCTTCAGGGATGTCCCAGAAAAGGGCTGTAGTGCTACAGCTGTCCACTTCTGGGTGATGCCTGCATATCATGCAGAATACAACAGACTTTTGCTTTCTGAAAAAGAAAGCTAAAAGAAACCTTGTTTGGAAAGGTGGGCACTGAAGGAGTGCCTTCTCATCACTTCATGACATGAAAGGAGCTAGTATTCTTTAGCACATTCCGAAAAAGCCAGGGTTTTTTTTTTTTTTTTTTAGGTTCATTGTCTTAGTTAAATGAAATTAATTCACAAGTAATGTTTACAATATGTACAGTATGTGATGATTGAAACATGTCTAATGATTAAAACTTGGTTGTAATTTTTCATATTACTGAATCATTAAGACATTAAATTGTTTGGTGTTTGACATTTATTTACAGTTAGATACACTAACACATAAGAACACTTGCATTTTTTTTCTTACAGATGCTGTCCCTTTTACCAGCACGGATTATCAGACTGCTAGAATTTATAGGATTTTCTGGAAATAGGGTACAGATTTAATTTTATCTTAATTTTGAGAGTGAAGGTAAAACATTATTTATTGAATATGAGAGCAATGCAGTGTGTTCTCATAAATAGCGTGACAATTATTGGCAATTTGTTTACAGGACAATAAAGAGCCATTGATCTTTGAGTATATTTTTCAGAGGTTAGAGATGAGTTTTCTAGTGAAAGTTAAAATTTTTTGTCTTTGTTACAGAAATTCTGGAATTAAAATTTTTACTTTATTCATATTGCTGCTTGCTAGACCTTTAATACTCCTGTGTGGTTCAAATTTTTTTCTTTAACATTTTTTGTGACTCCAGAGTCTTCTGTAAAACTAGGAAACTAGGCTAGATTTCCAAGTTTAACATTTTATGATTCGCATGGGTCAAGCATCGGTCCAGTATTTTATGTTTTTATAAGTTTCACTATAAAAGTAAGCAAGGAAAATTTGTTTTCATGAGTTTTGTTCATTATATTTCTATGTGGTTGTTTTTGTAGTGTATGACATTTATTAATCATAATGCTCAATATGCTATTATCAGAGTTGCCTTATTGCAAAAGCTTTTCCTGTTAGTCAAGAGAACTGGTTTTGAGAAATATATGAGAATAAGTACAAGTTGTGAACTGCCTCCCCCAACATTTATTCCATTGCCCAGGTTCTTCATGAACTGTTATGTATTTATGGTGATCCCTTCATGACATGTTCTATCTATTCATGCTCTGTATTTAATGATTACCCTTTCCCATGACCATTCATCTTCCATATGACACTCACCACATTATAATAAAATCATGTGTTCACAGACTGTCTTCCCTATTTGATGGAAAGATTTTGGAAGACATAGAACCACATTTATTCATACCCAGCATAGTGCCTTCCACTTAGATCCTCAATGTGTTTTAGTAAATTAATATTTGTATCAGAGAAATACAGCATTTCTATGAAATGAGCTTAGCTTTTTTCCTCTCCCTAACTTTACGTGATATAAAAGAATTGGTGAAATTGTCTTGTGCCATTTTAAAATGTCACGTTTGCTTCTAGTTAGGAATTACTATTATTCTAAGCTCTTGAAAAATAAATCCAACCTTGGTGGAGAGTGGAGATACATGAACTAGCATTTTAAAGTGTCTGAATATGATTTTTCAGTCATGCTCTTTCCATTCTAAAATGCATTTATTTCCCACAGGAATT
>NW_011888890.1:1823200-1826108 GCF_000151845.1 Pteropus vampyrus | reverse complement strand
CTTTCTCCACAGGGTGCAATCATGTTGTTTTATCATGCCAGAATAGAGCTGCTGAAAGGGAATGTGGAAAAGGTAACTTATCTGGGGGAGTCATCGGGGAGTTGTCTGTACGGTGGAGTTGCATCACACACTCATCCAACCTAAGTATGTTAGGCTATATGCAGTAGACAGAAACAAAGAAAATAATATGTAATTAAAAAGCCAAAATTTAATTTTATGTGTGCATTCTATTAATGTAGATTACCGATTATAGTATACATTTACACATAAAGAGGCAATTCAGGATAGAATATATAAAATATAGGTGGGCAATTTAAGGGATTTTTCAAAAAGCTTAACAATCATCAAATGCATTACATATCGACTTTGGAATCTAGGCCCTGCGTAGGGTACAGATGTACTATACTACTTGTATGCTCTTCATCAAAGGAAAGTATTCACTGATTCTCTTAAGGAAAAAGAAGAGCCTTTCATATAAATATACTCACAAACCATTTTCTTCTATACAAATGGGGTCAATCATATGTATTTTTGTTTGTTTGTTTGTTTGTTTATTTGTTTGTTTTTTACTTACATTAAATCTTGGATTTATTTCCAGGTCAGTATATTTTAATTTCCCTCATTCTTTTTGATGGATGGGTTCCATTCGATGGAATGGATATACTATACTCATTAAAGCAGTGCACTATTGATAGACATTTGGCTATTATAAACAGTGCTGTTGTAAACATTGTTATGTATATATTTTCTGTGCATAGATGTATTTATATAAGACAAATACTGATCATTAGGATTTCTAGGTCAAAGACGTTAGCATCTTGATACATTCAGCCAAATTGCCCTCCTAAGTTAAGGCTATTCCATTTAAATGCTTGTAAATATATGAGAATACTTGTTTTTAGTGCTCCTTGCCAACTTTGGACATTAGCTGTTCTCTTTTTGCCAATGTCATGGCTGAAAAATTATAACCTAATTTTAAAATTTATATTTTTCAGTTTACAGATTTATTCATATGTATATTTGTTACTTGTATATCTTTTTTTCTGATTTACCTATTCATATCCTTGATAATTTTCCCATCGAGTTGTTTGTCTTTTTCTTAAGGATTTTATAAAATGGTTTTACGGTGAGGATTAATTCTTTGCCAGTGAGACATGTGGTGATACCTTCTCCCAGTCTGTCCATTGCTTTTAACTTTGTTTAAGGTGTACTTTTCCCTCTGGACATTCTGAATTTTATTTTCAGTATTTTCCTAAAGGACTTCTATGTTTTATATCTTAGGAAGGAATTCCCCTATTCCCACATTATAAAGTTTCACGTCCCCCTCACAAAGTTAAATAAAGAGGCAGAACTTAACTATCTCCATGAATGTAAGGATAGGAACATATCGTCATATTGAGTGGTTTAATGAGTAATGATTTTGTTCTTTTCGTACAAAGTGTTTTATGTATTTTTCCATTAGGTTATTATCTCCTTGTGTAATATCTGGATGATCAGCTTTATGCAATTGACTTATAGGCACAAGAGGTATTTCGAAAATGCATTACAGTTCAGGAAGAATGGAAACAGTTTCACCATCTCTGTTATTGGGAGCTGATGTGGATTTATGTATTCCAACAAAATTGGATGAAGGCTTATTACTATTCAGATCTGCTTTGCAAAGAGAGCAAATGGTCCAAGGTAAAGTGCAGTGCTTTCATTAATGCATCTGTTTGCTAATAATTGTACAGGATGGTTTGCATTAAGGACTGTTTGTTCAATAGTATGATACTGACATGGTTTCCTCAACTTACAAATCCATCAGAGAGGAAATGTGCATTTAGTACCTATTGTTTATAACCACTGCCCTCAGCACTACATGCTTTAAAAACCATCTAGACTCCTTTTCAATAGAGGCTTTACCTCTGAAGATGAATTGCACTTAAATTTAAAAGTTATTAAATTTCAATAGTTTTGATAATTTTTTGTAGACTTTACAATGCCATTAAGGAGGAATGATATAAAGATCTTTCGTTCATTTTGTCCATTTTCTCTTCCATGAAAGCTATAGTTGCATACTAGGACAATGAGTCACATTAAGTGAAAAGTGTTAATCTCATTTGGAACAGTCAATATTTTTTAAGAGTTCATTTCCCTTTATTCCTTTGTTGCTTCTTAAATACCATATCTGGAAGATGCGTAGGTCATTTCTGATTGCAAAGTAGAAATGTCATGTATCTAGGGATGTTCTATAACAAGATGCTTTTCTTCACTTCCTCAAGGCAACTTATGTGTTCTTAAAAGCTGCAATTTTGAGTATGCTTCCAGAAGAGGATGTCGTGGAGACGCAAGAGAATGTAGTAACTTTGTTCAGGTAAGCAAGACACTATTTCCGTAACTGAGATCCTGAACATATAGAGGAGCACACAAATATATCTGCTTTTATTTTCCCTTAGTGCTCTCCCATGCTTCACCTTCATATTTTGCTAATTTATCTACTCATTTGGTAAACAAACTTTTAAAAAATACATTTTGCCAAGAGCCAAAATGTCATCCTTTTAGCGGGATTGTGCAGATATGCTGGTGTGATTGGGAATCTTGAGAACACATTGTTTTTTTGTTTGTTTGTTTTGTTTTGTTATTGGGGCTTTGTCACTGCATTTTGAACAGTTTCCTAAAATGGTATTGTTTATCAAAAGATGTTAACTATCGCTGTGAATCAAAGGTATTTTGTAATCAGATAAACTTAAGAAACACAGTATAACATATCCTTCCTTAGTTTTCATTAGTATATCAAAGATTTTGAGAAGCTGTGCTGTGAAGTCACCTGTTTAACTTTGTTTACACCATTATCCATCCATCTGTCTGTCTGTCCTTCCATCTATAACCTTTTTGCTGAGCACCTCCTCTCTGAAGGGTACTGTGTTAG
>NW_011888890.1:1820381-1823150 GCF_000151845.1 Pteropus vampyrus | reverse complement strand
TGTCACGTTTGCTTCTAGTTAGGAATTACTATTATTCTAAGCTCTTGAAAAATAAATCCAACCTTGGTGGAGAGTGGAGATACATGAACTAGCATTTTAAAGTGTCTGAATATGATTTTTCAGTCATGCTCTTTCCATTCTAAAATGCATTTATTTCCCACAGGAATTGGGCCTTCTTCAATTACGGGAAGGTGCCTCAGGAAGAAGTATGAGGTCTCCACTATGCTGCTTAACTATGCTAGCTTTTCATACTTATATCTCCCTAATACTTGGTAAGGATTGGATTACATTTTATGTTATTGACAGTTGATTATCTTTCATCTGAGTAAGTAAAAATTTAGAAAAATCTGTAAGAGCTAGTAGTCTTTATCTGTTTATTTATTTCTGAGTAAAGGAAAATAGTGACATTTGTAATAGTAACATTTGGCAGGGGGGTGGAGGGTTTCTTTCACTGAATTTTTAAATCTATTCTCAGCTAAAAGAATTCTGTGAGGCTTGCTTAAGGTGATCTATTTTAGCATCTTCATATTGAATTCTTTTTAAAATTAAATTTTGGACTAAAATAAGTAAATAATGCTATTAAAACCAGAAATTCCAATTAGAATCTAAGACAGCCACCTTCATTCTTAAGAATTAGTCTGTCCTAGAGCTTTCTTAAACTCAAGTCATAGATGAGACTTGTCTTGTTTTATCTCCTAGCTGTAAAAATGACAAAATAATAGTTTTCGTCTTTTCCGTGAAGAGGTCTTTGCTATATTTTAATGACATTTGGAGAATTAATAAGTATCTATTATGTTTTATGAAGACTGAGGCTTTTCCTATTAAATTTCTAGGTACAGGAGAGGTGAATCTTGTGGAAGCAGAGAGTCTCCTTGCACCTTTCCTCCAGCAGTTTCCAAATGTACGTCTAGAATTACAAGTGCATGTTTCAACCGTAATCAACCAGGGTTGACCCTTGAACAGTCTGTTTTCTTTCTTTCTCCACAGGGTGCAATCATGTTGTTTTATCATGCCAGAATAGAGCTGCTGAAAGGGAATGTGGAAAAGGTAACTTATCTGGGGGAGTCATCGGGGAGTTGTCTGTACGGTGGAGTTGCATCACACACTCATCCAACCTAAGTATGTTAGGCTATATGCAGTAGACAGAAACAAAGAAAATAATATGTAATTAAAAAGCCAAAATTTAATTTTATGTGTGCATTCTATTAATGTAGATTACCGATTATAGTATACATTTACACATAAAGAGGCAATTCAGGATAGAATATATAAAATATAGGTGGGCAATTTAAGGGATTTTTCAAAAAGCTTAACAATCATCAAATGCATTACATATCGACTTTGGAATCTAGGCCCTGCGTAGGGTACAGATGTACTATACTACTTGTATGCTCTTCATCAAAGGAAAGTATTCACTGATTCTCTTAAGGAAAAAGAAGAGCCTTTCATATAAATATACTCACAAACCATTTTCTTCTATACAAATGGGGTCAATCATATGTATTTTTGTTTGTTTGTTTGTTTGTTTATTTGTTTGTTTTTTACTTACATTAAATCTTGGATTTATTTCCAGGTCAGTATATTTTAATTTCCCTCATTCTTTTTGATGGATGGGTTCCATTCGATGGAATGGATATACTATACTCATTAAAGCAGTGCACTATTGATAGACATTTGGCTATTATAAACAGTGCTGTTGTAAACATTGTTATGTATATATTTTCTGTGCATAGATGTATTTATATAAGACAAATACTGATCATTAGGATTTCTAGGTCAAAGACGTTAGCATCTTGATACATTCAGCCAAATTGCCCTCCTAAGTTAAGGCTATTCCATTTAAATGCTTGTAAATATATGAGAATACTTGTTTTTAGTGCTCCTTGCCAACTTTGGACATTAGCTGTTCTCTTTTTGCCAATGTCATGGCTGAAAAATTATAACCTAATTTTAAAATTTATATTTTTCAGTTTACAGATTTATTCATATGTATATTTGTTACTTGTATATCTTTTTTTCTGATTTACCTATTCATATCCTTGATAATTTTCCCATCGAGTTGTTTGTCTTTTTCTTAAGGATTTTATAAAATGGTTTTACGGTGAGGATTAATTCTTTGCCAGTGAGACATGTGGTGATACCTTCTCCCAGTCTGTCCATTGCTTTTAACTTTGTTTAAGGTGTACTTTTCCCTCTGGACATTCTGAATTTTATTTTCAGTATTTTCCTAAAGGACTTCTATGTTTTATATCTTAGGAAGGAATTCCCCTATTCCCACATTATAAAGTTTCACGTCCCCCTCACAAAGTTAAATAAAGAGGCAGAACTTAACTATCTCCATGAATGTAAGGATAGGAACATATCGTCATATTGAGTGGTTTAATGAGTAATGATTTTGTTCTTTTCGTACAAAGTGTTTTATGTATTTTTCCATTAGGTTATTATCTCCTTGTGTAATATCTGGATGATCAGCTTTATGCAATTGACTTATAGGCACAAGAGGTATTTCGAAAATGCATTACAGTTCAGGAAGAATGGAAACAGTTTCACCATCTCTGTTATTGGGAGCTGATGTGGATTTATGTATTCCAACAAAATTGGATGAAGGCTTATTACTATTCAGATCTGCTTTGCAAAGAGAGCAAATGGTCCAAGGTAAAGTGCAGTGCTTTCATTAATGCATCTGTTTGCTAATAATTGTACAGGATGGTTTGCATTAAGGACTGTTTGTTCAATAGTATGATACTGACATGGTTTCCTCAACTTACA
>NW_011888890.1:1815943-1817821 GCF_000151845.1 Pteropus vampyrus | reverse complement strand
TGCTGAATAACTAGGTGGGGCTCCTGTCCTTGTAGAGTTTATAATCTTGTAGTGGAACTAGATGTCAGTGAAATAATCAAACAAATTGTAAATACAAAATTACAATACATGACTGAGTTTTTTCCTTCATACTTCCCTCATCATTTCTTCTTGGTATCTTTATAGACTCATCCTACTTTATCTAGCTATTAAATGTTGATGCTCTTAATTTCAAAGGTCAGTCTTAGAGCCTCCACCTTAGGAAATCTCATCCAAGCCAAATTTAAATCTCTAGTTCAGACCTCATGACTGAGCTCCAGACCCCTATATCCAGCTCCCATTTGCCATCTCCTCTTGGATATGCAACAGCATTTTAAACTTACCATTTTGTCTTCCCTAGCAAACCCGGTATTCTTCCCTCTCTCAGTGATTGGGACCACCCGTTAGCAAGTCAGAAACCAATGATTCTTGCATCACCAACACTACCCACTGTTCCCTCATTCCCCACTGAGAAGAGGTGTGCATAAGAGCATAGTGGGAGTGGTGGTTGAGATGAGTTCTGAAGGTAGAGGAGGAGCTGCTGAGTCAGTGAAGGGTCGTCAGGATGCTGTTTCAGACCAAGGAAACAGCATGTGAGAGGACTGGCCTGTTGCAGGAAGGAGCACTACACATTTAAAAAACTTAAACAAAGCTGATATTTGACAGGACATGATGCTGCATTTTTAACATATAGGTCAAAGGAAAAGAAATGTCAAGGATTACTCAAAATGTATCCCATAGAACACAGAATTCCGTTTAAAAATAGGACAAAATGTGTGCTTAGTGACACAGAGATCATTGGTAACCCTAGCAGGAGCTGATTAGGTAATAGAATAGAGGTGGAAACCAGGCTGGAGTTGGCTAAAGAGTGAATAAGAGTCGAGCGTAAATACATCCCTGGGTAACTGTGATTATGAAGAGGAGGAGTTGGGGTTGGGGGTGGGGGTGCAGGGAGAGAGAGAGAAAGAGAGAGAGAGAGAGAGGGAGGGAGAGAGGTAGAGGGAGATGTAATATCAAAGAGTGTTTTAATGGGAGTGATCTGAGTATTCTCAAAAATCACTGGGAAGTTGCACATATGAGCAAAAAATGGGATGATTAATATTTGTAAGTTTCCTGAGAGGAAATAAACTCCAAAGCATTGATGGCAGGATTGGCTTTATCTAGAAGGACCAAGTCCTCTATCGTATCAGAAGGGAAAAGAGTACAGAATAGATGTAGAGCTTATATGTGGTAGTATGAGATGGAGGACTTTCTACCTCATTGCTTCTGCTTTTCTTTATAAAGTAGGAAGCAGAGTCTTCTGTTGGGAGTGAAAGAGAAGGGATCAGGCTGGAGGTCTAAGGAGGATAGAGAATGTTCGAAATCATTGTTGCCAACAGTGGGGCAGTGAGGTGGTGGGAGTCATGGTAGGGGGAATGGCAGGCAGTGCAGGGGCCCATTTGAGGTTGGGCTGGTAAATTTATAGTGATATTAATCTGCTCTCAGTATATGTGCAGGGAAGATGCACATTGAGCTTTATCTGGGCTTTGGTTTTTGCCAGATGAGTGCAGAGTCTAGGCAGTGGACAAGGGTGTTTAGGACATAGACCAGAATGTGCAGGAGAAAAGGATAGGGCATTCTAAGCAGGGATATGGAGGGATAGGGAGAATGAAGTAGAGTGCCAAATTGGGAGGAAATTGAAGGGCAGGTGGACTGACTGAAAGTCTCATTAGATAGCCAAGTTAGAATGAGAATGGTGTTCAAAGGGTGGGTAGTGTGCTTGACTTTGTGTTCTGAGGTAGAAAAGTTACAGGTGATTAAGGGGCAGGTGGCTGTGGTAGAAAGGAGGAGATGACCACTGAGATGAGGGAGTTAAGGAAC
>NW_011888890.1:1808411-1814278 GCF_000151845.1 Pteropus vampyrus | reverse complement strand
TATTTATTTCCTACTGTAACTCTATGAAGATAGTTTTTCTTTGTAGTCCCATTTTACAGATAATGAAATTGAAGCAAAGAGAGGTGAGTTGATTTAGGTGAAGTTGAGTTGAATTATAATACAAGCCTCATATGTAATTTTACCTTTTCTGGCAGCCACATTAAAAATGAAAAGGTAAAAGATTAAAAAGGAAACATGAAAATAATTTTAAGAATATTTTTGTTTAACCCAATATATGCAGAATATTGTTGTTTGAACATGTGGTCAGTAAAAACTTAATGAGATAATTCACGTTCTTTTATATTATACTAATTCTTTGAAATCTGGTGTGTATTTTACTATTAGAGCACATCTCAGTTTGGACTAGCCATATTTCCAGTGCTGGAGAGCCCTAAGTGGCTGGTGGCTGCTGTATCCAACAGTACAGTGCTGGAGTTCACATTATTAATCGTTAGGGCATTCAGACTAGACTTCATAAAAAGCGTAATTTCAACTTAAATTTTCTTAATGAACACTTCTTTAAAAAATACTGAGTGTATTAAATTACTGTGGCTCTTTGGGACTTTAGATTCGTGTAGGCAGTCAGATAGCACCGGAAAGCCATTTAGTGCCAGCTGATGTCTTCAGCCCACTTCTGGGGTTTCCTGATTTTGTTTTTTTTTGATATTTTAGAGTTTATTCAATTGTTCTCCTTTGAAAGTTATTCAGTTGTTTCTCATTTTTACTGTTATAACATGCTACAATGCATATTCTTTTATATTCCTCTTTTTGTAATTCTCTGGGAAAGCTTTCTAGAAATGTAATTCCTGGTTGTAGGGTATATGCATTTAATATTTTGACACTGCCAAGTTGCCCTCCAAAAAAGCTGTACCAATTTAAATTTCTACCAACAGTATTTTACTGTTTTAATTTGCATTTCCCTATTGATGCAGTTGAGCATCTTTTTATGTGCTTATTCATTTTTGTGTGTGTGTGAATTGTTTATATACTTTCCTGAATTTTTCATTGGGTTGTTTATTATGTGATCATTAAATTATAAGAGCTTTTTATATTTTATATATCCTGTGAGGAAGAAAACTGCAGCCCCTACCAAGTGACAGATAAGAACTGGCCTGCACCTAGTCCTTAGGTCCAGGTGTTCTCTCCAGATAAACAATCTCAGGGAACACCACCATCAGAACAGGTTATTCTGTGCCTGTGATACACAAAACGTGATCACTCGGTAATCATATCTGAGCACAGATAAAAACAAGAACACCATGCAAATCACAAAAATGACCAAATATCCCTCTTTCCCAGCTAATGTGGGAGCCTGCTGCTGTTTTACCAGTGGAGCTTTTAGCTCCATTCCTGATTCATTTTTATTAGTGATTTGTGCTTGGAAATTTTTTCTTGCTGTGTCACAGAACTTTTTTGAAAATCATCTGGAGCATCATAGTGCTTTCTCTACTCTAGAACCTAGATGCTTGCTACATCCTGCTGTGGTTATTAAGGATCTTAAGGAAAGTTAACTCACTGCACTTATTTTTATAGATCTTAGGGTGTAGAATTGGCTTGAATTAGTAGCAACTAGGAATTTTTTTCATTAAATCTCCGATATAAGCTTGCCATCTTCTGATAAAATATTCCATCAATAAAAAAAAATTTAAGAAAGATCATAAAATAAAAATTCTATTACTTATTGAATTGAGCTGTTAATACTATTACCAACAAGAAACTGTTGGATATAAAACAAAAGGTAGACTGGCGACCTTAGTTTTCAGTGCCATAAAGTCTCAGAGATACTGTTGCCACTCTCCTCGAATGCATTTTTCTCATTTCTGCTTTCCTGTAAGAGGCTGTTCAGACAATATCTTTATCATATTTTAAATTTCATTTCTAAGAAGATACTGATTACCCTGCTTATTTTGTACTGTTCAAAATATGAATTGTGCTCTGAGGAAAATTAGAAGAATATTTTCAAGCAAAAGCACATTTGCTTTTTGCCTCCCCACCCCCAATTCTCATCTGTTAACCTATTAAATATCATTTGCAATGAGAAATCATTAGTTTACATTTTCAGGGGCTGTCATTCAGCCATATGGCCTTTAAATGAGTGCATTTTCTGCATATTGGATTGCATTACTGGACTATCACATGTTTTAGTGGTATGAAAGAATCCAAGCCCAGACAGATAGTTTCTATGTTCATTTCCAGTTATGTCCTTGGAAACAACTTATGTAAACAATTGGCAGATATTTTTAAATGTTTTTCTTTACTTAAAAATAAAAATTTATATTTAATAGAATTGTTCATGGTATCAGTTTAAAATAGTATATTGTATATTTCTGTACTGTAATTTATTATCTTACAAAAGGATTGAATACCAGTAGGTCCTTAGTAAATATTTGTTAAATGAATGAATAAATTAATTTTTCAGTAAAAATACACTATAAATATTGAATTACTTCACAGTAAAAGGCAAAAGGCATATAATAAAATGAGAAAAGAGGAAATTGTATCACTAAACTCCTAATGAGGAAAACTAAGGAAAATGATCTCTAAATGTTGTCTTGAGATCCCTAGCAACCAAGAGAGAACACACATACATAGTTTTGTTGCCTTGTTATTGTAAAGAACATCGAATTACCTCACATAATTGCAAATGGTTTTTTATTCTTCCTCATTAGGAGATGATGTACATCTGGAATGGTTTTCCAGTAGTGTGCAAAAGAAAAGACCTTTCTGAAAATCTGTTGTTAACTATTGAAAAGGCTGAGGCAACTATACAAAATGGAAGTAAGTATGAAAAGTAAAAAAGCCTACAAATCATTACCATTATCACTCTCCTCTCCTATCCCTGCACACATCTGCCCGTGTTAATTTGTGTGCATTATGAGGACGAAAGAGCTTGAGCTGCCGCTGTCTGGGTGATTGCAATCAAGATGAAGGGAGGAATGACACATGCTGTAAACATGGATGAACCTTGGAGACATTAAGCTAAGTGAAAGAAGCCAGTTGTATAATACGACATATAATGTGATTCCATTTATATGAAATATTGATACTAGGTAAATCTATAAAGACAGAGTAGATTAGTGGTTGCCTAGGGATGGGAGAATTAGACAAGGCAGCAGGGAGTGATAGCTAAAGGGTATGGCATTTCTTTCTTGGGGTGACGAAAATGTTGTAAGATTGGTTATGTTAATGGTTGTACAAATTTGTAATATACTCAAAACCAACAAATTGTATATGTTACATGGGTGAATTGTATGGTTTGTGAATTACATCTTAATAAATCTGTTACCAAAAGAAGATGAAGGGAAGAAGGCAGTTGAATTAGAACAGCACAAGGCAAGGGTGTGCTTCTGATTTAGTTTGTGACTCTTTCCATGCCTCCTTTTGCTCTTTAGTGACTGTCATGTTTTTGCAGACACAGAGAATTGTTTTTAAGTTGAAATGTTATCACAATTTAATTTTTTTTACTCAGTACTTTTGGTTGTGCTAGAGGCCCCTTTCTAGTTTATTGGAAGCTACATTTCCTGGAAGCAACTGGCTCGTGAGTAGACGGCAAATCAGGCCACCTGGGCTTATAGTCCCAGCTCTGCAGCTGTGAGACTCAGGGAAACATACCCCATCACTCTGAGCTTCAGGTTTCTTTTAAAATGGGAATGGTGTTGGACCAGGTGACATCCAAATTTTTCTTGTTCTGACGTTTTCTAATTCTGTATCTGAAATAGAAGCTTTCTTTTTTTGATAAACCATGCCATAAATGATAGCTTTGTCCTATTTCTTATCAACCCTTAAATCAGTTAGGTAACATCCCAAAATACTGGTCTTATTCTCTGTAATGTTCTAACCACATAAGTTAAATGAAAACTTCTGTGGTGACAAACATGGTAAAGGGCGTAGAAATTCAGGGAGAGCCAGGGAAAATTATAACAGTTAACTCGTTTTTCTTAAACTGGAAAAAGATGGGCACTGAGGGAGTGCTGGCTCCATACTCAGTATATTCCCTGCCATGAGGGATTAATTTAGTGAATAGGCCTCCAGGGAGAAGACCTCACTTGGGTCATTTTTGTACTTGGAGCTACAGTATGAGGTGGGAATGTTTAATGGAATTTCTCTTTACAAAATTTAATTTAAAAAAATTAAAGTTGATAGGTGTAGGTAAAAAAAAAAAAGTCACTCATATTTTTGCTCCAACAGAATTAATTTACCATTTTTAGGTAATCCATCCTAGCCTTATGTTTATAGTTACAATCACAGTGTATCTGGACATATATTAACCTAGTTTTTCTTTGTTTAATACATCATACACTTTTTTTAAATTGAGATATAATTGACATACAAAACTATATTTGTTACAGTACTATATATTATCTTTAACATAATTGTTCAATATTTGTATACATTGCAAAACGATCACCACAGTAAATCTAGTTAACATCTGTCATCATCCTTAGTTACAAAAATGTTTTTCTTTTGATGAGACCTTTTAAGATTTACTCTTAGCAACTTTTAAATTTGCAATACAGTAGTATTAACTACTGTAGTATAGACATCATGCTATACATTACATCCCCATGACTTGTTTATTTTTTAACTGGAAGTTTGTACCTTTTGATGCCCTTCACCCACTTTGCGCCCCCACCCCAATCTGTTCTCTGTATCTACTGAACATGGATATTTTTTTTCTGCTTAAGATTCTACATATAAGCGAGATCGTACAGTATTTGTCTTTATCTGATTTATTTCATTTAGCGTAATACTCTCAAGGTCCATCTTGTTGTTATATGGCAAGATTTAATTCTTTTTCATGGCCGAATAATATTTGTGTGTGTGCGCGCACGTGTGTGCGTGTGATATTTTCTTTATCCATTGATGGACACTTAGGTTATTTCCGTATCTTGGCTATTATAAATAATGCTCCAATGAACATGGGATACATATGTCTTTTTGATTGAGTGTTTTCCTTTTTTGGGATAGATACTCAGAGTGGAATTGCTGGATCATATGGTACTACTATTTTTACCATAGACTTTTTAATTGTTGCTAAATAGCCCTTGCAATAATTTTAAAAGCTTCACAGCACTCCATTAGAGCTAATTTATTATAATTTAATCAACCTCTTCAGTATTGTTGGGCATTTAGGCTGCTTTCCATATTTAAAATAATTCTAGCTTTAGACTCCTATCAATCAAGAAAAGGAATATTAAAGAATGAAAGCTGAATCAGTGGACTTATCTGCTAATAAAGCCAAGGTTTCAGGCTGGATAGTTAAAGAATCAGTAGAACAAAGAACAATGCTGTATTGAAGCCACAGACCCTCCCCCTATTAGACATCTTGCAAATACAAACTGGTGGTCACAGGGAGACCAGGTGAATGGAATATTCTGCTCCATTATTGAAAAACAGCCTCACACAAAGCTCATCATTGATGGAGGGTGAGTGACATAATCCCCCCATATCTTTGATTTTGCTTTCTGCTGTTTCAGTTACCTGCGGGCAACTACAGTCTGAAAATATTAAGTGGAAAATTTCAGAAATAAAGAATACATAGGTTTTAAGTTGTATGCTGTTTTCTGAATAGCATGATGAAATCATACACTATTTTGCTCCATCCTTCCCAGGATGTGAATTCCTTTGTCTAGTATATCCACCTCACTTCATCTCATCATGTAGGCATTGTATCTCACATCATCACAAGAAGGAAGGTGACTATGGTACAATAAAATATTTAGAGAGGCCACATTCACATAATTTTTATTACAGTATATTATTATAACACTTCTATTTTATTAGTTATTGTTAATCTGTTACTATACCTGATTTATAAATTAATCTTATCACAGGTATGTATATACAGGAAAAAACAGTGTATATAG
>NW_011888890.1:1789066-1807641 GCF_000151845.1 Pteropus vampyrus | reverse complement strand
CATGTAAGTGGAATCATATAATATTTGTCTTGAGACTGGTTTATTTCACTTCGCATCATGTGCTCAAGATATATCTATGTTGTAGCATGTCAGAATTTCCTTCCTTTTTAAGGCTACATAATATTCCATTATATTATATACCACATTTTGTTTATCTATTCGTCCATTGATGCATACTTAGGATGCTTCCATCTTTTGGCTATTGCGAATAATGCTTCTAAGAATATGGGAATGCAAATATTTTTTGAGACCCTGCTGTCAGTTCTTTTACCTATATAGCCAAAAGTGGAATTACTGGGTCACTTCTCTTTTTCATTTTTTGAGGAACAACCTACTGTTTTCCATAACAACTACACCATTTTATGTTCCCACCAACAGAGCGCAAGGGTTCCAATTTTTCTACATCCTTGCCAACACTTGTTATTTTCTGTTTTTTGGAGTTTGTGTTTTTTTTGTTTTTTTTTTTGTTTTTTTTTTAGTTTTGTTTTTATTTTGGTAGTAGTTGTCCTAATGGGTTTGAGGTGATCTTTACCTCATACCTTTAATGTGAAGTACTTTCAAAAAGGAAAAATATTTCATTTTGTTTTGAGTGGAAAATCAACAAAGAGTCAAATCATTTTGAATTTAAATGAAACTCTGTGCAAGTTCACCTTAGAAATGCAATTTCACAAAATGCACTTCTGTAAAATCCATTTGCGCTTTTGAACAAATTTATTAGTATTCATTTTTGTTCAACTGATTTGGCCACTTTTCATTAATTTGCTCATTTGAACACTCTTAGATTTCCCTGCTATACATAGAATTATGATAGGCAGGGAAATAGTGTTCCTACTATTAAGGGGATTATCTATGATTAAATCCCACATATTTGCAAACTAAATGGGAAAATGAAGGTTTTTTAAATAAATGGATATGTGAAAACTTGAGAGGTAAAGGAAAACCTCTTTATTTTGTGAAAGCATTTGTAGGGTATTTTTTTCTCCCAGAAAAGTAGGCCAGCTTGCTGCTTCTGTTTTTCTACAAAGATAAGGGTTTGGGTTCAGTAGAATAAATTCCGATGTTTGAATGTCTGTCCTTTCAGTGTAGACTACTATACACTCCCAGAGAGCAGGGCCTTTGTGTAGTAAGAAGTCTTAAAGGACCATTGGGTTTTCTCTATGTGAGCAGGCTCTGCACTCCTAAGTTTATTTTGCCCCTCGTTGGTTAGGGGGAAAAATTAAAGAAGTAATATATGTATCAGACTATGCATGTAAAATGTAATAGAAATTTAGGAAACCAAGACACTGGTCTGTCCCTTCCTTCCTTTTTTAATGACATACTGAGATGATAGGCTTAAGAGATATTTAAGCAGGGCCAGGGAAGTTCAAACATACCATACTTCCTAAAATTGTCTTTGTCTTCCCCTGGGAAAAACAAAAACAAAAAACTGGTTTCTTTTCTGAAGATCGCCTTCGTCAGATATTACACGTGAAATTTATGATGATCTCGTCTAGGTCCATTGTTTTATGCAGGAATGTTTCCCGACATGTGCCTCCTACCCACCCCTCCCGCCATGGCTGTTATGACCTTTGAGTAATTAAGTTCCTATCCTTCAGAGTAAGGGGAAAAAATCCAAAATTGGAAAATGGAGTGTAATTGTAAACCTGAGGTGACTTCATCTCCACCCTAACGTCCCACTCCACTAGTAGGAATGTGCTTTTGCTACTACCTTGGCAAGTGTCCCTAAAATAAAAGATGGGAGAGGGTACAATTGGCATTCTACTCTGACAGTGCCATAGTTCTGACAGGCTGGTCATGGATACAAAGGGAGGAGGAATACTGTTAAAGAGAGAATATTTGGTGTAATACACCTAGAGTTGGTGTTTGCTATTAATTCTATTAGTGTTTCTTTTGAAATTAACTAAATTTTAAACATGTAGCCAGAAATTAGCACAGTAGCTCTTATTTGACTATTCGTTGTGGTTAATTTGCTTGGTGAAAATGTATAGCAAATATAATCAGTTACATACAAGGGAAAGTGTTATTTACTTTATGGCTTTTTACTTTCTAAATATATTTTCAAATTTTTCCCTTGGTGCATTTTAACTAGACTTTTTCCTCAGCCTACTCTCTGTTTTATTATTAAGTGCAGATCTTTTGTGATGAAAATGTGCTTTGGCAGCATTATCATGTAATTTTCTTGGAATGTAAAATGGAAACTGTTGAAATGTTCATCCATGAACTCACCCATGAGTTGGAGAATCATGATAAACAGTATGTTTTAAAAGAATCATCTGAAAAATAGTGCTCTGTGGTTTGAGGAAATAATGGTTTTGACTTCTAAGGTTTTTGGAGGAATGTTGTGTTTCTAAACTCATTTTTATAGCCCCTTCTCATGGTATAAATAAAAACTAAGTGTGGCTTTACTGGTACTTCAGCTTTCCGTGGCGTTATGCCTGGTCTTCAGCAAAATCCTCACTGACTGAGCACCAGAATTTTGTGGTAACACGAACTATCAGAAAATGCTCAATAAAATGCATACTAAAAATCTGCATCTAGCATGGCCCGTGAGGGTTTGTTTCTAGGCCTGGAAAGATATTGCTTCTTGAATGTATATTTCAAAAAGCATCCATGATTAGGAGCATGAATACTTTTTTTTTTTTCCTGTGGAAAAATAGCCCTTAAGTAATAGGAAAGGTAATGTGATATTGGTATCTGTTATTTTCTTGGTGAATGATCTATAAGAGCTTGGAAAGGAGAGGTGAATATCAGCTGTTTTTAGCACCTAGAAGTAAAGTGACCCCCTTCTGTTTGGTTAAGCAGCATCGTTAACCTCCCATAGACGAGCAGTTTACTAACTAAAAAGCAGCATGTGTTAATGGTGATTTCTGATGTTTGTTCTGAAAACAGAGGGATTTTAACATGAGGGGCTCCCAGGGCCTCATTAGTTTGGTTTACTGCACCCCCACCCCATGTTGTCACAGCCTGAAATGTATGAATTATCATTCTGTCTTGGAATGACTTCTTAGTTGCACCTAACTTGCAAAATCCCCCAAATTCAAAAGTGGTAGATGTGAAACAGCTACCTTTGTTAGATAGATGTCACACATAATATGGTTCCTTCTGTTTGATATTCTGCAGCCTTGGGCTGTAGGAGGCAGAGTCATTTTCCAAAGAGAAAAAAATGGTGAAAGAAAAACCTTTGCATTAGCTTCAAGCAGTTAGAAGTGTGTGAAGATTTTAGGTAACTTGCATGTACTTCAGAACCATGGCATCTAATTTTATGACCTGATTTCCCCCCAGAAGAACATAGCCTGGGAGAACTGATAAGTTATAAACATAATGATCTGAAGAGGGTATTCTGCTTCCTGAATTTTTAATGGGTAGAAGGCCATCTGCTTCTCCATATGGAAGTGTTATCCTCACCCACATGAGCCAACACAATTAGAAGCCAGAACCACAGGAGGAGTCAGCCTTCTTGCTCCTCATGGCTTTACTTTTTATAGAATTAATAAAGCTCTTATTTTATTTAGAGTTCAAATTTTCAACTGTTCTATCTAAGGTCACATAACTCAGAATATGAGCACCTGAAAAAAATTTTTAAGTGGACAGAGCGAACCCCGTCATAAAATAGTGTACTAAACTAATGTAGTAAATTCAGTATTCCTTTAATTTAAAATAATTTCATTGTGTTTTATTTAGTGAGGGCAAATACTAAAAAAACATTTTCCTTATTTTTAAATGATCCCTCTGAAACCTTGTAGCTATTATTAGTTCTTCCTCTTAATTAGGATTTTTGACAGCATTTTTCTTTTTGTGTGTGATTTTTGTTTTGCTTTAAGATTTCAGCGACTACTCAGTAGATGACGAGTGCTTAGTGAAGCTGCTGAAAGGATGCTGCCTGAAGAACTTACAGCGGCCCTTGCAAGCAGAATTGTGTTTCAATCATGTTATCCAAAGGTAAAAACAAACAAGAAACTAACCTGACTGCAAATTGAGGCTTCTGGGGAAAATGATGCTTTTATCTCTTGCTGCTGACTTTTTACTTGGTGTCACCAAAAAGAGAATCCAGTAGTGTTTTCCATGTTCTTTGAGAGCAAAATTATAATCTAAGTGGAACATGGCTTTGTGCTTTTCCACTTGGTGTTTAAAGGTGACACATAAAAACTAAATTTATGGCCAAACTAACAGGCGTCCATTTAAACTCTAGCAGCAATGTACTGAACCTCTGATGCTTTTTTGATTCCTGTATTTACTTTTTCATATATTTATTCCACAGATATTTGAGCACCCACTATGTGCTAGACACTTGCTGGATCCTAGGGATTCAGAGTTGAGTAAAGGGACTTGCTGTCATTGAGATAATCATTTGACAGGGAGGAAAGACACGTGATGGATGCTATAAATGCTTCTCCTTTGGCAAAGGGCGTTTCTTCTGTATATGCTTGAGTTTGTTGGTTTTGTTTTTTTCCTAATAGCATTGATGATGATGTCCTGCTCCTTTATGAAACAAGAGAGTTGAATCAAGGTTCCAATGTCTGGCTTTTTTTCTCTTTTTATCTGGAGTCATAAATGCAGATATCTACAGGGGCCAGACAAGTAACCTTACTGAGTGATGGCAGAACTAGGGATTGACGGGCACTGTAGATACAGGAGATTATGTGTTCTCTTTAAAAAATGCAGCCACTCCTTAGCTCTAATTGGTTATTGCTCTACACGTATAGGCCTAGTAGCAACAATCCCTACAATTTTTCATGAAAAGCCTGGGATCTGGATTTTATTTAAAGCCTCTTGAATTTTAAATATTGGCTTAAATTTTTTGAAAATACTGTAAGCCTAATAGATCACAGCCCCAGACTGCCAGTTGATGTCCTCTGTTCTGTATCATGTACCTTTCCACCCATGGCCACTTATCCTCTTTTTGATAACATTTTATGAGAATTTAGGACTGATGTCCTTACAAGAAGAGAAAAGAGACTGTGTCTATTTTCCAAATAAGTTATATACTTTTTTAAGTAAACATGTTAAAGAAATATCCACTGAGTTCTATTTTATTGCTGTTTTTATAAGAATCGAAGGGATGATTAAAAGGATTGTCCATGCTATTTGTTGTGTTTTAACAATAGTGAATTGTTTGCTTATGTGTTTTATAATTTTCGATTGTGAGTTTTTCTTCACTGGCATTTTATCTTGAGACTCCTACGAGGCTAGGATTGAGAAAGTCTTTCTAAAGTCATTTTACTTTTCTTTCTGTCAGGTGCCCCAAAGACTTTTCCAGCCCAGGCCCACATTCATGTTAATTTCATTGCTTAGAGGTTCTTGGATCCTTTGGGCAATGTAAATTTGAATTGCAAATTAATGTGAGGGCAGGCCTATTAGTTATTAATTTCCCAAGGAATGCGCTTTTACTTCCCGCCTAGGCACAGGCCAAGGAGCCAACTGCCTGTGTTTTCCTCCTATGGCAATGATTGGGTTTTTTCTAATCTGCCCTTTCTCTGATGGAGTAGCCTTTCAAGGGCCCCCGATTATGTAGAGGTCTCAGTCCTGGCTCCCTGTCCTGTGTGGGCCCAAGGCCTTACCTCCTGCTTGGACATTGAGACACAAAGCCCTGGTTGATTCAGACTGAAGCAGACCCCAGGACTGCTTTGGCATCATCCACACACTCAGAGTTCTGGTTTGGTTTTGTTTTCAGTTTGAGAATTTTTCTTATGTTCTGTGAGCTAAGCTATGCATTTGAAAATGTGTTGTTCATATCTTTTTCAGAGCTTCTAGATGTTTTGTCAGAGATTTTTCATAATATTGCTGAAAACAAGCATTGACTACTTCTTTACTGACATGTTTTAGTATTATAAGACTTAACAATAGAAAGCGAAGCAAACCTTAGTAAAAAATAATACAGCATTCTTATTTCTAAATGGAGTCCTTTCCCGTTCAGGGGGAAGATCTTGTCCTTTCTAGGGTTATTCTTTGAAGTTCTGCATGTCTATTTAGAGGGCAGTAAGCAATCCTCAGTGCTGGATCTAGATTAAGGAATAAAATAGAGATTAATACATTAAAAGCATCCTATTTACTGCTGTAGTCTATTAGATTTTTTTGACTATGTACAGACAGCTTAGTGCTGCACCTGTTTTCTGAGGGATGGGGAAAATACACATATTGTAAAAGAATGAAAGTTTCTTGTTAAGACTTAATTGCTTTCATTCACTCTTTTAGTGAAAAGCTGCTGAAGTTTGACCACTACCTAGTGCCATTTACTCTGTTTGAGTTGGCATTTTTGTACAAAAGCCAAGGGGAAATTGACAAGGCCATAAAGGCCCTAGAAACTGCAAGGTAAGTGATGATGGCAGCGTTTCCTTGATTGCTGTGGAGTCTGGAACGTCAATACCATTATAAAAATGGCAGTAATATTATATGTATGCTTAAAAGTAAAACATTAATGAAAGTTAGTAATAATATTTCCTTTCCTAGTTTATGCTTAGTTGATACTCATGGCTTTTGCTGTAATCATGCTGTTTCCAACCTTCTGAATGCCTGACTCTGTGACTATTTACAGATGTTTTGATTGTGTGCTTCCATATGACAGATATCTAACCTAATCTCTTCTCTTTCGAGAGTTGGCAAACTTTCTGTAAAGGGCCAGATAGTAAGTATTTTTGGCTTTATAGTATAAGGTCTTCATTGCAACTACTCAAAATTAGCCATAATTTTGATCATAATTTGCTGAATCTTGGTATATTCAACCATATTTCTCATTTCCTTGAAGACCCACTGATTTGAAGAAGCCCTTTAAATCTTCCTCTGACTCTCTTTTTTCTGTCTGCTGTGTAATTTCAAAGCAATTTATCATTTCTGCTGGACAATGGCTCTTGTTTTTGCTCTCTTAGTTGGAGGGAGGTGTTAAACAAACAAACAAGTAAGAAATGTAGCAGTGGAATGTGCTTTGCTGAGATTTATAATACAATGCAGAGTACCTGAGTGTTACTTTAGATTGAGTTGATTCTGGAAGGTTTCCTTGAGGTGTTAGTGTAGTTGAGATTTGTGTAATTAAAACCAGTCCCGAGATCATTCAGCAGAAACTGTGTGGGGAACATTACTGGCTGAAGCCAGGTAACCTCTAGACTAGAGTGTTGAGCCACTATATCGATAATGATGCTTTTTTACTGAGATGGGAAATACTTAGAAGAGCAGGTTTAGGGAGAGAAAAAAAACACTTCTATTTAGACCATGATATTTTGAGATATCTATTAGGTATCCACATGGATATAGCGAGTTGACAGTCACATATAGAAGCATGGAGTTTAGTGAAAAAGTAAAGGTCTAATGTAGATATTTCAAAGTCACCAGCACAGAGACAGTGATATTTAAAGCCGGGATACTTGATGAGGTCATTTTGGGGAACTTATATAGATAGCGAAAGAGGCCTAGCACAGAGCCTTGAGGTATACTTAAATCTCTATTTTAGAGATTAAGCAATAAGATTAAGAAGAAGTGGCCAGCAAAGTTGGGAAGACATCCAGGAAAGCAAGCCAAGTAAACAAAGTTTTTCAAAAAGAAGAGAGTGGTCAGTTGTAAAGATAGTTGCTGAGAGGTCAAGCAAGGTGAGAATAGAGAGGTGAACCTGGCAGCATGAAGATTATTGGCAACTTTGACAAGTGAGGTGAAAAAGTAGAGTGAGCTACTTCAGGCAACTCTTTCAGGATGTTTTGCTATGAATAAAACATAGTA
Organism: Pteropus vampyrus; assembly: GCF_000151845.1. Taxonomy (NCBI): domain Eukaryota; kingdom Metazoa; phylum Chordata; class Mammalia; order Chiroptera; family Pteropodidae; genus Pteropus; species Pteropus vampyrus. The sequence continues at coordinate 1,799,937 of NW_011888890.1, read as the reverse complement.
ATGGGGCAGAAGCTTCAGGGGCATGGTGGAGCCAAGAAAGCCACTTCTTCCTCCTCTTCCTCCTCCTCTTTCTTCTTCTTCTCTCTTCCTTTTATTTTTTTAAATGAGAGCAAGTTACTTTTAAGGATAATGACATATTTCAACTGACGCGTATATATCATCAAGTGTAGCTCATAGAAAATTTGGGACTATAAATACTGTTGTTCCAAGTATTCATTATTTGGACATATTTAGTGGTACCTAAGCAATACACACTAAGACAAATTTATAATGATGAAAATAAAAGACTAGTAATTCACTACTAAAAGACAAGACCAGCAGTGATCAGAAGGTCACCACTAACTCAAGCCAGTACCAATGATGCCAACATAAACAGACTTCCTAATAATTTCAAGACTGTCAGCGATCTGCAGTTTCCCTTATGTAGTAGGAGCTTTGCACAGTTGCCAAAATCAGCGCCAGACATTTAAGAAAATACTCAATTACATCCTTTGGTAAATTCTAGTAAGATGTTGATTTAGCTTATGAATAATCACCCTTTTCAAGATTACCAGTAAATAGTACTTAGACCCGTATAAAATGCTGGGCTATAGAAAGAAATGAATGCCGCTGCGAAGAAAGAAGTTACAGCTCACCCGAGGCAATGTGTGAAGAAATCAGGAGTCCAGCCAAAGTCGAAGCCATTTCATTTTGCTGATTCTTGATTCTAACAAAGAGAAGTCAACATTAATGATCTAAGTAAAGGTTTTAAATAATCTGGATTTTTATCACCTCTTCTGACATTGTCACACAATAATTGTTGGCCAGACCGTTGATCTTTGCCTGTGAAAATTGGAGTAAGTAATTTTGGTGTTACTGAGTCATTTTGCTGCCTGTGTTGTGGTTATTATTTCATGGAAGTTTCAAAATTATTATTTTTTTCTTTTGGAGAAGAGTGATTGATCATGTTCACCTTGTTTATATGAGGCTGCCTTAAAATTTCCAGTTTAGAAAAGGTCAACTATTTAAGAACAGTTCACAAAATTTGATAAGCCCTCCTTGTAATCTTCTTGCTATGTTTTTGAATGGCTTGGTAATTAAGTAGAACTTTGCTACTCAGGAGGCAGCTTCTAGAAATAAAGAATATTGCTGCCATCTTCTCCTCACAGGACCAGAATCTACATTTTAACAAGATCCACTGTTATGCATGTTGAAGTTTGAAAGCAAATGAGGAATGAAGATGAGAGGAAAGGGAGGATGGTGGTGGTGCTCTAGTATACCAAAGGATGTTGACATTATAATTTTATCATTATTGTCTTTAGAAACAACTACAAAGATTACTCCATGGAGTCTAGACTGCACTTCAGAATTCAGGCAGCTCTTCACCTCTGGAAAAGACCTCCCTCAGACTGATCGGAATGTGAAGGATGGAATTCAGGCTCCACGACATTGGCATCTGCTGTAGATTAGACCTCGTATTAAAGAGGAAAAGTGGTCTTGTGAATGAGAGGCAAACTATTAATTTTATTGTCAATATTTTCTATCATCTGTGTGGTTTATTGTTGTTCTACATAACTGTTTCTCCGCTATTAAATAAAGTTAAATACGATCTAGAAAATTCTTATATTTTGCCTCTCCAAAAAGAATTTCATCTTAGATTTGAATTGGAGAGTGAAGACTTTTAGAGGACTCACAGGTACCATAAAGCCTAATTAAATCATTTATTTTTTTAATGTGGAAATTAATATTGTTTATGTAGCAAATGGCTTAGAAATTGAGCCACTTTTAGGTTTGTTGGTCAGTTAAACTTCAGAGATATTTTGTTGCCTACTATTTACATTTTGGAGGGGAAAATAAAATCACCTACATTCAAGATAGCTTACGAACCTTCTAAAGATTCTTGAGAAAGAGAGGCAGTGGGTGCAAACAGGGATGGGATAATGTAGTTAATAGTTTGTAAAGACCTGTATCTAGCAAAGATGGCAAAATATTGTTATTATTTTTTTATTTTTTATGTAAGTTAAAGGTTGTGACCTTTTGGAGAGACTATCCTGTTTTTGAATATACTTAAGTCTGTTATAATAATAAGAAAACTATCTGTGTGTCTAAAGGGAATAAAAAAATTATATTTTAGAAATTATCTTCAACCTTAGCAATGAGAGCTTAAAAATATATATATATTGATTATTTTTCTTATAGGAATCAAAGTTCCTGCTGCTTTAAACGACATGTAAAATATCAATTTCTACACTCATGATGTTGGTGAATAAGATCTAATTTTCTAATCTCTCTAGCACTGTGATGGTTCCTTGTAAATATCTGAACTGTGTTTAGTCCTTTAGTTTGGAAATACAATCCGGGCATTGAGTGGAAGAGAGCCCACTTCTGTGGCCCCAGCCCTGCTACTGGTTAGCAGTTACCGGAGTGTTCTTGTGGGAGTCGTGCTCTCTGCATCTCCGTGTTTCCTTTTCTGTGAAATGGAAAAAGAACAGATGATTGTCAAGGTCTCTTTCAGTTTTGTAACTGTCAATCTGTGTTTTGCGTATTTGTTTTCAGCAAACAACTGTTAAAATGTTTGATCTGAACTTCTTCCACTTAGAGTGTGTTTTTATTTTGCAGTCACCACTATCTACACCCCCTACTCCCCCAAATATGTATGTTTTGAGGCTAAAGACCAGTTTGCATCTAGAATGAGGAAAAACAATTAGTGAACCAATGAATCGGTTTTGTCTTATTTCTATTGCTATTTTGAAGAGTAACTCGTCATGGAAGCCTCTGCAGTTTAACAGAAACAGCCTCATATTGGGAGTCAGGAACCAGCCCTTCTCTGTTAGTTATGAGTTCCTTGACAGAGAGCAAGTCATTCACCCTTTCTGGGGCTCAGTTTCCCCATGAGGATAGCACCACAGAGCTTGGTGCTCATGAGAGCTCAATTAAATAATGCATAGGCATTTGCACAGCTTTTTGTAAACCGTGAAAGGCTAAGCAGTTATGGTTTTTATACACTGATTACAGTATATAAGGCAAAAAGTATTGGCTGAGTCTGTGGTCTCTGATGGAAAATGAGAAAAGCTTGGAAATTCAGACACTTTTAAATTTATGTATTTGGCAGTGACTACAAGCCCAGATTACAAATTTGCTCCTTGCTATTTATTCCTTTCTTCATGAGCCTGTACCTAGCAGTTATTTGGTCTTATTTCCTTTAAGGTTTTAATTCTTGACCAATACCGAGGATGTTTTCAATAAAAGATGATTAATACAATTTGAGTCAGAATACCACCTCTTCAGATAGTGTGGTGGAAGGTCTCAATATGTGCTATTAATGTGAATGATATAACTTTAGTTCTAGACAAAAGAGGAAATAAAATGAACTGCCATTACAATTAGTAGTGGAAAATATGTTTAGTGATTTTTTATATATCTTGGAAAAAAACTTTATCAACTCCTTAGAGAAGCTTTCGTAGCATTATTTTTTAAAAGTATAAACACCCACAATTTTTAATGGAAGCTGCAAGTCAGTAAAAAATTCTTTCTGGTATAAAATGAAAGCAATTTAAGCTAGTAGTGGTTATTTTTTATTTCATTTTAACTCTACGTTACAAATATATAAAAATCATATCTATTTAAAATTTTACTATTTTTTTTATTTTGTTTTTATTATTCGTGTTCTTTTTATAGTTTCCTGGTAATGTGGATAATCTATCCAATGGATTTTTAAGTACTGTAATATCATTGATGCTACAAATATTAATGTTTCCTGCCATGTTCAAGATACTGTAATGGCACCAGTTTCTTGTGACATCAGCTCTTATTGCATTTTTGGAGTTATTTTGTGATTCAGGGTGTTCCGTGAAGAATAAGTACTGAAGTGACAATGTTTTATCTAATGTTTTGAGGGGCATATGTGGTAGGGTTGGGCTGCCAATGTGTCTGACAGTTTGTGCAATTTGTGTAGTTCTTGGTATAATTGCCTTTTTTTTTTTTTTTAAACGAAGAACCAGAGTTCTGATTGCTGCTGTATAAATTTAAGACTCAAGTAGAAGTTATGCTTTATAGGACAAGTGACAAGGAAGGCATAACTTCTGCTTGACAATTAATGGAAGATTATCTACATCAGCTCTTATATGGACATACTTTAATGTATCTCTGTTTCTCTTGGATACTAGAAGTTCCCAAGTCACATAGGAAAAGGGGAGTCCATTGATCCTCTGTCTCTTTTGCAAGCAGGTCCAAGCTGTAGGGAGGTGAAGTTCAGATAATCAGTGTCAAAGAAGATTATAAATCATTGAAACAATCCAACAGTGTAACCATCTCTTTTGCAAAGTTGTAGTTTAGCAGAGCTGTGTTATTGTCATTCCTACCTGGCCTGGAAGCTAATGGTTTAAATTTGAGGGTAAAACTCTCTCTGAGTCTTTGAACAGGGCTTCAGATCAGTGGGATGTGTGTAAAGATGATGATTTCTGCCTTTCAAAGGAAAGTGTTTTTTCTTTTGAAGTTACTTTTAGAGATAGTCACTCTGTGGTAGGCGCTAATAGCCCCTGCTATTAATACTCATTATGATTCCAGTTCTCTTTCATTCCTTTAAAGTGAGCCTGTTGATGTTTTTGAATAGATGTATTTCTTCCTTTGGACAATAAAAATAATTTTTAAAAGGTCTTTGTGACCAACCAGAAAAATTGCTGGAATTACTCATTAATTCTTCATTGGCTTTTTTCATATTTTTGTTTGTTCCTAGTTAGTCTCTTCGTATTTGTGTCATAAAATTGAACACATTTAGTTAAAATGAATAATTTTGATGCCCTAAAATTTTGTGATTCTCAGGTTCTTGAATGGATCTTGGGGAAATTATCTCATCCTTCCTAATCTCTAAACAGTGTTGTTTCTCCTTCAGTTCTTCTCTGTCCAGTATGGTAGCCACTGGCCCCATGTGGCTATCGAGCACTTGAAACATGGCTAATGGCACATGTTGGAATAATGCTGAGTGTCAGGGAGCACTCATTTATACATGCTGCTTCTATTTAAAAAGGCCTCCTAATACTGTTCTGTCCGAAGTTCTGGCTTTTACTTGCTGACTACTATGATCACCCAGTCACCACAGTTGCATTGTCAGTTGTGGTTCAAATATATGTCTGTGCGGTTTGTTTTTTTCTGTTTAAGTGTCCATAAACTTTCATTTCATCGTGTTTGTTGTGCAGACGATCAAGGTCATGGGCACATTTGAACACTATTCCTTCCCTAGCCCCCAGAGCTTCTTATGTACTAAGATAATTTATTTTTTAAGATTTTAGAGACATTCCTTACTTTTTCAGATGCAATAGCACAAACCGTTAGAGTTGTAGAGGAAGTGACTCTCACCTTTGAGAAGTTAGTGATTTTATGATTAAAATAAGACTTTCTAAGATTAACATTATTCTGAAAAAATCAGTCCCTTGACCTTTCAGTTTTTTTATATTATTAATGTTTCAATATTTACTGAGCTAGGCCAATATTAATACTTACAGATTTTTAGGCACTAGTTATCCACTTACAGAATAGTTTGGCAGATAGTTTATTTGCAGTTATCTATTTTATGCCTTTGCTGCCTATTATATTTTTAATGTGAATGATACCTAAGTGAAACGCATACATATAATTGACATATTTTTAATCTCTTTAGATAATTCTTGATCAGCTACATAGATAGATAAATAGGTAAGAAACACCTTATAGATATTAAATAGTGCTTTATATTGTTTCAGAGGAGTGCAGGATTTTTTCCAGATTGTTTCTCCTCCCCCAGACCAATATTTACATATTTTTTTTTTTTATGTATCAGATTACTTATTGTGAAACTCTGTTCCTGCTTATTATTGTGGTAGTTGGTCTTTTATAGATCTTCTATTAGATTTAGTTTCTTCAGAATGTTGAACTTGAAATGTTGAACTTGAAAAGGACACATCAGTTACTATCTGATCTTGATGATACTGAAGTCCATTCTTGTCTGTTTATAAATTCATAACTACAGAAAGAAATGATGCAAGGACTGTTTAGCAGATCGAGAAGACTGAGCAGGTTCTTAGCTTGATCCATCCAAAGGGACATATGGATCTAGCTTCAGAGAAAGTTCAACTCTCATTCTGTCCAGTTTACAAATGCATCAGCACAGTAATACTGTAACACAACTTTGCATGGAGAAATCAAAGCAGCCACCTCACTGTAGTTAACTAATAAAGAATTCCTACAGCTGCCTATAGATTGGATATTTAATAGGAAAAATCCAGATACTTTAATACCAAGCTTAATTAAGTAAAACTTGCATATTCATGTACAATATACCTTGTGAGTTAATCCAGTAGTTCTTAGAAACACATAATTTAAATGATGACTATAAAGGATGCTGGCATCCCCCATGGGAGATTTTGTTTTATTGCTACTTAATATTTTCTAGCAAATTGGTTTTAATTATTGGTAGTCTGTTTGGCCCCACTTAGGGAAAAATAAAGTTTGTCTCAATGTAACAGAACTGATAGCCAGAGAAATTGGATTTAATGAACGTGTTAAAAAATATTGCATATCATTTCAGTTTTAAGGAATTACATTATTTAAAAATGCTGGACGGTCTTCTGTAATTAGAAAGGACGACTCTCCCTGCTTTGGAAATCATGCAGACATTTTAATTCAACCTTATCTTTGTTGGAGCCAAGTGTTCAGATGGCAATTTGGGGTATAGTAAATGAGTTTAAACACTTTTCATTAATTACTCCATTTTTTCCTGAAATGATTTTATTCTTCATCGTAGGCAATTGCTTTCTGTACAGTGATTTGTTTTTTAAGATAATAATTTCCAAGAAAAGAGAGATTAAACATTATAAATCTTAGGCTATTGATTTAATGGCTTAAGAAACACAGTACTATTGGATTCTGTTTAAAATTTGCAGGAGAACACATGTATTTTACTGATATGTGCTATCCAAAAAAATTAATTCTCAACATTTGCATTCTCATGAAATGTTAGAGGAAATTTTTCTAACTATTTTTCCCTTTGCTAACTATTGACATCCAGACACCTGAATGAATACCGACTCAATTATATACTAGTGTTTTAAAATATTTATTTGAAAATGTTCATAGAACTCTTGAATTTTTTGATGCAAGTTGCTCAATCATATGTAAAGGCAAAATATATATTTAATAAGTGAGAAGTATTATTTTATTACTGTAATTTATTTCCAAAGCAAATTTATTTTCTAGGTACTTTCCTTGGGAAATTTTGCTTTGCCTTAAAACACACAAACAAAATAAACTGTCTTGTGATCTAGTCACCTAAAAACCCTATGTGACCCTGACATGTAGGGGGATTTTGAAATTCTTTGATAATGTGTATTTTTCACTTTAATTTGAATTAAACAAAAGTAGAGGCCATAGTGTTTTGTAAATTAATGTACGGTTTCCTGTTGAATCATCAAAGCTGCCTATATCTACTTTATAATTCAATGTTTTATTAGAAAAAACTGTCAGCATTGTATCTCACTCTCATTACATTTAGACTTAGTCTCCTATCTTTTCCATTCCCAGTGGTCACAGTTTTACAGAGCAAAACATTTTTAGAAGTTGAAGATGTGTGAGTTCTATGTAAGATGAATGTGTTAGTAGCATCCATCTGCTGATCAAGTAGGCATTGGCTCTGGTACCAGAAACTGAAATTGATTGTAGCTATAAAAGCATTTTATCAATATAAGTCAAGAAGAAAGAAGAAAACTGTGAACTCATATTTTTAACATAAAAACTGTGTTCCCAACTGTATTTGCTTGCTGATTTTGTGTTAATATCATCTATGATTTGTAAGCTAATGCTGATATGAGATCTAAATTTTCATCCTGAAGATGACAGTTCCGTAGCCTATTTTTAAGATTAAGACATTTTGAAAACAGATGTCGTCTTAGGAATTGTATTTTTAAGTGTGAATAAATCATCCCAACTTGGGAGTCAATGCTTTATTTTTCATTTCTTAATATTACAGAATACTCTGCATTATTAGATGCATGTTTAAGTTGCCAGATATCTTCAGAATTCTATATTTTCATATTGCTGCAACTGGTTTACCAATGATGTGCAATTGAATTGTTATTTAAATAAATTACACTTGATGGAATTACAGTCTTATTCTGTTTGGTCTACATGTGAAACATGTACACAACATCTATTTTGCTGATCTTTAATTGTGTAATGTATACCCGAATTTTTGTTTCTTGGTAAGACTTTTTGTTACGGTGACATCGGTTAACGAAATCCGATAAGTTTCAGCTGTATATTTTAACAGTAAGACATATATAGATTTACACTATATGTTCATCTCCCATAGTTAAATTTCTGTCACTACATATTTGATCTCTTTTACCTCATCTACTCCCCCTTTCCCTCTGGTAAACACTAGTCTATCGTCCATGTTTTTTGTTTTTGTTTTTGTTTTTGTTTTTTTTTTACAAACCTTTACGGTTACATATGAAGGCCCTATTTTGTCTCATGTTCTTGGCTGAGCACAGGGCATGAGATAAATGAGATGGCACAGTTTCCTTGAGGGAGTAGTGCCTTCTTCTTCATATTATAATCTAATAGTTCTTGAGATTGAGATTAGCTGTTAATAGATTTAGTTTAAAGAGGAATCTTTAGCATTCAGTGTAACATAGTGTGGAAAAAAATGGTCTCTGAAAATCAGGAGGTCTGTATTTGAGACAACTTGGCTAGGTAGTGGCACGTAATCCCCCTCTTCAGCAACTTCTCTGAACTTTGCCTAACCACTCGGTAAAATGGGGACGATTCCACAACCTTTTTCAGCTCTAAGGAGGACCAAAGGAGGAGCTATGCTAAAACCACAATGCGCTCATCCAGCATAAAATCCTTTTCCCCACTCCTCCCCTGTATGAGATAGGGAACACTAATATCTATCACAAACCAGGTGTTCCTGCCTGTGGGTGGCTTTTCATGTTGTTTTTCAGTAACTCGGGTTCTTCTAGTCTTGTGGTTCTGCCATCTTCAATGCATAGCTGCTAAGGTCACTCAGCTCTTCTGCATCAAGTTGCTGAAAGGGGAAAAGTCTAGAGGGTTACGTGAGGAAAGTGGTGCATATCGGCTGTTCACATTCCACTGGCTAGAGCTCAGTCAACTTGTTTGGCCTAATGACAAAAGAAGCAGAGAAATGTAGCCTAGTTGTAGGTGCAGAGAGAAATGGGTGTGGCCAACAGTTAGATTGTTTCTGCCACATCCCACTTTGGGCTGGATCCACCATGGTTTTCCCAATGTGTCCCATGCTTTTATGTTTGTCTCTTGTGTTTTGGCATGAGCAACTTGGATTTGGGAACACATTAGTTACAGCTCTTTGGATTGGGAGTAAAGAAATCAACTTGAGCTAGTGTAAAAACAAAAACCCGAGGAGGACTATATTAAACAGATAAAGGATAAAGTGTGTTTTGTGGAACCCATGGGTGGGAATGTGGGATATAGATGAATAATATTAAGCAAACTTAAAAATGAGCTCTTCCAATAAAACAATTAGGGCCTTCATCTGGCTTTTTGCAGACTCTCATATATCTTAAAGAGGCAAAGTGTGATTTGAGCTTTATAGGGAATAAAAAGCCAAACATAAAATCTAAGTTTTAATTAAGAAAATTTGACAACATTAAACAAGAAGCAGCTGTGACGGGGAAGATTTGTGTGCCATTTTTAGCCTCACTTTGAAAGGCTCAGATTGTCTCTGGAGCAGAATGCAGCAAATTGTCACAAATCTTGTTTTCTGAGAATCCAGTTATATCAATATTACGGCATGCCACTGCTACAGCCAGAATGCCAAAAATAACATGAAAAGAACTGACTGCAAATCTATTTAGAGTTAAGCCGGTAATTATTGTGTTTGTGATCGTTTCCAAGAATTGTTCCTACCCAAATATTAAATGGAAAATAAGAAGAGCTCATTCTAGCTCTTAAAGTTCCCATTTTCTTTTTCTTTTTTCTTCACAATGGTTTACGTTACTAAACTATTACTACTTTTAAACAGAACACATCTATGTGCAAATTAAAAGCAATCATTTAAATAATATTTTGGGGACTTTATATTTTTCTTTATTAAAAGAGAAAATGTTTTATTTTTACTTTTTTTCTGTGTCTGAAGTGTATAAAACACTAACGCTTCTTAAAACCCAGATTAAAAACATGTGATCTTTTAAAGTCCTGAGACACCAACTATTTTCTGACTTCCCTTCCATTATCAGATAAATAAATCTTAATTTGGCAAAATACCTATTTGATAAACTGGGTGAACACAGATAAAAATGATGATAATGCAACTAATGTAGGGACAGAGCTAAACACTCTTCCTTTTGTCCGCAAAATGGCTTCTCTGAAGAGACGTGGAATCGCTTGTTCAAGGAATGATGACAACATAATCATTTAGGAAATCTCCCATTACTTAGTATTTGACCATTTTCTCTCACTTTTCCCACTACAAGTTTGATCCGTCCGCAGACCATGTAAATATTTAGGGTGCTTGTTAATCTGGTAGGAACGAGGTACCTTCTGACATTTCAGTGCCTTGGGGGATTCTTTTTTCTCTAATACCTGTCACAGATCTATACATAACTTTTATGTAGTAAGAACAGGACACATTCCTCCACCTTTTCTCAACCAGGTGATCTTCCTAAGGCCAAATCAGGCAAACTTTGACCCCCAAACGTGATTTCCTAGTTGGCAGAAAGATAAATGCTTCTTTTAAAAATTGCATGAAGTTCTGTCAAAACTGTGGCTTTTGGAAAGGAGCCTTGCATTTGGAAGCTTCTGGGTAGCTCATCTATAGAATAAGACAGTTACTGATGTGATACTCTTTTAAACATCTAGTTTTATTCCTTTTCAGGACCAGAATC
>NW_011888890.1:1764073-1788236 GCF_000151845.1 Pteropus vampyrus | reverse complement strand
TTCTCCCATGATTATGGTGAGCAATCCCTGACTCTCCAGCTGCTTTTATCTCTTCTGGTAATGGCTTCTCCTTGGGGAGGACCTGGAGATGAAGCTAAGGCTACTTCTCTCCCTATCTCTGTTGGACTTGTAGCTACAGAATGACATAGATGATTCACAGAACTGGTAATTGCACTCAGGCGAGGCTTCCAAGCTGTCTCCTGGAACAGTGATTGAGGTTGTGCTTCCTTGTTCTGGGTTGTAGTTCAGACATTTATTGAATAAGAGCCCTGCACACAGGATTTCACAGAACTAACTCTGTTACACCTTGCCCGGGCACCACATTTACAAAGGTAAATTGTGCTTCTGATCTTTACAGGCTGGCAAATGAGTAATAGAAGGAAAGCTGGGAACTTTCTAGGTCCTTCTATCCCATCATTAAGTTCCTGGGTTTGGGACTTCAACTTGTGTCCAATGTAGATGATTGATGATTGCAGTGGCTATTATTTTTGTTGTTGTTAAGCAAATGTACACTTTTCTCTATGCTGTGTTTTGTTTTGTATACCAAATCATTCAAATAATGCTGAGTATGAAAGACCAGACACCAAATGAGAAAGAAGGGTTTTAAATTGTAGGCAATTATGCAAAATCAATAGAATAAAAATAGCTATTTATAGAAGAAAACACAAATATCAAAAATGAAATACAGAGAAAAGAGGAGAAAGCCTACAACTAGGACATTCCCTTTGATTCAGGGAAAGGATCTCATGTAACGTTTCCTGTCAGTTGTCAATGGATATAAGTTTTTGTTTCCTAGTCCCAAGATTTCTTTTGTGAGCAGGTCTTACTCAGAAAACCCAGCTTATCAGATATAAGTTAAATAAAACAAATGTTATCACCATCTACCTCCACCTTTTGACCCAATGGAGAAGGGCAGAAAGTAAGGAATATAGGTAATAGCACTGAGCCTTCGAAGTCAAGCCCTGCATTGTAGAGACATGTTGGGGGAGGGGACTCTCATAGACAAAACTCAGAAGTGTGAATTATTAGCACCATCTTCTCAGGCCGATGGTTCTGCTAGTGGAACATTGGGCAGGTCACACAGCAGCACAGCCCAGAGTGTGTCTATTATTTCAGGATACCCCAGGAGAGGGATGGAGGGCCCCTGTAGTGGGACTGACCAGGGGTCAACATGGCACTTATCAAGAGTGGCTAGGTTTTCCTGGGCCAGACCACAGAGTCACAAATACCCAACCAGTTCTCTCAAAAACCCAGGTTCACACCTAATTCAACAAAATTCAATTCACTGTACTTCATCAAAAGAGGTATCTCTGATATCTTTGTATACTAATACCATAGACTTAAATTCTGAAGATAGCCTGTTGGCCAAAGGGGAAAATGCACATTGCCAGATAGCATTTACTTGGAGTTCCAAAGCTCCCCAGAGATTTTTTTCTTCTAAGATCACTATCAATACAAAGTATATATACATGCATGTGTTCTGTGTTCTTGTGTGCACAAGAGTACACACACACACACACACACACACACACGCACATACACATACATGCGCCCACAAAGAGTCTCTTTGCTTTGTGAAGAAACTTTCTGATCACTCCAAGATTGAATGGGGTGCCCTATGGCTTTCCTGCTTTCCCACTTGCCTTACAGCTGTAGGGGCAGCAGGTTCAGGCCCACATCTAAGTCCACTTTGTCAAGCCTTCTGCTGTATTCCAACTGGAGCAAAACACTGGAGTGTTCTCTTCCTCTTTCAAAGTCAACAGAGATTTGACCAGCAGGGACAGTTTGATGGCTACCTCTTGGTCTCCTGCATGATTAGCTTTATACTGAAAATTGTCTGAAGCAGGAACTTTCAGAACTTTTGTAGTCTCTTGCAAGCAGCCTTGGCAAAGCAAGGGCATTCAACATATGTTGACTCATTACTGTTATCAGGAGCCTTTTCTGGACACGCTTCTCTGCTTGGTAGACTTCAGGCTGGTTGCCTTCTGGGAGGATTACATGGAATAGCTGGAGAAGAGAAGCCTAGAAGTCTCCTCCACATTGACAGATAACTAAGCCTGAATGTAGAGAGGGAAGGTGGCAAGTAGAGGCAGTTTCTTCTATAGCACAGTGGCCTGACAAAATGGTTTCACTAGGCAAGGTAAATAGGCTCTTGTGGGAATTGCTGAGGAGATAAACCTATTCTGGTTCTCTCGTGGTAGATCAATTTTTGTTGTTGTTGCTATTTGAATATCAGTTGAGATTCAACAGAAATCATTCTAACTACTTTAAGAAGAAAAGGACTTAATAGAGGAAACTAGATGCTTACAAAATCATTAGAAGGATGGAGAAGTCGGTTCTAGGCTCGGCCTCCAGGAATGACTCTCAAACATGGAAGAGGTGACATACCAGGGGACATACTCAAGAAGGTGGAGGCTACCATATTTAACTCTTAGTTAAAAAAAATAAAAAACAAAAACAAACAAAAAAAACACAAGCTGTGTCACTGTAATCCTGGTTCAGATTATTATTTTCTCTCTAGATACGGTACACAGACTGTGCTGCAGAAATATCCCACGTTACTCACAACTTTGCTTGCTAGTAGGAAAGGCCCAAAGTTTTAGGATGATGGGGTCTGCCTCACTTCTCCCTTCAAATCTCCTGTTAGGATGTCTACCTGAATTTGTACCCAGATCTACCCTAGCAGCAAGGGTATCTGGGAAATGCAGTTTTTTAGCTTTCAAGCTTCAGTCAGGAAGGCTCACTAGAAGGAGGTTAAGAAGGATCTGAGTAAAAATTGTCTCTAATCCAAAACCTATCTAACTGTGGGCCCACTCCCTCAATCTGGCAGCACCTTCAGCTTCCCTAGCCAGGCGAGAGGGTGTCAGCTCACTGGGCTATTCCTGGTCGCATGTACCTGAAGTGTTTTACCAGGGCAAATTCCTTTAGGCAAGTTGATGCCTGGGACAACAGTGATGTTGAAAGTCGAAGAAATAACCACTGTCAAGATGGCAGCTTCCAGCTGGAAGAGTAAGAAGCTGCAACAAAGCCCTTAAGGGTTGTGAGTGGCTTCAGTGACTTCTGGCAGCTTTCTAGGTATTGGAAGTCCCCATTTTGCAATGCTCCGTCTGGGAGCAGCTTGAGGGAGAAGCATGGAGGAGCAGTTGAGAGGGGTATACTGCTGACTAGATTTTCTCCGGAAGTGTTGATGAGTACAGTCGTCGTGTGGGCTTTTTAGTAGGTGTTTGAGTAGGCAGATGGGGACCTCTGCAGCTACAGTTCCCGCTGGTGGTGCTGATGGCTTCAGGACCAACCTCCAGCACAGTACATGTGTGAGTGGTGGTGGGTGACCTGTGGGGGACAGTGGCAGTTAGTGGTCCTGATGAACCCACTCAAGGAAGGTGTTTATAGACTGGCTTCTAGCGCCCTGATGTTTCCCTCTGGCTCTTGAGTCTTGCCCCTGGCCATGGGGCAGAAAGCTATGTGACCACGCTGAGAGAGTCACTTCCTTGTTGGACCAGGGACATGCAAGATCGTGTCAACGCCTGCCTTAAAATCTCCTGTGGTTTCCTACTTGCCTGAGGCAAAAGTCCAAGCTCCTTTTGTGACCATCAAGGCTTTATGTGCTCTGGGTCTTGCCTAAGTCTGAGTTTAACTCCTCCTGTTCTTCCCTTGCTCACTGTGTCCCAGCTGCACTCGCTCACCTTTTCTCTGTTGCTGTGATATGCTGACTTGTGTTCCCCTCAGAGCCTTTGCTCTCATTATTTGCTGTGCCAGGAGTAGTCTTCCCTCATGTCCTTGCTTGGTTAATGTCCTCTCATTAACTGAGTCCTACTGTCACTTCCTCAGGAGTTAGAGAATCTAGTTACTCCCTTAAGAAATGGGTGAGTCCTATGTGAGGAAAGTTACGGCAGTTTTGTGGGAGATACAGTAGAAGTTTTAAATAAGAGATACACCATGTTTGTGGGGAGAAAGATGAATTATTACAAAATTAATTTTCCAAATTAATTTCTCATTCCCAATCAAAATACCAGAGGCATGACAAAATGATTCTAAAGATGACAGTGAAAAATAAGGAGACAATAATTGTTGAGAAATTAAGAAAGGAAAAAATTAAAGATGACTTGCCCTATGAGCTAATAAAACATAAGGCTACTAAAATTGAAAATGTTTGTATTTGCAAAAGAAGTGACAAGACAGTGGAAAAGATTAGAGAGCCCTGAGACCAAACCTCACATAAATAGGAATTTAAATATATGATAAAAAAAAAAAAGAATCACAAATCAGTGGGAAAGAGATTATGAACAAAATACTAGGTATATGCCCAAGAGAATTAAAAACACATGTCCACACAGAAACTTTGTGCACGAATGCTTATAACATCATTATTAATAACAGTTAAAAAGTAGAAATAACCCAAATGTCCGCCAACTGATAAAAATATGGTTTACTGATACAATGGAACATCACTCAGCCAAAAAAGGGATGAATTACTGATACATACTACACCATGGATGAATCTTGAAAATATTATTCAAAGTGAAAGAAGCCAGACACAAAAGGCACATCTTGTATGATTCTATTACTTGTGAAATGTCCAGAACAGATAGAAAGTAGCTTAGTGGTTAATGGAAGTTGGAGGAAGGATAGAACAGGGAGTGACTCCTAATACAGGGTTTCTATTAGGGGTGATGAAAAGTTTTGGAATTAGGTAGTGGTGATGGCTGCACAACAATGTGAATATACTAAAAATCACTGACTTATACACTTTCAAATAGTGAATTTTATGTTACATAAATTATATCTCAACAAACAAGTATTGAGGTAATCGATTATACACATAATATTAAGTTAGATCCATACATCAAAATAAATCCTAGATGAACTAAATCTACATTAAATATACATGAATACTGAACTGCTTTAAGGATTTTGAAGTTTCTATGTGTAAAACATGAAAACAAAGAAAAATACCGGCAGATTTTACTACATGAAAATGCAAACCTTTTTACGCCAAAACATATCATAAAATCAAAAAGTAATAATTTGGAATATTTTTTCATAAATATGGCAGGAATAAGATTAACAGTGTTAATATTTTAATATATCAATAACAATCATAAGAAAAATTCTGACTCTAGCAAAGACAAATGGACACAGGCAATTCATAAAGGAAAAAATAAAAGGAACCAATAGCATGTGAAAAGTGAAAGGCTAAATTTAAACTACGAGGTACTCATTTCATCTGCCACGTTAACAGCACTTCCGTTTCACAGATGATTTTTCTCATCTCCATCATTAGAAGCAAAATATGAGTCGAATTTACAAATAAGTTGTGAAATATGAGATATGTGTATGTGGATGCTGCGTGGATATTTTTAAATTAAATAAAAATTTAAATTTATTTTGTTTTAATTCCAATGTGCATGTTTCCTCCCTCTGAGATTTAACTACTAAAATATGACTTGGTGGAAGCTTGAGTTTTACTTTTTAAAGTCTTAATGTAGTTTTCATAAAATTTAATATGTATTAACCAGGGTTTTACATAATTTAATTGATTATAATAATACATATATTTTCATAAAAACGGCAGAAAATATCACCTATAAGAAATGCTGAGACTTGACAGTGCTCTCAATATTATTAGGGTTCCTATTTTTTTCTTTCTCGTTTATGTTGGCAGTAGACTAACCATGCTAGATATATTTTTAACAGAGACAACAAAGATGCATTTCAACAAAAGTCTCCCTTCCCCAGCCATCTTCAGGCTCAGTGAAATGGAGGAGTGATGCCGGAATGAGTAATGGAGAATTAGAAACTAATAAAGATGAACTGCACTGCTCCCTCCCCACTCTCCTCTCTCTGTTAGATTCACCACCATTCATGTTCACTGTGACTCAGACAAGTTCACCACGGACAGGAAAATTTGGGGATAGTTCTACACTGTCTTAAAAGTGACTCAGGAAAATAGAATTCCTTTCATTACACAGGAGACATTAAATTACGCATAAACATTTTATTACTTGGGTTGAACCTGTCTCATCGTGAATGGCCTATGTGTTTCATTGTAAAAGCAGCTATTCTCTGCTAGAAACAAAATTCCAGAATGCGGCCTGACCTACCTAATTCAGAGAAAGTGGTTCCAAGATGTGAACGTGGCAGGTGTGGACACCAACACAAAGTTTGGGAAAAGCAAGAAGTGGCATTTTGTCTATTCCTAGTCCTTGTTGTTTAGCTAAGCCTGTGTCAAGATAATAAGGCTGTTCTATCAGAAAACTAGAGTAATTAGTTGCAATTTCTCAGCGTCTCTGGATTGCTTCTGAAAACTAATTACTAGGAACCAGAGAGGGTAAGAGAATACACGCCCTGCGGATATGTAGTTAACACACATACCTCTCACAGGCGCTGGTGGGACAGGCTACTTAATTTCCCCAAAGAGGATGCACTGGGTTTTCCCCTCCCCATCTTTTAAGTTTTTCTTTTGTAACAGCTTTGTTAATTTAGGTTAAATGGTTTGGTTGTCATGGAAACCAATATTCCTCTCAGGCTGATTGTGTCAAAGGCATCATTAATCTGTTTTCTCGCCTGCCTCTTTCTCATCCATCTAATTGTAGTCTCCCTTACCCCGCTTTGGATGACATCATTTTGGACATTTTTAGGACACCATATGTGAGATTTAGCACAATTTATTTTCTATTCAAATTCCATATCACTGTGTTAATTGTCATATTCCCACCCCAAAGGAGGAAGATGATAGCTCCCCTATATGGGGGCATAATATCTCCAAAGGTCAGGTGGAAAGTCACTTAACTTAATACACCTCATGTGCCATTTTGCATCCCAAATAAAGGAAGCTTTCAATGCCTGCCTCACTCTCTTTCTCATCTCCTTGGTTCTCCTTTTAGGATATTAAATAACTGTTTTTGATGTGGTTCTGGGAACCATGATCTTTGAAAGAGTAATGAAGAACCTGACTGATGGGTTAGGGAGGAGGGGGGATGATTCGGGTAACAGTATGGCCACCATCCTACCAAGCTGGCCCTGAACCTGGTGAGAGAATATGAATCCCAGTATATTGTCTGTTCCTTTCAGAAAATGTGCTTGTACAAAATGCTGCATACCTTGTGTCCTTTTGCCTCGATGCCCATTGTTACACAAACCTGGCCAAGGTAAATACAACATGCCCGTGGTTATTTGTCCTTTTCATCTTTGATACATGGAAAAATTCTCAACTGATTTGTTCTCTTCTACAGTGGCCAGTGGGCACTTTTTCCTGCAAGCCTCCATCTCTACACAAGGATTCCGGGTTTCCTGCCATTATTATGATGGGTGTATGAGCATGGAGGCTTGGGGTGTGGCACAGGTCAGTGGGGTATGGCACAGGTCATTAGGGTACAGCGCATGACCTATCTCTTCTGCTTTCTGGTCCTCCCAATGGAAGAATTTCAAGCACTATTGGCTTTACCACCTTCTTCTTGAAAAAGCCAAATCTCATCTCTTCCCTATTTTGCCACCATTTTTTATGGGATAATGCTGAAAAGCTGGGAAATATTTATTTATGTTTTATGTGCAGTCACATTATTTACAGAAAAAATCATATGTTAGGATCAGTTTTTCCTTCTTATTTCATAACAGCAGACAAAAATTATATTCCTAACATTTTTTTTTTATGATAACTTTGATTCCAAAGTTCACATCCTTTTTGCATCTTTATGTCTTAGGTAGCATTCATTGTTTTTTCCTCTATCACCTCTCATTTTTCATTAAGACATTTATTATAGCGTGCATATCACTTAATTGTAATTAATTTGAAAGTATGTCTCTTCAAAACATGAGTTATTTGAATCATATTTCTTATCTTTATGTCCAGCAGAGTGCCTGACACATGTTATTTAGTCAAATTATTTGTTAGTTAAATAAATGTTGACTTAAGACCAAAACAATTTTGATTTATTGCTATATCAGTTTACAATAGAAAAAAATGCTCATTGATGTTGATTGTCAACAATAGTGGTAGAGCTGACTAGATTTAATGTGTTAAATCTAAGAAGCATTTCTATTTTAGGCCAAAGGCATGAAGCAATGTGTGACAAAACTATACAAAGTTTGGTTCTTAGTTCTTTTGGACTCCTGTAACAGAATGTCATAGACTGAGCGGCTTATAAACAGATATTTGTTTCTCTTAGTTATGGAGGCTGTGAAGCCAAAGATCAAGGTGCTTGCAAATTCTATGTATAATGCGGGCCCACTTACTTGTTCAAGACCTTTCTTTTTTTTTTTTTTTTTTTTTTTTTTGCTGTGTCCTCACATGATGGAAGAGGCAAGGGAGCTCTCGGGGGTCTCTTTTATAAGAGCACTAATCTCATGACCTAAGCACCTTCCAAATGTCCCACCTCCAAATGCCATCACATTGGGGGTTAGGTTTTAACATATAAATTTTGGAGGGAAACAAACATTTTGCCTATAGTAGTGGCTAATATTTTTGCTTCCTCAATTCCGAGTGAAACAGATTTAGTGACACCAGATCTGATATGGAACATGAAAGAGGACCTAGAGTGACTCCTAAGTATCTAGCTTAGGTTCCTGGGAGGAAGTTGGCAATATAGGGGAGAGCAGGTTTGGCAGGGTGGAACAGGGAAGATGGATGCGTGGGCTTGAATGTGTTCAGTTTTACTCCAAACAAGCGCCAGCACAGAAAGAATTGGGCCTTTTCGAGTAATTTTTTGTTATTTCTGTGACTTTTTTTAAATTAAAGTACAATTAGGCCCATCGAGGGGCAGGAACCAAGGACGGTCACCTCTGTCCTTTTCCCTCTACATGGATTTCCTTTCTTTTCTTCATGCTTTGTGGCCTCTCTTTGGACACTGATTCATCCTTCTTTCTCTTGGCCAGCTTTGTCTGTGTCTTCACAAACCCTGATTCCTCAGAACTTTATTGTGTCCAGGGCCCATTCTGATTACTCCTCTACCTCATGGGTACTTCCATCTTCAACTCTCCATATAAATGACATTCTCTCAGTTCTGGGTTTCTCGGGAGAGAATGCTTATTGTCCATTTCATTTTCAAAGTCCATGATGTGGGGGATATGAGCAGGGCTGCCTGGCTGCCACCCATCAGATGTGTGAGTGAGGAGAACTGAGGGCAGATCATGGAAAACAAATCTTACCTAAAACATCACTTGGAGACATGCTACACCCTTTTTAATCAAAATAATTGATATTTCCCTAGCTACTTTCCCTGTAGAAACAAAAATTTATATCACGATAGTTCTTTTCTCGTAATGTTTAATGTGGTGCGAAATATAAGCTTTGAGTGGAAGTGGTTAAAACATAATATTTCTGGGGTTCTTTTCCAGAACTCATGTTATTCGTTTACGTTGTCACCAAATATTTATCGTTTACAAAACCCGGCCTTATTTTCGGCCTTACAGCGGTGCAGTAGGTCTTAGCAGCCACTAGGTGTCACTATTGCAGATAGCATCCCCAGTTTCTCAGCTTGCATCTGATACTGTCAGTGCAAATATTTTAGTTAACAGTTCACAGGCTCCCCAAAAGTTATCTAGACTGTCTTCCTGACAGGAAGCCATAGTAAACAGGTGAGATGGGGGTTTACCCTTAATGATTTTCAGATAAAGAGCAATGTTTATAAAACACCCATCTCTGGGGACCACTTGCAGGACAGTCACCAAAACAAGCTTTCCTCCAAGGGCCTTAAACTCTGAACATCTATGAATGTGAGGTTCTAAAACCAAATAGACGTGGTCTTTGCCCAGCACTCAACCTCTGTGTGCTTTTGTTTTCGTCAAGATCAAATCATTTTAGTAAATAGTATATTGTTCATTCAAAACAGCGGACTCCCTCACAGTAAGAAACATTAAGAATACATCATCACACTGATGGCAAAGATTTGCTTTGTATTCAGATGACTTCTCTTGACTCAGGCGGCCAAGGCTAAGGGGCTGAGGGCCTAGGGGAAGGGCTACTCTTCAGGCCACTCTCGGCGGCTCCTGCAGGAATGCCACCTCTCTGACAGCTTAAACTGAACCCAACACTGCGATTATTGTGCTAATGTGGAAGACAGGTGTTAACAGTTTGTGGTTTCACCTACCTTCTCACCATGCATTCTTTTCTACGTTGTCTTTTCATTTTTCTCTTTTCTCCCTCTTCTCCTAGATCCTCTTTCTCTTTTCCCCTTGCTTCAATTAACCTTTCATCTTTGTCTATTGTTCCCAGTGAGTCTGAAGGCATCTCAGTTCCATCAGTAGCAAGTGGTGCTCAAGAAGTTATGATTCTGGGACCTGGTTTTTTGCCTCTTTTTCTTCTAATATTCTAAACCACAAACAGAAGAGTTCTAGCTCCTAAAAATGGACGGCCAGTTAGGAAAGTGGAACCTAAAGAATACCATTGGAGACAAAGGTAGAGAGGCACTACGGACCTGGGCCAGCGTTTTCCAAAGTGGGTTCAGTAAATTAATATTTCTCAAGATGTATTATGAAAAAGCAGTTTCATGTAGAAGTGAATTTGAGAAATGTCTCAGCCCATAGGCTCTTTGGGAAGGTTTGCAGTGCTCATAGGGCAGTAGAGATTCCTACATGTATTCCAGCAAACAAACTAGTTTAATTGTTCTTAGCCTAGCATTACCCACTCTAATTTGACCACAGAACCCATTTTAGGCGAATAGCTGGTTGTATACCCCACCTACTAGTGACCTGTAGAACTGGTGTTCTGTGGAATATACTTTGGGTATTGCTCCATTGCAGGAAGTTTTATAAAGCCACTCTTAGCAAGGAAGTAAATACTTCCTTTTCTAGAGCAGGTTCAGGCCTTGATTTTTGAATTCCGAGATATCATATTTAAAGCATGTAGAATTATACATAGGGGATATAACTCTTCTATGATGTCATTTGCATTACTAAAAATAAACACTGAATTACAAAATTGCAAGACTTTCTTCTCTTTGGAGGACTTTTCCATTGCTTAAAATAGGTATAACTTTAGATCGTTTAGTTTAAAAAAATATATTGAGTGGACACTCTATACCCAGTACTATCTCAAGGATACAAAGGTGAATAATAGTTCTTGTTCACAAGGACTTCTTGAGGTAAATCTTATAGTTTTATACTATTTAACTTTTATACTCTGTTACTTCTGATATTTAGTAGATGAGATGTTACTTATGATATGCTTACCACTGTTCTTAGAAAGAATGAGCCTTAAATAAATAATGGTAGGCATTATTAGCTATTGAATTAAATTCTTTGAGTTGAAGAGAACATTATAAAAAATTTAGATCCTTCAAACTTCTTTCCCTTGTCATTTAAGAAAACTAAAAACAAACCTCAAATAGGTGGCTTCCAGTCTTGTGGTTCAGGTTTACTTTAAAATGTGCAATATCGTGCCCTAGTGATGTAGGAAGCACTCTACCCCCACCTTTCCTAAACTCAGGAAACATACCGGCTTTGGGGTAGAATCACTTCGTTGGCCAGGCATCAAGACTAAGGGGTGGTCTGGTTTCATTGGTGGGGATGTGGGCAGTGGAGTGACCCAAGCAGATCGCGGCCTCTCCATCACTCTCTGACGTGGGCCTGCCACCCCGCCAACATAATCGGCACTATTTCCTCAGAGTCTGCTTGAGTCCAGTGTCCAAGTTACACCATTTCACAAGTATACTGTCTTTTTGCATTCACAACGAATATGTGGTTCCCCTCATTGGGACTTCTAAGAGACATTAAAAATAATTTTACCCTTTTGCCTCTCTTATGGCTGTGTCCTTGAGTCTCAGGTGCAGTGGAGTGTGGGAGTGAGGGCACTCAAAGGCTGTCCCTAGGGTCTTGTACCAAGGCTCCCACACTGGTCCACTCTCATAATTAATCACAGCGCACACCTGGCAGCTACACGGCTCAGGCTTCCTGGTCTTTCCAGGAGATAGCCCTCCATATTAGCCTTGTTGGAACAAAAGACAATCATTATTTCCTCAATATTATTAGGTCTGAAGTCAGAGAAAGCCTGATAAATGCTTGTTAAATTGACCTGCTCATGTCACCCCTTGAAATATTGTAACTCTCTAGAAATTATCTCTTTTTAAAGAAGTTTTTGTAGGATGTTGGCAACTTCTTTGTAGATAGTTTTGTGATTCTAAAAAGGCATATCCCACCTTGGAACAAAAGCCAACCTCAATGTCAGTAAAAGTTTAGCTCATGCACAGGATGTACAAATTCTAAATAGAATTTAAGAAAAAGTCCTTTTCAAAGCTTCTCCTTGATTTATGGACCTTATAAATATGACCCGTGGAAGATAGCACGTAGGATTATGGGATTTATTTTGTGTGTTTGCCATGAGGATGAAATAGAGTTTTGGAATTATTGAGGCCAGATGCAAAGGGAAATTAAATAAGCTCTGTGGATGAAAAGAAAATTTTTAAAAGTGCCCTACAAGACATATCAGGTAATAAAGCACCAGGGCCATATGGATACACAGCTGTATTGTACAGAACGTTCAGTCATAAATTACTTCCAATTTTAGAAGTGGTTTATAAACATGCTTCAGGAACTAAGGAAACTTCTCCCTGTTCCAATTTCACTGGCAAGGAAAGAGAAATGTATAGGCTAGACACTTATTTTATTCCTTAACTCTAATTCCCAAACCATGGCCATTAGATTTATAAAGCCGTTAAGCAGTATATTTGCCTTGATCAAGTGGATTTATTGTATGGAAAGTTCCTGGAAAATAATATTGACTACCTAGTTGATATTACTACTAGACAGTTGAAAAATAGGTAAGGATAAGGCCTTAGTGAATTGAAGAGCAGAAAAAGAACATTCACTTTAAAGTAATAGTCAGAGGGTTTTTGTAGTAATTACAAGACTAGCCTGAAGCCAAGCAGAGTAAATATGACATTCTCATTTTCTAGGAATATTGCTTTGAAATAATCATGGATATATTAAACTATTTAGTATCATATGTGTTTCTTAAGTGTGGTTTGAAATAGCAAAAATCTAGGAAAAACCTTTATGTCCAACATCAACTTTAGTAAATTATAGTAGGTTCATTCAATGGCTATTATACAGTTATTGCAAATAATATGGAGTATTTAATACCAGAAAAATGGCCATCATATTTTAAGTGATAAAAATGGGTTCCCAAGCAGCCTCTATGTTACAGTTTGCTTTTTCTAAAGTAATAGGGAAATGTGTGTTTGTGTATCTGCAGTGTCCACCAGGGGATCTTGTTAGAGCCAATTAAACGTTAAAACTCAAGACTATCAGAGGAGTTATTTCACTAATGCCCTCCAGGTACATCCATGGTGTCACAAATGGTAAGATTTCATTATTTTTTATGACCGAGTTATATTACATTGTATATATGTATCACATCTTTATCCAATCTTCTATTACTGGGCACTTAAATTGCTTCCATATCTTGGCTATTGTAAATAATGCTGCAATGAACATAGAGGTGCATATATCTTTTTGAATTAGTGATTGTTGCCAGAAGGGAGGGGGCTTGGGGGCTGGGTGGAAAATGTGAAAGGATTAAGAAGAACAAATTGGTAGTTACAAAATAGTCACAGGGACACAAACTATAGCATAGAGAATATAGTCAATAATATTGCAACAACTATGTATGGTGCCAAGTGGTTAACTAGACTTATTGGGGGGATCACTTCATAAATTATATAAATGTCGAACCACTATGCTGTACACTTGAAACTAATATAAAATCATATTTAATGTCAACTGTAATTGAAAAAAATAAAATCTAAAAAAAGAAAAGATTCTCAGAGGATGCATTTGGCTCCAGCTATTGTGGAGGGCGTCAGGCAGGAACCACAGCTCTTCTCAGGGCAGCGTCAGGCACTCCTGTCCAGTGGGGGTCCTCACATCAGCACAGCTCTGGTGCATGGGCAAGAGAAACACAACGGGCAGGGAAGAGCTGTCGTGGCTTTGAAGCCTCATATCTCACAGTAGCTAAATATTTCCTGTAAAAACTTGATAGGCTTTCGAGGTCTCCAAGGGACATTCCAATGATAAGAGTCACCACACTCAGGGAAAACCACAGCTACATTGTGCGATCAGGTCTTGCAGAGTTCATTTAGTCTCTCCCAATTCAGATGCAAGTTACCAACCAAGGGTCTTCTTTATCACTTGTCAGTGTTGCTTAGTGCTATAGGCGGAATTCACACGTTGAAATCGTAGCCCCCAAGGTGATAGTGGTATTAGGAGATGTGGCCTTTGGATGGTGATTAGGTCATGAAGGTAGAACCCTCATGCATGGAATTAGTGCCCTTATAAAAGAAGGATGAGAAAGTTCCCTTGCCCCTTCTCTGATACAAGGTTGTAACAAAAAGATGGTAATTTAGGAAGTAAGACCTCATCAGATACCAAATCTGCCAGTGCTTTGATCTTGGATTTCCTAGTCCTAAGAACTGTGAGAAATAAATTTCTATCTATAAGCTACCCTTCTATGGTATCTATGTTATAGCAGCCCAAATGGAGTAAGACAGTTATAGTTAACATCTCACCTGTTGAGCAATCAGGTGTTTACATGGTCAGCTT
Organism: Pteropus vampyrus; assembly: GCF_000151845.1. Taxonomy (NCBI): domain Eukaryota; kingdom Metazoa; phylum Chordata; class Mammalia; order Chiroptera; family Pteropodidae; genus Pteropus; species Pteropus vampyrus. Next base: position 1,773,704 of record NW_011888890.1, on the reverse strand, counting down.
AAGTCAATGAGCCAGACTGATGGTAACAATCCAGCTGCTATTTACTTCCTGTGGCAGTGCAATCAAGAGGCAAAGGAGAGGCACCTGCTCTCCAGGGTTGTTTTTCTTCCATGGAGTCAGACTCCTCACCACCGTTGTCAGGTCCCAGAAGATACTTAAGGGTCCATTTTCATAGAGAATGGCTTTTAACCCTTTACCTGTAGCATTTGTTATATTAACCTTTATTTTCTCTTTCTGGTTTTCCTTCTGTCCCTGTGGACTTAAGTTACTTTCTTGTATCATTTCCTTTTTATTTGTTCAGTGACCTGGCTGGAAGTCCTTCCCACCCTACCAGGGCAAAGGCTCTGATGTTCACCTCAAGGCGTGCAAACATGGACATGCCTGCAGTCCCCCTGGGTGAGAGTGGCTTAGCAGGGCTTGCTTTCACTGTTCTATTAGGCTGTCCACCCCTAATAAGTGGTGTCACTCCCAGCTATTAGGACCCACTACTTTCTCCAGTTGCTCTATTGTTTTCAACAGTGTGCTGGGATATAAATTGCTTTATAGGTTTTTTTCTGATTAAATTTGGACCCTATTGCATGAGTAAAAGTATTTGAGGTTTGTTTTGACCCCAGGAAGGTTGTTCTTAACTGTCTTTTCCCCTAGTTCTCCCTAGTACACTTTTACTGAGTCCACAACTTAACTCATTACTTATAAGCTACCAGCCTCCTTAATTGCTTACTACCAAAATCTCCACTGTTTTCAGCAGTGGCCTTAGGTTTAAACTTTCCCACACCTGTTCCAAGTAAAATCATTTCTTTAGGGAGAGATTCAAAGCTCTCTGTTCTTATGGCTTGTCTCTCCTGCTCTAGAGCTTGGGTCAGGAACATCGGTCACCTTCTCTCAGAATGACACCCTTGCTTGATAAACAGTGTGCTGAGTGAGGGTATAGCTTGGGTCTTCTCAGCTTGCCTCTCCTGGCATGAAATCTCTGCCCACAAGTAAGTTGGGATAAAGGAGATTCGGGGTCCAGTATTAGCCTGTCATGACTGGGTTAGAGCTTCTGCCCTATGAGTTGGGGATGATGGAAGATAGCCCTGGACCTCTCAGTTGTGCTTGCCTAGGATAGAGCTTCTGCAACCTAAAGCTGGGAGGGTGGTGATGAAAAATGATGGTGGCCCGGTGTTCCTGGGGAGATACCATAGCCCCAGACTGAGGGCTAAGGTAGTGGAAGCCCTGTGTTCTTTGCTGCCTCAGCCTGGATCAGTGTTAGAATCATGCTGAGGTGAGGGCAAGGGGAAATGCCACCATTTTTGGTTGTTCTTACTGAGATTTAGTAGATTTTCTTGAATAAATATTTCTCTAAGTGCTCTCTAAGGGTTGTATGCCTTTAGGAGAATTTCTAGAGACAGTAAAAATTATTTAAAAACAATTTTCTTTAGTTATGGTTGTTTTGCTGGGGAGAAGTTTTGAGGATCTCCTCACATGGCCATTCTAGCAATCTAATCCGTTTTCTTTTTTATAATTAATGTGTCTGAAAAACCATTAGCCTGTCGTCATTTCGTTAAAACTATGCATTGATTAAAAAAATGGAAAGATATGCAATAACTTATTAATGGTAATCTCTGGATCAGGAATTATGTTGATTTCAATATTCTTACTTTGCTTACTTTTCTTTTTTGCCTCAAATATTTTTTAGAAATGATTTTAAAGAAGCTTTTAATAAAAGAAATGAATAAAAACAAATAATTTTTCTTTTGGTGGTTTAGAAGGAGAGAGAACACCAGGCCTGCATTCTGTTCTCTTTTACTGAGAGACTCACTGGAAAGAAAGATGACATGGTCAAATCTTATAAACATATTAGTGACAGACCTCTTACCACACACACTAATGGCCTTAATTGTGGAATGTCTTTAGCGTGGTAGATTTGAACATGGCATATAGACCAGGAATCTATGGATTTATGGGGCACGGCTCCTTGGAAAAAGTCATATAAGCTATTGTCAGGGGAAGTCATTGAAAGGACATGACCACCAGGTGACCTGGGAGTTGGATCCGGACAGTCAGCCTCCTGACCCCCTTGCCTGTCCTTGGAATGTACGTTTGGCCCACCATTCCTATAGCTGAAGCCTTTTCAAAGACACGGCCTGCAGAAAGTGAGGTGGTGTTGAGACCATCTGGGTTGTATATGTGACTGAACGCAGGTAAGGCCTCTATATAAACTTCTAAGATTCTGGCAGGCAGGTGTGGAGATTTACTTATCTTGTGGCCACTGGAAACGTCCCGTATGTTTCCTCGCTTATTAAACTTACCACCTACCAACCTGGGGTGGTCTGCTTCTTTCTTTCATCTCTTCCTGTTCTCTGTGTCTGGGGACCTATTTGTGAACCAACAGCTATGTAAGTATGGGAAATAAAAAGGAGATGTTTTATGACAGAAATAGCTTTCTTTTGTGAAAATGGTTATTGCGTATATTAAATATTGCCAAATGACACAAGAAAGGACCTGGGCAGCTGGGTTGGAGATCTGGAGCTCTCCCTGCTGTTCTATGAAGCCTAATACAGGGTGAGATCTCTGATTCTGGCGAGTCTGATTTTAGAATCCAATCCTTGTTTGAATTGTTTCCGTGTCAAAGTAAGAAAAAAACTACTTTCTTAGGAGCCCTTGTGAGCTTAACCACTTTACTGTAATAGTGTTAGAAATCACGGAACTTTTTCCAGGTGAACAAGCACTTAAATTCAAGAGACGCAGAGTGATGGAAGTTGTGTGTACTCAATGCCAGCACTGCTATTTATAACAAATTTCTTAAACAATTGGGCAATGCAGGTTTAAGTTCTTTTTTTTTTACTGAAAACCAGTTTGCCCTAAATCAGTTTGGCAATTTACTGACGTAGTTTTTTAGAAATTGATTTTTAGTGAATTGGATTGCTACTAAGCAATACAACTAAAAAATAAAAATGTTTACTCTAGCTCCTCTGGCATTTCCATGATGCCTAAATATAAAGAGAATCACTAAGAGTTGTGGGAAGTGAATATCCTTTTCCCCAACTATGAGAAGTTTCATATTTTGGTCTGTTATATGACTTTTTTCCCCACTATGTAGTTTTTTTCTTTTTTTTCTTTTTGCTAAACTTATACATCCATTGAAGAAATTTAGAAAAATAGAGAAAATATTAAAAATAGGAAACCAACCCGTTTTTATACATTTTTAATACATTTTCCTCCAATCTTTTCTTTCGATGCATAGGTTTTTCTCACATTTGTAAATTATGAATTTTTACATGTATGTAATTTTTACATGTATTTCACACTTTCATGTATGAACAGTCAAAACATTTTAATATCCCAGACTTCATCTTAAGTAGAATATTCACTTAAGCTTATTTTAAAAAGTCCAACTAGATATCTGCCTGAATTGCACAAATATTCAAACAGGCAGAGTCATCAGAAACTCTCCAAATTGCTTTTTTAAAAATTTTTCACAGCTTAAACTGGCCCTGGGAGCATAACAAAAGGCACAGAGGAGCAAAAAAAGTCCCGCTTAGTTACAGGCAGCTCTTTAATGAGATGTAGGAAAGGAAATTGATTAAGTGGCTTTTGCCCCCAGGTGCATTTACCCATCACTGGGTAAACTATAATTTCCATCACTGTTTCCACGTGTGATGAAGGCGTGGACCACAGTATCACTATGACCCTTTCAGGTAGAATAGCTAGCAGCCATTGAAAGGCATTATGCCATGTTTCAGCTGCTTTCCATTTTATGTAAGACGTTACTCTTACCTGTAGAATTTTTCTGTGTGAAAGAGTTGACAGTCACCAGTTTACAAATGCATTGTGTTCAAAAGGATTTTTTGGTTAATTCAGTTTGGATTGGAACACATAAATGATGTTACCACAATGGTTCAACTGACAGTAAGATAGCTAAGAGAGAATTCTAATAGTATTAATAGTTTCTGTCTCTATGTCATAATGGACCCTATGATCTATATGGAATCTTAAAGTTCAATAACATATCATATTTAATTGCAGACAGCAATTCCAGTCTTTAAATGTAAGTCTTGTGCCTTATGGTCCACACCCCAGCATAAAAGTAGAGAAGATTCATAATATCAGCTAACATTTATTGTAGGTGTGTTATGTTCTAGTCATTGTGCTATTTTATCATTTAATTCTATGTATTTTATCATTTAATTCCCACTACTTTCCCCATTTTATACATGAGCAAACTGAGACTTGTCTAGAGAAATAGAGCTATGGAAAGGCGGAACCCAGCCTGGGGTCCCCAAACTCTATGCTCTTGCCTGCCCGCTGTGGCAGCAGTGCTACAAAAGGACACTCTACTGTGGCTATCAATCAATGTATGTTGGCCAAATAGTGTTTTCTCAGTGAAAATCTCCTTACGTACTTCTCCTCCACCCTCAGACTAGCTCAGTTATCCCTATTTGGGCTCTCACAGCCTTGAATTTAAAAGTACTTATCACTTGTATATTAGCATTCATGTAGTTATTTAATTGTCTCTTGCTCTGCTAGACTGTAAGTACCACAAGGGAAAGGATCATATCTGTCTTTTACCTTTGTTCACCCAATGTTAATTCCAGGAACATAGTTGGGGCACAGTTAATATATTTAGAACAAATGAATGAAGTAGAAATGTGGGTGGGTTGCTTTATGGGAGCAGAGGTACATGTGTGGGCAGAATCCAGCTTCAGGGTCTCAGGGGGCAAGGTTGGGGCTCCAATATTGGCAGATCTTGGGGTAGTCACAGGTGCTGTTACTCTTAGTGCTGGGTAGAGGATAGTGGTCCGTGATGGTGTTAGGACCACTATTTTACCTGTCAGATCGTTATGTCCATCTTTAATCTGAATAGCTTTTTTTGAGACAATTTCCAAAGAGTTAAGAGGTTTACCATCTGTGCAGTGATTTCTAATTGGACTGTTTCCCTAATCCGTTGGTTCTTAAATTTTTTGTTGTTTATTTATTTATATATATTTGCCAGCTTTATTGGGGTGCAACTGACAGATAACACTGTGTAATTTTAAGTTGTGCAATGTGATGATTTGATAGACCTTACTATATATATTGTGAAGTGATAAACACAGTATTCTTAATCGAGGGTTATTTGCTTAGACCTTGATAAATCTTTAGCGGTTTCTTTTTGCTTTTCGGGAAAAAGTCCTACTGCAGCCACCCGGGGTCCTCAGTATCTAATCTCATTTCCTACAATTTCCCAGGGCAAACACTCTCTTGTGGTCAGTCTCATCTTCTCACTGCACCCGGTTCTTATCATGGGTTTTCTCACTTTGGTGTCTGCTTCCAAACAACTTCCCTTCACATACTCCACTCACTCCTTTGTTAAACCCTAATGACCCTTAAGGCCAGTAAATACCTGCTTCACATAAAGCCTTCCAGCCTGATCCCTTTCATAGCACAGCTGTATCCTGCCAAATCAGTGCCATGACTCCTTCTTGACTTCTTTTGACATAGCAGTCTCCTCCCATCACAGGATTATCAACTACTTTTTTCCTTCCCCCATCGTTTCTCCCCAGCTTGAAGCAGGCTGTAGTTCTGCATGTTTTTCAGTAGGTGGCACCCGTCACAAACAGAATCCAGGCAATTTTGTTGCTTTGCTCAACTGGGCGGTATCCCTAATGAGAGGCACAGATGCTGGGAGCAGCTACCTCAGCTGATCTTGTCACTAATTAGAAACATTTGCTTCCTTGGAGTCAAAAAATGTTCCCACTATTATTCTGTCTTGTGATGGGAAACAATCTGAGTTGTTATTTAAGTGATTCCATTTTCCAGCCCTCTCACATGCTTAGATCAGAAGATATAAAAACAAAGCTCTTCTTTATTATTATTATTTTTTAAATGAAGGAGAAATCATGATTCTGTTTTCAGTGTTGGTATGGAATTTTTCTTTTTGCAAGATGATGATGATGTTAAAATTTTGAACAGGGACCTTTATCATGAAAAACAATAAGAAGGTGAGAATGTTTTTAAAAACACGGGGTAAACTGCTAATTAAAAACAAAGGCATTACAAAACTGGGCATATTCACAATTCATTTTCTAAGAGACAGTTGGTTGCTTTAGGAAATGGAGAAGTTGATACATAACACAGATATATTTGGTACCTGGACTTTCCTGAAATAATGATCCAGGCATTGCACTTACTTAAGACCACTTTTTCTCCGAGTTCATACCTTGACACTTTGTTGTCACTTAGTTGGGCATCTTACTTAGAAAACAAATGCACTCCCTTTTCTTGTGTCCCTAAGAACTTTGGTTCACCAGTGTAAATTTTACTTCCTGTGGGAAGTTTTCTTTGGATCATCTAAGCCCTAATGTTACTTTCCCCTTTAACTATCTTACTTCTGTGTACAAAACAAATGTGGTATAAGGAAATGAGACTGAATTTTAGTAAACAAATTGAAATGTGTACTTCTAAACATACATTGTGCTCTTAAAAGATACCACTATGGAGAGCTATGTATTTGATGATTTGGTGACTTACAACATTTTAAAACTCTTTTTTTGGTCTTATTTCAGAGCCTGTTGTCATGGGCTAAGGACTGTTCTGAGGTTATTCCATGGATTCTCTGTTCTTAGTCCTTAGATCTGCACACGTCTTTTGCATTCATGTACTTTTCAGATGGTATTTATTTCTTGAGCTTTGTATTGCCCTAGAAGTAACACATGCACTAATAGCTCCTTTTCTAATCATTCAGGACTGGTCTCTAGTAGTCTTTCATTTATACTTTCTATGTAGAAAACTTTACTCTTTAGAGTATTGGTGTCTGATGTGAAAAATGAGTAATTCCTGTCGTCTCTGCACTACTTGTGTGTGGAGTAGATGGTTCTTCAATTTCTGCTGGACTCACCTATCTCTGAGGTGAGACATCTTCAGGACTGGGAATGTTTTCTAATTTACATAAGAATATAATATCTTGTCATCCCTGTGATCTCTCCGCATTCTTAATTTTATTATTTATATTGGCCTGTCACATTTTATTAGAGAATATTTTGACTAACTCATTTATTATATAGTTTTTAGGCTAAACCCAGTCTTTTCACAATTTCCTATATCCTGAAACTAGTTATTTTACTCTTAACACCCTTATATTAATTAAACATCATCTATACTCATTGCGTAAGGCAGATCAATTCAATTAAATCAACTGTTTGAACATCGATCTTTAAGAACTGGTGTAACCTCACAGAAATATATCTTTTGCAAATACATTCATTCACTTATTAACCAATAACTGGTCAACAGATTCACTCATTCATTCATAGAACCATCGTTGATGGAGCACATATTTAGTGTAGTCATCTATTTACTGCATTGGTGAAAACAACAGGAAACAGGACACACAATCTGATTTATTCTCAGTGGAGCTTATTGTCTAGTAGGTTTCTACTTTGTACGGGAATCAAAATTATAATACTGTCCAGAGAACACCTGCTATGTGTCAGTTGAATTCACTGATGGAAGCTTACTTAATCCTCATGACAATTTTCAGGTTGGTATAACTAGAGTAATTTCTAGTCTATTTTAATTGCAAAGATGAGGGAGTTGGAATTTGAAGCCATAGGTGCAGACTACCTGGCCATCCCAATGTAAATATGACTATTTTGGCCCCAAAGTTGCGTTGCCTCCACCAGACTCAGTTCTTTTTTAGTAATAATCCTGCCATTCTTTAGCTTAGACTTTATGATAACAGAAACGTAAAGTGAGAGTAGTAGAAATAGCAAGTCCTTACATAGCACTTATTCTGTGCCAAGCACTGCTCTAAGTGCTATATATTTATTTACTCATTCGATCTTCATAAAATCCCATGAAAGATAGATCATTCTCATTTTATAGATAAGGAAGCACAGAGGGGTTTAGTAGGTGGCTGAGCTGGGATTTGAACTCAGACTGAATGCCAAAGTGTGAATCACGGTGTCTTACTGACACTAAAGAATTGAACTCATACAATGCAACTAACCACATAATAGTGACCTCACTCCACAATACTTAACCAGATACAGAGTAAGCAGTTTACATCCATGTGTCCATTTATGTGTGCGTACCCACAGAGCAGCTGCACATGACTGACACACTTTGGTAGTGTGTCACCTCTGCGTAGGTGACAGGCTGCAAATAACTGAAATGGCTTCTCAGGACCATGGATGGCAGTGTCAAAGTCTCTGGGACTCTTCATGGTGAACAGATCTTGATAATGCCTATTGCAAAATGCCTTTTCTTTGTAACTATGGAAGGAAGAGTTTTAGAAGCCTCCTTGGTTTTAGGTAAAAAATATTGTTTAGAAGTCTACAATTTCATTTAACATTACCTCCATCTGTATCTATAAGCTTACTACCTAATTTTTTTTCTAGCTAAGATTTGCTGGAAACAACGTGAACCCACATGCTGGGTTTGCCATTTAATTCTTTAACCCTCACTGCCTCAAAAGGCAACTTTTGAACATAATTTGATTTTTAATAAAAATAACTGAATTATTTTGAAACGAAGCTTTTTTTTTTTTTTTAAAGTAAAAGTTTATTTTATGGACTATTAGATGGCAGCCCTTTAATCCTGGTGGGGCTACCTCAACATTGAAAGTATGTTTACGATGATGTAGCTTTATAGCAATAACATATACAGCCTCAGCACTAAGAAGTCTCCAATTCAGCAAAATCTTTTTAAATTAGAGCAATTTTCTGGTATGATTAATTGCTTTTTTAGTCAGTTTCATCATAATTTGTTGTTCCAAGTCATGTTATGGACAAGAGTATTCTGTGCCTCTTGCTCAGCTCACACAGTGCGATTTACACTTCATTGTTCTGGTTAAGATGAAAGTGGATGGTCAATGAAAAAGTTGCACAACCACCAGATAAAGAAGGGAGAGAGAGAGGATCAGTAAATGCTGAGTGAACGAAGCCAGAAGACAATGGTTAAAAAAAAAAAAAAATTCTCCAAAGAGCACACTGTAGGGTGTGCGTGAGGGTGGTGGTGATATTTGAATGGTTAAAACAAAGACTCAATTCGTATTAGCATTTGGTCAGAGGATCTCTTTCCTTGAACCTGCCCCTTGGTTCTGGCCAGTACAGATTTCTATCTATGACATACCTGAAGAGTGCCGAACCTAAGGACCTGCTCAGGGTAATTGTACCTACACTGTGGAAGGGAACCACAGATACAGTTTTACATGGTAAAAACTCAATGCACAAAAAACTAAAAACTATATAGTTTTATTACTTTCTAATTTTCTTCTCACAAAGGGATTGATGTACCTGGAAAGCAGCCTCTCTTTTGTCATGGCAGTGTTCCTTTTTCTCTGGCTGTTCTTTTCTGCTGGTTCCACACTGTTCTAGGTGACCAAGGGATGTCGCTCTCTTGTGTCACAGCCCTTATTACTATTTGTGGGACATTCTCTTTCTTTATATCTATACTCAAGCCCTTTTCAGTTTTATTAGTTTTTACTTTAGCATTAATTATTGTATCAAAGTAATATCTGTAAATATATAAACATAATGAAATAGGACTGACAACATAAAAATAACAGTCCTCTGTTCATTCCGTCCAGCCCATTTCAGCTCTCCCTGAAAGTGATCACATTAAACTCTTTTAGCTGTTTCTTTGAGTATTTATTATACAATCATGTCCA
>NW_011888890.1:1760956-1764023 GCF_000151845.1 Pteropus vampyrus | reverse complement strand
CAAAAAACTAAAAACTATATAGTTTTATTACTTTCTAATTTTCTTCTCACAAAGGGATTGATGTACCTGGAAAGCAGCCTCTCTTTTGTCATGGCAGTGTTCCTTTTTCTCTGGCTGTTCTTTTCTGCTGGTTCCACACTGTTCCAGGTGACCAAGGGATGTCGCTCTCTTGTGTCACAGCCCTTATTACTATTTGTGGGACATTTTCTTTCTTTATATCTATACTCAAGCCCTTTTCAGTTTTATTAGTTTTTACTTTAGCATTAATTATTGTATCAAAGTAATATCTGTAAATATATAAACATAATGAAATAGGACTGACAACATAAAAATAACAGTCCTCTGTTCATTCCGTCCAGCCCATTTCAGCTCTCCCTGAAAGTGATCACATTAAACTCTTTTAGCTGTTTCTTTGAGTATTTATTATACAATCATGTCCACATTTTTGATTAAATCATTTACATTATTATGGCCCTGTAAATTGCTCATTGCAGAATCAAGTAAGGTTTGACCCTTGCATTTCCTTTCTTATATAACTTTTCAATCTTGATATTAATAATTGCCTTATTTTTTTCATTTGCTTAGTTTTCTATGTATACACTGATGATTCATTTTACAAATGTTTCAACAGATTTCTCAAACATCTGTCAATAATTTTTTTAAGCACTTAAACCAATTTTACAAAAAATTCTATAGGTTCCATTCCCTCTTCCTCCCTCCTGGTCCTCCCTGGCCCTGGAGAATTTGCTCTGTGGGTCTGCAACACAGGAATCACTGTGGGGCATCTCTGGTCTTGCGTGACCTGGTTTCTGGGTTCCTGCCTTTCCTACCCATTGAATTTCTAAAACACAGCCTTGTTTGGGAATCATGATTTTTGAGGTTTTGAGCAGTCTGAAAATGTCTTTATTCTATACCACACTTTGATTAATTAATAGTGTGACTTAATATAGAATTCTGCCCTGTCTGCCAGGATTTTGAAGGCCTTGTTTACTATCTTTGATAATGTATTTCCCTCTCCTCCCCTGTCCTCCACTTTACTGAGGTATAATAATAAATTGTAAGATATTTAAAATGTACAATGTGATGATTTGGTATTTGTATACATTGTGTATGGATTCTCCCCATCTAGTTATTTAATACATCCATCACTTCACATATTCACTTTTTTTTTTTTTTTTTTTTTGATGAGACAAGCTTTACTCCTATCAAGCTAATCTTGTTTGGTTAAGAAATCAGATATCATTCCAATTCTCATTTTATTGGTAAGTGGATTGTTATTGTTGTTGAATCTGTGTAATACTTTAGAATTTTCTGTTTATCTTCAATATTCTAAAATTTCCTGGTACTGTGCCTTTATGTGGGCCCTTTATGATTCATTTTTATGTGCACAAATTTTTTTTTTTTTTTTTTTTTTAAACACAAAGACTCGTGTCCTTCAGTTTTGGAAAATTTTTTAATTTTATTTTTTTTAGCAATTTTCTTCTCTTTTCTCTGTTCTCTCTGTCTGGAACTTCTGTTAATTGATCATGGGTCTCAATTTTAATTTTGGATTAGAATTAGGACTCAATCTTAATTTTCATATCTTTGATCCTACCAGCCTCACATTTGTCATTCTATTCCTCTAAGTCTTATAATGAATTTTTAAAAATTTCAGCCAAGATATTTTCAATTTCAAAATCTAATTTGTGATTGCAAAATTTTAATTTTAATTTTTAATAATACTATATTTTTGATTCTTGTTTCATGAACACAGTGTCAACCTTTAACCTTAGAATATTAAGAATAGTTTTATATTGATCTTTTAATCTCTTTCTGCATTTATTCAATCATTTATCTGACAAAAGATTTTTGAATATCTACCATGTGTCTGGCATTATTTTATGCTTAGAGATACAGTACTGTATAAAACATTGTTTCTGCTCTCGTGGAATGTGTATCCAAGATTTATTTGGCCTGAGCTGTTTACTGAGAATGATGTGGAGATTTGGAGGACAGAAATTGGGAGTTCACTTTAGGACATTGTATTAGTTTCCCAATGCTGTTGTAACACTTTATGGCTCAAAACAACATAAATTTATTCTTTTACAGTTCTGGAGGTCACAAGTCCCAAATCAGTTTTATTGGGCTGAAATGGAGATGTGGGTGGGGCTGCATGGGTTCCCTCCAGAAGCTCTGAGAGAGAATCTGTTTATTTGACTTCCTAGCTTCTAGAACTGTATTCCTTGCAATCTTTGACTTGTGGCCCTTTCTTCCATCTTCACAGCCAACAGCCTTGCTTGTTACTTTAGTCATTATTAGTCAATATGACTTGCCTTCTTTTGTAGTCGAATTTCCTTCTATTTCCCTCTTATAAGAATGTTTGTGATTACATTCAGGGCCAATTTGGATAAGGTGGAATAATCTCCTTATCTCAATATCCTTAACATCTGCAAAATTGCTTTTTCCATACAAGGTAACATTTACTGGTGCCAGGAATTAGGACCTGGATATCTTTGCAAGTCATTATTCAGCCTACTACAGGGGTTTTGGGTTGGAGATACCTCTAAGACATCCAAGTAGAATGTTAAATGACAGCTGGTATGTGAGTCTGTTCAGGAAGAGGTCAGGGATAAAGATGCAGTTTTGGGAATCATCAGTTTACATGTAATATTTAAAGCAAGGGACGGAATGAGATCACCTAGCAAATGAGTATAGAGAGAGAATAAAGAATTACTAAGTACAGGGAAATTCTAAGTAAAGGTTGGAAAGATGAGAAAGTAGTAGATGAATGTACAGCGAGTGAGGTAGGAGAATCAAGAAAATAAGAAGGGTTTCTCTAAGTACATCAAGAAGGCAGAAGTGAGAAACTATAAAATTGACACTCAAGTTAGGAATTTGAGGTCATTAATGACCTAACAGCAGTTTTGGTAGTGTGGAGTGGTCATACTTCTGACTTTAAAGGGGCTGATAAAAATGGGAGGAGAGGAAATAGTTAACAATTATAGACAACCCTTTTCTGAGAGTATAGCTATAAAGGAACAGAGAATGGAGCAGTAGTTAGAGGATGAGATGGTGTCAAGAGATTTTT
>NW_011888890.1:1748915-1760906 GCF_000151845.1 Pteropus vampyrus | reverse complement strand
TAGTCGAATTTCCTTCTATTTCCCTCTTATAAGAATGTTTGTGATTACATTCAGGGCCAATTTGGATAAGGTGGAATAATCTCCTTATCTCAATATCCTTAACATCTGCAAAATTGCTTTTTCCATACAAGGTAACATTTACTGGTGCCAGGAATTAGGACCTGGATATCTTTGCAAGTCATTATTCAGCCTACTACAGGGGTTTTGGGTTGGAGATACCTCTAAGACATCCAAGTAGAATGTTAAATGACAGCTGGTATGTGAGTCTGTTCAGGAAGAGGTCAGGGATAAAGATGCAGTTTTGGGAATCATCAGTTTACATGTAATATTTAAAGCAAGGGACTGAATGAGATCACCTAGCAAATGAGTATAGAGAGAGAATAAAGAATTACTAAGTACAGGGAAATTCTAAGTAAAGGTTGGAAAGATGAGAAAGTAGTAGATGAATGTACAGCGAGTGAGGTAGGAGAACCAAGAAAATAAGAAGGGTTTCTCTAAGTACATCAAGAAGGCAGAAGTGAGAAACTATAAAATTGACACTCAAGTTAGGAATTTGAGGTCATTAATGACCTAACAGCAGTTTTGGTAGTGTGGAGTGGTCATACTTCTGACTTTAAAGGGGCTGATAAAAATGGGAGGAGAGGAAATAGTTAACAATTATAGACAACCCTTTTCTGAGAGTATAGCTATAAAGGAACAGAGAATGGAGCAGTAGTTAGAGGATGAGATGGTGTCAAGAGATTTTTTTTAAAAAAATCAACTTTATTAAGGTATAATTTCCATATAATAAAATGTATCTATTATAAAATGCAAAGTTTGATGAGTTTTGACAAATGTATATACCTGGGTAACCATCACTACAATTCAGTTTATAACATTTCCCTCACTCCCCCAAATTCTTTCATATTCCTCTGTAGTCAATCTGCACTCCCACCCCCATGCCAGGCAACTACTGATTTTCTTTGTCACTGTGGATTAGTTTTGCCTGTTGTAGAATTTCATATACATGGAATCATACACTATATAATCTTTTATGTTTAGCTTCTTTTGTTCAACATAAGGTTTTCAAGATTCATCTATGTTGTATTTATCTCTATTTCTTTTCATTACTAAGTAGTATATGGACATACCACCTGTGTGTATCCATTTATTCATGGAAATTTAGGAAATTGAGACATTTCAGCTTGGAGCTATTAGAAACAAAGCTGTAATAAAGTTTACGTGCAAGTTTTTATATAGATATATGTTTTCATTTATCTTGAAAGACAGCAATGGGTGCGTTCTTTGGTAAATTTATGGTTAACTTTAAAAAGTGTATAATTAACTGGCCCATGGTTGTGTCATTTTACGACTCTATCAGAAGTGTAGGAGAGTTTCAGTTCTACATCTTGTCAACACTTGGTATTGTCACTTTTTATTTTATTAACCAATTAATTTATTATTATTTTTTAACATTTGATTTTTATTCCCCCCCCCATCTGGTGGTATTGTTACTTTTTAAAAACGTAGCCACTCTCATGAGTGTGTAGCAGTTTCTCATAACTAATAACTAATGATGTTCAAAATATTTTCATGGGTTTGTTATTTGTATATCTTCCTATGAATTCTCTATTAAAATATTTTGCTACTTAAAAAAATGGTTGTTTGTCTTACTATTGAAGAGTAAGAGTTCTTTTCTGGATACAAGCCCTTTGCATATTTTCTCCTTAATTGAGACCGATCTTTTTATATTTTTAATGCGCCTTTCAAAATGAAGAAAATCAGGAAAATTCCACTTAAAATGCGTTATCGGTTTCTTTTTTTAAGGTTGTTTTTTGTTTATGTTTTGTGTAAGACAAATCTTTGCCTACTCCTAGGTAGTGGAATTTTTTTTTCCTATGTTTTCTTCCAAAGGTTTTATGATTTTAGCTCTTATGAGTTAGTTTTCTGCATAGTATAAGGTTAATTTTTGTCTATATGGATATCCTATTGTTTCAGCATTGTTTGTTAATAAGACTATTGGTTTTTCAGTAAATAATTTTGTCTGTCAAAAATCAACTGACCATATGGAAGAGTCTGTTTCTATTTCATTATTCTATATACTATCTTATGCAAACATTCCTACAGCTTATTATAGTTCTTAAAGTTGGATAGTGTAAGGCTAACAATTTTGCTCAAATGTTTGGGGATCCTAGTCTATTTTTTCATTAAAATAATAATCACTTAAAAGAAATTTGGAAGCTGGCGGGGGCGCGTTGTGGGCTTTGGGCTGTGATCTAACTTTCTCATTGAGAGACTCCCTAATATAAATACTTGATTTTCCCCTCTCATGCTGCTTAGTTTCCTAAGACAAGAATATGTTATCTTTCCTCAAGGGCATATTGTTCCCAGCAGCAGCATAAGGGAATGTAGAACCAATATTTACTATGAAGGCTTTCCTTAATCCCCTATTTTGAGCTCCATGCTTTAGCCCAACTCTCCACTACCTGATATTTTAATTTGTTTCTGATCCATTTGTTCCAGAACCTAAATTTCCATCTCCTAAGCAATGGAGAGTAGGGCAGTGACATGGCTGCAAGGAATTGAGGAAAAGAAAAGGGTCCTTAGTATTTGATCATTCCCAACTTTATATGCAGGTTTTCTTTCCTAGGTTTCATCCCACTTTCTGGTTCCTGGTGAGTCCTCTCCTAAGCCTTTCCATGGTGCTGCAGGTAATTTGGCTCTATTTTTTTAAAAGTATTTTTTTTCTGTCTTAGATATTGGACTCTTCTTTTTTGTTAGAGTGTTAAAATTCCTCTGCTTTTTCATCTTTAAAGATTTGTTGCATTGCTCATTGGCAGTTGTCTTCCTTCCCTTTTTTTCTTTGTCCTTGTGTGTTTGTGTACTTTTAATTTCTTTATTCTAATGGCATTTCTAAGGTGGTAGAAAGTTGCAGTTCTTCATTTCATCCTGTTATTCCAGATGTACTCTTTTAAGGACCTTTAAATAACGAATATTTCATGATTGAGAGTCTTAAGGAGGTTTGCTAACCACAGTATGCTTTGTGAAAAGCCTGTCACTGACTATCTGTAACCCAAAAATGACTTCTTTTTTTACTTGCTCGGTGGCATAGGCTGCTCTCCATCCTGTATATTCTGGGCTGGGTACCTTCAGGGCCTTGCCTCAGAGTTCCGAGTTCTTTGTTCTTCAGATGTTGCACAGTAGTATTATATGGTGATAACAGATGTTGTATGGGTGATTTCTATTTCTTTTGGTATAAAGAGTTACAGTAGCCCTCCCTTATCTGTGGTTTCACTTTCTATGGTTTCACTTACTCATGGTCAACTGCAGTCCAAAAATACTGAGTGGAAAATTCCAGAAATAAACAATTCATAAATTTTAAATTGCATGCCATTCTGAGTACCTCACTTCATCTCATTATGTAGGCATTGTATCATCTCTCATCATTATCATCATCAGAAGGGTGAGTACAATATACTAAGATATTTTGAGAGACAGTATTTACATAATTAATTACAGTATAATTGTTCTATTTTGTTAATTATTATTCATTTCTTACTGTGCCTAATTTATAAATTAAACTCTGTCATAGGTATGTAGGTATAGGAACACAGTATATATAGGGTTTGGGGTATTAGAACGTATTCCCCATGGATAAGAAGAGACTACTGTACTTCTGAGCTGGGAATGATTTTCCCAGAAATAAAGACATTTAACCTTACCTTGTACTTGAGCAGTTCTGAAGGATTTTTCTGACTTTTATGTAGTCTACATAAGTATATTCTAAATTGTGAACAATTTGCGTAACTCTCACACCAGCTGTGAGCCCTTGTTCCTTTAATGTCTGTAAGTTTACTTGTGTGCCTTGAAATCACAGCTTGTAGAAATCCATCCTTTATAGGATTTCTGCATATTTACAGGGAACTCACTTTCTGATTGTCTTCTTTGACAATCTGCATTCATGTTTTTCTTTGGCCTACACTGCTACAGCCTAGATGTGAAACACAGACCTCTTCAGAGTCTGCCCACCTTCCCCCCAAAAAATTACATTCACACAAAGCATCTGTAAGGAGCATTAAATTTAGGAAACTCAGTTGGATAGAGTTACTTGAATAGAGTTTTAATTAGATGTTTGAGTTGATTCAAATTTTGAATTGAGAAGCATTTTCACTGAGTAAGGTTGAGTTGAGAAGAATTTGATTTTGGTAGAGATTGAGCTGAGTCGGGTTGACTAGAGAAGAGATTGAGTTCTGTAGAGATGGAGTTTTTATGAAGATTGAGTTCTGCAGAGACTGAATTGAGTGGTTTGGTAGAAGATTTGGGTAACATATAGACTAGAAATCACGTTTCACATAGTTAACAAACTAAGAAAGTCCATATTAAATTCTCCAGAATCTTTTTGGGGGTCATCTTTTGATTTTTTTGGAAAAAGGGCTTTTCTACAAGAAAGGGGGGAAATGGCTCATAAACAAGATATTCATTTCAAAACAACAAAGAAATTCCTTTTGTTGTTTCCCTCTGAGTGATTTCAAGCTCTTCTCTGACAGTTAGATCCTCAAGGTCTCAGTTTGCACTCTAAGTGGTCATCAAAGTTTTTCCCAGAGACTACTTTATTCCTAGGGAGCTGTGGTAAACCTGCTAAAATAATACATTTTTCCTCCTGCTTTGTTACCTTTAATTTCACTAATGATAAATTACAAAATTCCTCTTTTCTCTTCTTGCTTTTTGGAACACATTGAATAAAATGCTAGGAGTACATTAATTGATATTGACATGGAGAGCAAAAAGGAAAACTCTATGTTTACTCATTGGAAAACACTCCAATAAACTTGTATATAGTCAAACCATTGGTATAGCCTTCTGTAGTTCCAATCAATGAACTGGTCAAAATGACAATGGTAGATTATTTAAACGGACACATGTCAAATTGACTGTGATGAAAAGATGCCACTATACTGTGCTGTCACAACATCACCCACCTAAAGCTCTACAAATAGATTTATAAAGTTACAAAATCTCATTTGGTGAGCTGAGATGGCAGTTTCCACATTAGATTTAAAATTTCAAGGCAAATTAACAGGCACTAAACGATTGCTAGTTGCTTAGCACTGTGCTGGATGGAAAAGATGTACGAGTCTCACATTTTTCCTTGAGGGAAGTTGAGAATCTGATTGGTGGAATGAGACATAGATAAAAGAAAATTTTAGATAATGTGAAAGAGCCTAAATTTAAGGATAGAATTATGGGGTAAAACTCTGTTATGGAATTTTGGAGAAAGGAACGTTGTTACGGTTCCATCTGACTGAACTTGTGAGAGGGAACCTGGGAGAGGAATTTCAACTGTGCCCAAGCAAGAGGGGCTGAGCTCATTAGGTAAGAAGGATTTGGACAAAACTAGAGCTGTAGGAATGGGTCGAATGAGGGTGAGGAATAGTAAGGAGATGCGATTCATGGTAGAGAAGTATTTCTTGGGGAGTGTTAAGGATTGAGGTCAGCTGGGTAAGGTGGGCATTGATTGAGTTTAAGGCTCAAGAGACTGAACTTTGTCTAACAGAGAGGAATAAGACTATAAACAAAGAACAAAGAATGATGAAAGTTTAACTGGATATATTTCACAGTGTTGCAGAGTTCTTTTGACTCTACAATGCTTATTGTTCTTCCTCAGCAGAAAGACAATTTTTTACTTTCTTAATGACAGTGATGTGGAGGAAAGAAATTTTTGAAAAATTTCAGATTAACTTGTCTTGTATAACATGTATTAAAATAAAAATTGCTATTGAATCTAACATTTTTGTCTGCCTGTGTTGCTGAATTGCCGATCTCCCTTGAAATGAAATCCATTTGAAAACTTACTTTGTCTTTCAGAGGAGCAGGTTTATGAAGCTTATTATTTTAGGTTGATGAAGTCCCAGTAATGGTGCTGGTGACATCCAAGGCCACCAACAATTATTTCATCCTAGTGAGAAAGCTTCTTCTGCTTGCTGTATTCTTCTGTGTATATTCAAATATCTCTATCAAATTTTTTTTTTTTTTTAAGGATTGAAGTGAATTTGAAATTAAGTTTCATTTTTTTCAGAAAAGTCGGGCAGACTGAGGAGTCTAGAGATAGCCTGAGGAAACAGATTGCAGGGAGGAATAGCCTGTTTAGAACTTCAGACACTCTCAGAGCTCTGACTTTTGGAGAACCCATCCCATATCATTCTAACAAATGAAAATATACCCATATTCTAGGATATATGTCCTTAATATGGAAATATCATTTGAGTTGATAAAATGTTACATTTGGTAAACATTTTAGTTGAATATTTATTTAATTTTGCAGGTTAAAAAATATTTTGGAACAAATAAATACTTTTTTTGGATCTGCGTTAGGCCTCAACATTTTCACAGGCTGTTGACTGAAAAGCTGGAAAGCCGAGGGCACAGTGTTTCAAGTGCGTAGTGTATAAAAAGTACTCTGGAGGGAGGTCCGCCGAGAGACATTTTCCTGGGAAGGAAGAAGGGGACGGCCGTCCCAATTCAGACTCTGTAAGAGGGCTTGAGGGTTCTGGATTTGGCACTTGTCCCCATTCCAACCCTGTTATTCTGATTTCTCTTGGGGGAGAAATGGCTGCTGTGTGTGTTACCTGAGAAATCTATTTCACTTATCTGACCCTTTAACTTGCTCCCATCGTCAGCCCCGATCCACCACCTAGAATTGCGGGTGGTGGAAAAGGAGCCTGCCTTTCCCTTCTTACTTCTCAAGAGATGACCCAAGTATTTCTGTGCCAGATCTAGGCCTGGGCAAAGGGCTGCCCTAATTCAGTTGGTGCAGCTACTGAGGCAGAGGTGTCAGGAGAGAAGGATGTGGGCTTAGCAAAGAGAAAGACAAGTAATAGTCAGAATTGACTTGTGAGCACATATGAGACGCTCTCTGGAGAACTACAGAAGTGATTGGAGAATCTTTCTAAGGTCTTGGATTCCCGCCTGAGCAGTATATCCATACTGCTGTCACTCTCAGCACTGAGATCTTAGTGTTGGTGAGACCTCACATGCATCCATAGGCTGGTGAGGTTGGGGCATATTCACATTTTTCACTGGCCTGCTTTCTTGCCTTCTTTTAGCACTTAGGGTTCATTCATTCATCAAGCATGCTTCAAATTAGATGTTAGGCTCACAGTCTCTGGGGAACAGTCTCTGGGCCCTAATTTTAAATTACTCCTGAATTCATAGGAGATTTGTGTAGGTAAGACTGTGTGTTGGGAGCATTGTCAGAGTAACTCCCAATCCTGCCTGGAGAAACAAATGGTGGCCCAGGAAGGCTTCTAAGAGAAGTTTTGAGTTGGGTCTTAAAGGAAGGATAGGAGTTCATCAGGTTCGTGGGTGCTGCAGCATACCTGAGAGCAGTTTCATCTCAACAACGACCACAGCAATAAGCATGTGTTGGCAGTTTCATAGGTGCCTGGCATTCTAAACCTTTCACAGACATTATCTCATTTAATCTATCAGAACCCACAGAACGGAAGGTGCTCTGCGAGTAAATGCTGTGTGGAACTATATTTTGGTGTTTGCCCTAACTTTGTTTTTTAAACCCTTTCATATGGCTTAACTGAGGCATTACTTTTCCTGTTACCTGCCTATAACATGGCATTTTATACCTCTTGACACTGACATACTTACACATTGGTGTTTTATTAATTACCATCTAGCTCGCTCTTCTGGCAGTTAACCATTCTGTACATCTCTTGGATAACGGAATTTTTCAAGTACATGTCTTTTTCGCTCTGCAGGTTCCCTAAGACTACAGGCTCCCATCTTGGTTCCCCATGATCCCAACTAGAGTCATGCCCAAGGTAGATAGATTGTTATTTTGTTTGTTTGTTTGTTGTTAGGACGTCTTACTATTTTTGTCAAATTTCGTCTGAAAACTATGGAACAAAGGAACATGATTTTTTAAGGCGCAGGAGAAAAACTTCACATGTCTTCCATGGCAGCCATGTGGTGTACATCAAATGCCCAGTTTACAAACTCTAATATAGAACATATTTGAAAAAAAGATCCCAGCTAATCCACACTGAGACTATCTATGTGCTTTTGGGGGGATTTTGGCATGGGCGTTTCTTTTCCGGAACAGGTGGTGAAGCTAAATTTGTTTGGTGTGCTTGACATACTTGGAGCCTGATATTAAAAGACTTCAGTGGCTGTTATAAACAGTTCTTTCCTTCTTTGTTTACAGGGGACTGGGACTTTCTCTGGGGTGTTGGATTTCTGCTTCTGCTTACAGGCAGGCTGGAAACCATTCTTGGCCTGCGTTCGTCCACAGGGACAAACAGCTGGGCTGATTTAGTTTGGAAGCCTCGTTGTTTGGCTGTGACATGTGGCCTCGGGTTCTGACATTTGGGTCAGAACTGATTAGTAGTTCCTTCATGTCCACAGAAACAAAAGCAATCCATACAATTTCTTTAAAATCCTCATATTAAAGTGCTTCCTCACAGTGTCAGAGTTTGGGTGTCACAAGGTGGCAGGGAGGAGGGTGAAGGGGTGGGCAGGGCTATAGATATAAAAACATGGGAGGAGTAACTGGTTGCTGGATTTGAAAATCTTTCAGGTTTCAAGCAGATTATTGAATTTTTGTTTGTTTGTTTTAGCTAAATCAAATGATTGTCCCCAAATCAACTTGTGCTGGAAAGTGAGGCTTTCCTGCTGAGGAAGGGGTGTTGCTTGCTTAGGTCCTTGAAGTGGGCCAGACCTGATTCTTTCAAAGTGTAGATTTTGGACTGACTGCTCTTCACCATCAGCCCCCAGGGTGCTACTGAGAACTGAATTTTAGAAATGCTGTCTGTGAGCTGAGTGATGTGACTATAGCAAAACAGCCTTGGTGCTGCCTCATGGGACTTCAGCTGGGAAGTGTCACTGACACGGTGTTATCTCCGTATGTTGTTTACAATGGATGCTTTTCACAGCAGACCTGAATCCAGTCCTTATCTGTGACTGTCAGAATTGTGCTTGCATAGTTGAGGTTTGTGGAACGCCCTTTCATCCTTCCAGCTGTTTATCGGTGTTTTTATTTGAGATGGGGAGGTCTGAGCTTCCGATGTGAGGTGGCACAGGCTTGTTTCAGGCATTGAAGAGCTAAAATTCGTTTGCATTTAGCACCTTCTCTGGATGCCAGCTTGACCTCCTTCTGGTATACTTTCTCCTTGTGGTTTTTGCAGGCAGTACTGTATAGTTAGTAATAGGCTGGGCTTTAGATTTACAGATTTGGGTTCAGATAGACTCTTATTTATCATTGATGTGAGCTGGATAACAAATTAGTTATGATACAGTTTCAGCTGTTGCAGCAAAGGGCAAAGTGAAGTATCAATAAGATAGAAGCTTAGATCTCTCTCATGCAACAGAGTATATGCTTTAGGGTTGATGCCACAGTTTCATGGTATCTGATTCTTGTTCAACATACATCTTTTGTGGTTCAAGATGGTTGCTCCAGCTCCCACTGCCAAATCTACCTCCCAAGCAGTGGGAAGGAAAGAAGAGAAGTGGGGGGGCATGTCCCTTTAATGGAACAACCTAGAAGTCACACATGTCACTTTAACTCACAGTCCATTGCCCAGAAATTTATTGCATGGCTTAATGGATTAAATGCTTGTATCCACCCTACCCCCCAAATTCATATGTCGAACCCTAACTCCCAATGTAATGGTATTGGGAGTTAATTAGGTTTAAATGAGATCACGAAGGTGGGTCCCTTATGATGGAATTGGTGCCTTTTATAAGAAGAGAACAGAGAGCTTGTTCTCTCTGTGAAGATACGATAAGAAAAGTGCCATCTGCAAGCCAGGAAGAGGGTTCTCACCAGCAACTGGAGGTGTGAGCACCTTGATTTTGGACTTTCTAGTCTCTAAAACCTTGAGAAGTAAATTTCTGTTGTTTAAACCGCCCAATCTATGGTATTTTTTTTTTTTTTTAATAGCAATCTGAGCTAAGACAATGGCCATACACAGAAGTTGGGAAATGTTGTCTTTGTCAGGTGGCTGTGTGCCAGGCTAAACGCAAGTGTTTATTACTAAAACAAGAAGATAATAGATGTTAAGGCACAACTGTCTTTCTTCACAGATGGATTATTTACACTTTCTGCCTCTTATTTCCTTCATTTGGAAAATGAGATTGATCTCATGAAATTGAGAATTAAATGAGATAATACTTATAAAGCTTTTAACATGATGTCTGGGACATCATGACTATTCAACTATGAATAAAAGAAAACACGTAGGTTTACTTGGATCCTTGCCTTTTTTGAATAGTTTTCATTAAATTTTGGGGGAGGCTTGTATGTTTATATTAAAGCTTTATCTTCAGGAGAGGATTTACTGTATCACAATGACAAAACGATGTCTTCATCTTTTGCATCAATTTAGAGCTTTACCTGGTGACATGAAGAGTTACACTTGAGGTGTTTGTGAAGGTTGTTGGAGAGCTTGCATTGTTATGTGACTTTGCTGTTTCCCCCTTTATCCCGTCAAGAATTGCCTCATTTGTAGCCTTCATAAGGAATGCCATAATTTGGGACTCTAGTTTCTGGAAATGAGAAAAGAGGTTGAATCTCAGAATTGGAAAATGGTTACTAGAGCTTCTAAGAAGGAAGGAGGCAGTTTCTGAACCTGTGAAGAGTCTTGGGGCCTTCAGCAGCTTGCAGTGGAAACTGACATTTGGTATCTGATAAAGCTGGAGTCTCATATGTCTGAGTTGCTCTGATTTCTAGAGCAAACTAATTAGCTGAATCTGAGGCCTGGATGTGAACCCTATTCCTCTTTCCTAAGGGTTTTCAACATTTCAGTTGATTATAAGTTGCCATCTATTCTCATCACACAAGTTTTGCATTTAACAATTAAAGATTTATTCTCATTGGACTGCCTTTAATCAACTGCCAGACTGCAGCAATAGTAGGTCACTAATCGTCGTCTGGATCTGTGCTCTAAGGACACAAGGACACACCACAAGGGAGACCACACTCTGAGAGAGGAGGCAGCTCTTGTGGGAAGGGGCAGTGGAGGGTCAAAGAAGTTCTCTCCAACCCCTGAAAAGCATGAAAGTTGATGGCCTCTGAAGCTGCCATGCAACTGGTAGCCAATTCTGATCTTGCTCTATCGAATTGTTTTCTAAAACATGTACTGTGAAATAATTTAGTAAGTTTTAATGAACATTCTTTAAAAGTTGAAAGCAAATAAACAGCAGAGTGCATCACAGCTAGTAAGAGAAGAGTGCAATATTTATTTTCATTATGTATCTCTAAATATGTGTGTGTGTGCTGAGTCATGATGTAAATATTTTTCTTATTGTGGGCCATGGTCAAAAAAAAATTTGAAAGCTATTCCAGCATAAGATATGCCAGTGTTGTCACTGTAGAGCTATTTTTTCTGTGTTTTGCTTTTATTTTTCTCTGATCCAGATAAGACTGTGGTAATGGGAAGGTAGTTACAATGTGGGCTGAAATCATCATAAAGGCTAGATAGCAAAATCGGTTCCGTTCCACAGATAATTGTTGAGCATGAACTGTGTACAGACACTCTGCTAGGTGGTGTGAGAGGTACATAAAACCGTTTGCTGCCCTCCAGAGTTTCATAACCTAGTGGCAACGGAAAAAGGAATACACAAATAATTCAACCACGAAACTAACCATAATAGAGAATATAATTAAGTTTGATTCAATCATCATGAATTTACTTTCGAATTTTAATTTAGGTAATTCAAATATTCTTATTGCCAAGATCAATCATTTTGTATCAAATACTTTCAATCTTAGAAGTTTTGAAATTCGATGTGGGCAAAGATTTGGTAAGGTGGGGGTACTCATGTGTTGCTGATGAGAATGTGAGTTAGTATCATCTTTTTAGAAAGCAATTAATGGGGAATAATTGGCTTAAAAACACAGTCTTTGCAGTAATTCCACTTCTAGGCAGCTATTCTTTAAAAAAATCAGAGATTTGGACAAAGATTAATGTACAAAGATGTAATTAGAGCTTCATTTAAAAAATT
>NW_011888890.1:1737380-1748865 GCF_000151845.1 Pteropus vampyrus | reverse complement strand
TGCATTTAACAATTAAAGATTTATTCTCATTGGACTGCCTTTAATCAACTGCCAGACTGCAGCAATAGTAGGTCACTAATCGTCGTCTGGATCTGTGCTCTAAGGACACAAGGACACACCACAAGGGAGACCACACTCTGAGAGAGGAGGCACCTCTTGTGGGAAGGGGCAGTGGAGGGTCAAAGAAGTTCTCTCCAACCCCTGAAAAGCATGAAAGTTGATGGCCTCTGAAGCTGCCATGCAACTGGTAGCCAATTCTGATCTTGCTCTATCGAATTGTTTTCTAAAACATGTACTGTGAAATAATTTAGTAAGTTTTAATGAACATTCTTTAAAAGTTGAAAGCAAATAAACAGCAGAGTGCATCACAGCTAGTAAGAGAAGAGTGCAATATTTATTTTCATTATGTATCTCTAAATATGTGTGTGTGTGCTGAGTCATGATGTAAATATTTTTCTTATTGTGGGCCATGGTCAAAAAAAAATTTGAAAGCTATTCCAGCATAAGATATGCCAGTGTTGTCACTGTAGAGCTATTTTTTCTGTGTTTTGCTTTTATTTTTCTCTGATCCAGATAAGACTGTGGTAATGGGAAGGTAGTTACAATGTGGGCTGAAATCATCATAAAGGCTAGATAGCAAAATCGGTTCCGTTCCACAGATAATTGTTGAGCATGAACTGTGTACAGACACTCTGCTAGGTGGTGTGAGAGGTACATAAAACCGTTTGCTGCCCTCCAGAGTTTCATAACCTAGTGGCAACGGAAAAAGGAATACACAAATAATTCAACCACGAAACTAACCATAATAGAGAATATAATTAAGTTTGATTCAATCATCATGAATTTACTTTCGAATTTTAATTTAGGTAATTCAAATATTCTTATTGCCAAGATCAATCATTTTGTATCAAATACTTTCAATCTTAGAAGTTTTGAAATTCGATGTGGGCAAAGATTTGGTAAGGTGGGGGTACTCATGTGTTGCTGATGAGAATGTGAGTTAGTATCATCTTTTTAGAAAGCAATTAATGGGGAATAATTGGCTTAAAAACACAGTCTTTGCAGTAATTCCACTTCTAGGCAGCTATTCTTTAAAAAAATCAGAGATTTGGACAAAGATTAATGTACAAAGATGTAATTAGAGCTTCATTTAAAAAATTAAAAACAGCTAATGATTTATAGGACTCTAGGTAAGGAAATATTATGTATTATATAATACATATTTTCAAAAAATAGATAAAGACACTGGAAAGTGTTTATATGAATTAGTAAATGAAAAAAGCAGGGTCAAATACTGAATAGACTATATGATCAAGAGTCTAAAAACAAACCCCTATTTATGCTTTAAAAAAATACTAGAAGGAAACTCTTCAATATGTTGTGTTTACTCTTTGAATTGTAGGATTCAGATGACTTTCGTTATCTTCCTAAAAGTTTAATGTATTTTCTACAATACGAATTTTTTTGTTATAATCAAAAATAACAAATACTGTTTTATAAAAACTATAGAAATTACATTAATGCTAACATGCTGAGTATATTATTTTTAGAAGAGGCTTTCAAGGACTCTAATAACATCTTTTTAGATTTACTGGGTAGTCCTAGATATTTGCCTCTTTCCTTCACTTTGTCAGTGTGGGAGATGTTTGCTATGGCAACAGAAATCATTAGAACAGTCACTTATTTCCTTTTCTAAATTTAACTTTTAAAAAGATTAAAGTGTGAATTGTATTCCAAGTAGTTGGCCCATCTATATACCCATTTATATTTCCTAGAGTCCATGAGACTTAGCTTGCTAGATCAGGGCTAACCAGAAGACCTTCATACTGGGTTGCCAGACAAAAATGAGTGCTTGGACTGAATTCACTCACGTTATCGTTAGTTACCCTTTTCCCAGTGCAACTTGGACCCGAGAGAGACTAAATTATCTTTGAAAGAAGAATTTTTTAAATCTTAGGTAAATGCTCTAAAGACAGGAAATAATAACTGCTAAAGATTAGTGAGTGCTTCTTTAGTGTCATGTCTTAATGATTCAATGTTATTTACTTGCATTATCTCATTTAATTCACATAGTAATGCCAGTACGTTGTTCCCATTATTATGACTGTCTTATATACAAGCATCCGATATTTAAAGAGGTTAGGTAACTTGTCCAGAGTCATATCAATAGTAAGTGCCAGAGTTGAGTCCAATTCTTAGACTCTGTGCTTTTCAGCATTCCTGTGTGTTCCCTCCTATGCCCACTGAGACCCACTGAGACTTTTGCATGTAGGCTAGGTAATCATTTTTAAGAATTCCAATGTCAGAAGAGACTTTCTATCCTGAGACTATTACTGTAATGATTAAATTATTCTGAATTGATTAAAAATGCCAGATGCCTTCAGGTTCATTCTATTACAATTAGCTTTGCACATTTCTGCCTATACTCAGTGAAACTCATGTTTTAATCTCCTTGCAAAACTAGAAAGAAAAAAAAGCAAAATTATTTTACTGCCAGTAAAAACCTAGGTTTAGTCAAAGCAAGTTATAATTTCTGGTGTTCCTTGGCTCATTAGTTCTTCCAGATGGTGCATGTAAACATGGCAGGAGCTGCAAATTGTGTGAAGGCTGAAATGTAAATCAAGAAATAAGTATTCATTATAATCTGTATGACAAATGGAAAGGCTATAAAGTGAAACAGTGCATTGCTCAGTCAATTTCATCCCATTACTTTTGGGATGCCCCAGAGATTATTTTCGGGAATGGACTTCCCTGATTTTGTCAAGGTCAATTGTCATTACAATGTTTAGAAGGGTCCTCAGTCTAGCGTGGATACGTTTGGGGCATTGCAGCTGCATGGTATGCCATTCTCCACCAGCTAGTTTGGTTTTCCTAAAATATAGTAGTGCTCCTGTATTAGTCAGCTTTTTTTTTTTTTTTTTCAAGTGAGTAAAACCCAACTCAAACTATATTAAGAAAATCTGGGAATTTTTTTGGCCCACATCACTGGGAAATCCAAGAGATGAATTTGACTAAAGGCCCAGCTTGATAAAGAGATTCAAATATAGCCACTGCTGGGTGCGTTGGTCTCTGGTAGCCCAGGACTCAGTCTACCAGTTGCACTAACCAGCAAAAACAGATCTTCACACATGATTTTGGCAGAATGGTTCCAAGGAGGGTAACAGGACTATCCGTGAATCAATGGTGAGTTTCTCTTTGGGCACACATGGGTTATACATCCAATCCCTATGCCTTAGAGGGCAGAGTCAACCCCACCCAAACCCCATATATAGGTTTTGTTACCAGCTGATGAGGGGAAAGGTGGCTTGGCAGGCAAACACAAAAGATGCATATGACGTTCTAAGTTTAAAATCTTGCAACCGTTCCCAAATGTCTTTGGAAAATTGCAAAACTCCTTAGCATATACCTTGTCTACCTGTATAGTTTTATTCTGCTTCTCTTTTCTTTGACACCTTGTCTAAGATTCAATTTAAGTAGTATGTCCCAACTCCCTTCTAGCCTATCAAACTGGGTTAGAGATTTCTTGCCTGTGATTCTATAGCACACCAAACCTCTGATATCCTAGCCCTAAACACACATTTTGTGTGTAATTAGTGTTTATCAACCCTGAAATTACTAGAGAACCCTCTGCTCGAGAGCTTAAAATATTCCCATGCATTAGCTCAAATTCATCAGAATCTTGGGGTGGGGAATGGAGAGTCTATATCTATCTATCTATCTATCTATCTATCTATCTATCTATCTATCTATCTATCTATCTATCTATCAATCATTCATTTCACTCTTCTTAAGCTTTCCGGTGACTTTGAGGTGCAAATAGGCTTGAGAACCACTGGGTTACGTCATTGCCATTTCATCCAGATCTAAAATTCTGTGATTCTAACTTGAGATTTGGTAGGAAAATTACCTCTCTTTACCTCTCTTCTCTCCTCTCCTCTCTCCTCTATTGCCTCTCTCTCCTATTTTCAACTATTGTGTTTTGAGATGTCAAAGCTATAATTCTATTAAAAATAAATATAAAATATTTTAATTTTATTTGCCTTTAGGTGCTTTGAAACTCTCTCAGTGATGCTGAGATTATCTGAGTTATTCGAGAATGAGATAGATACTTTGTTACCTTCTTATACTAGCTCGGCCCAGTCTCTCCTGATATGGGGTGCAGCTCTGGAGCTGTGCCTGTGGGCCCTTTATAATTACGTCTCAACTGCAAGGCCAGTCAGGCCTACAATGAACAGAGTCATTTGAGGCACTTCCTGTAATGTTTCAAACTGTTATGCTGTTGACATTCAGTGCATGTGTTTGTCATTGACACACAGGCTTCCATTCCAGCTGGAAAGCCTTGTCTTTCATGTAGAAGTTGTTTAAAGGAATCTACTTATCTCAAAGCCAGACAAAGTAGATGGGAGGGAGGAGTTCTTTTGCACTCATCTTCAAACACACTGCATTTTGGGGATGCCAACGGGACTGTTTTAATTTGCTCCATTCAAAGGCAGACTTCTGCTGCTTTTCTTGAGATTCTGACAGAAGAGTGTTTGTCTTTAATGTCACGAGATGAGATAGTACAGCTGTGTTTATGGTGGGAGTTACCTGTAATTTATGTTTTCACTTAAACATTTAAGGAGGTTAGCTGTTTCTTTTTGTTTAAAGACCTGATTTCTTTCTTTTTTCCCTTCCCTTTCCTTTCCATCCCCCTCAACTCTACTTTTTTTTTTTTTTTTTTTAAGCAACTGGGAGGTGGTTGGAAAATCAAGACTTCTGTTTTCTTTTTTGTTCACACACAAACACACACATATGTATATATTTTTATGAGTTTTTTTAGTTCTTGAATATGTATTTTTTACTGAAAATGTACAAACACAAAAATGTACAAACGCATGAGTAAATAATGTAATGACAAAGAACTATTTCTGTGAAAAGTGTTTTTTAAAACATCTTTAGATTTCAGTGCAAAAATGTACCCCTGGCACCTCTTAAAACATAAGAACAAGCTCAAAAAAACATAGTGATGTAAATAAGCTAGCTACGTTCAATGTCATCGTCAACGGTGAGTGGATACAATCAATAAATGTAGCTGTTGCTCAGCTTTTAATGTCTGTTTTCTGGTACAGAGTTGGAATTATTGAAATAGCAGTATTTCAGAATGTGAACACATACTTAATTTTAATCTGGAAAAGCATAAGCAAATGAGGAAAAACTAGCAAAAAACTGGTTATCCAAACGAGGACAAGACTTTTTTTTAGGGTTTGTGAGACCCAAGCTGATCATATCATGTGCCTCCCTTCTCACTATTTGGCTCCATCATTATTTTATTATTATTTAGATCATGCTAAATTTTATTATCCCGAAAAATTGATTTCCAGGGACATTAGGGAAAGTGAGCTGGATCAGTACCACTCAGATTTTAGGACTAGAAATGGGGTACTGGGGGTAATAATTATGGACCGATTGAATCTAATAGAACCCCAAGTGTTTGTTTTATAAGCACCAACAAATGGATTCCCCTTGCCTGACCCAGTGAAATATGGTTCGTTCTTATCGAGGAACTTGAGAAGAAATCTATTTGCCCTTCTTTTGCAAAAGGAAATTAGAGCCCTTTGTTCACATTTATCTTTAGGAACTTTTCTCTAAAAACTAAACTTTCACTGAAAAATTTACTAGAATCTCCAAAGAAAATAAAAATGCTGCATAATTTATTCATTAATTCAGCAAGCACTTATTTAGTACCTACAACATGCAGGCATTGTGGAAATGATAAAAAGGTGAGAGTGGATGGTACATCTATACAAACACATTTAATAAACTATGATAAATGTGTTAGTCAAGGGACAAAATTGCTACTGGTCACAGATATCAAAAGAGACATAAAATACTTGGATGAGATCTAGATTTAGTGTGTCTATGATATTTTCTTGTTCTACGAATCTTGAGGCCCTTTGACAAAAGTCAAAGAGGTTAACCTGTCCTGACTCATTTTTGTGAACCAATATTGTCTCATAGTGACGTAATTTTCTTTACTAAATTTTTCCAAATTCTGAATAGCAGTCAATTCTAGAATTTTCTTGGGCATTTATTGTCGACTTCACTGGTTTATACCTTTAAAAATCTCTGAACATTGATCACTTTCCTCTGCAGGCAGCACCATCCATAAGGGATACAGGATAGGTTTTGCTGTTTTATAACTAAGTCAGCAGTATGGGGGCTCACAGCCCTGCATGAGCCTGGTTAAAGTCAATACGACTGTTGGGTCTCTGAGCTTGCACAGAAGTGTGCCATATTCATACCCTTCTTAAAAAAAAGTTATAGAATTTGTAGACAAGTTCCGCTTTGGCCACTTAGCACCCACCAAAATACCTTTCTAGGTTCAGTCTGAATTTGTCCTAAAGTTATTATAAAGACCTATTTAGACTGTTAAACAACTTTTAGATGAGTCTAAAATTGTTTCAGAGTAAGTTAAAAAGTAATATGATTTATCCAACTAATCACTGATTGTTAGATATTTAGAGTATTTCTAAATTTTATTTTCTTGAATAACTTTGTAGTGAATATCTTTTCCATAAATTTTTGTGTATATCCATCTCTTTATAATACATTCCTCGAAGTCCAAATGTTGGGTCAAAGTGTATGTACATTTATTGATGAGTATTATCAAGCTGTTCTGTCAAGTTTCCTTAAACACTACTACTGCTCATTATAATTTGAAAAGTATTTTTCAATTTGATAGGAAACAATGATACTTCATTATTGTTTTAATCTGTACTTCTTCTATTACTGAGAATTGTAATTTTTATATGTTTATTATCCATTGGTACTTTTTTTGTGTGTAAACGACCTGTTCAAGATTTCTACACATTTTACTGTGGGAGGTGTTCTCATTTATCACAGTAATTCATATCAGGTCTTTAATGTAGTTCCAATTCTTGTCTTTATCAGAGATTCTTTCTCAGTTGACAACTTTGGAGATTTTATTGTTTAATTTGTTAAGAGAGTATGAAAGTTTTGTTAGTTTTCTTAAAAATAAACATCCTCTCTTCAAGAATGGGAAGAATAACAGTATATGAGCAGCATCCTCCAAGAAACATTCAAAATTAACTTTCTCCACTGGTAATCTAACTTCATCCTTAGATTAACTCAAATGCTCCAATTCTTTCAGATAAGAAGCAAGTTCCTTAAGTCCATAAAGGATCTTTAAGCGTGATGAGAGATCATTCAATTGCCAAGCATACAAAGTCTTTAGATATAATACGGGTAAATTTTAAGCCCCATATAAACAGAAATGTGACTTACAGTTCACAAAATATGCAGCTGATTTTATTACTTCTGACATTTCTATCATGTTATAGTAAGTCCTTAATTAACTTCATTGATAGGTTCTATGACTTTAAGCAAAACAACATGTAATGAAACCAATTTTACCATAGACTAATTAATATAAACAAGAGTTAAGTTCCTACGGCATCTTATCAATGTTACAATGAAATGGCATTATTCAACAACCTGCTTTATAGTTATAATTTACTTCTTCCTCTGAGAAGTCGGAAGACATGTTTCCTTATTTCTGGGGACTCACACTCCAATCACCTTCAGTGTGAAGCCTTCTCCTTCCTGGGCAGGTTCCCAGTCTCCACTGGCCTTTTATAATACTGTGTAGATGTCTCTTTGAACATATTCCATCTCTACAGCTCTTTACACTTTTTTTTAACACTATACTGCAAGCTCTGTCAGAGCTTAATCCATGTCTTATCCATTTTCATGTTTTCTTCACCCCAAATGGTGCCTTATATAAAGAGTGTGCTTGATAAAAGTTTAGCATTATTAGTCTACTCTCTATAGAAATTATTATATTTGCAGATGAAACAATTGAGAAATGTGAATTTTACTTATTTCCAATAGTTTGTTAATCACACAATGCATATATATTATGGAGAAAGTAGGAAATATGGTTAGGTAAAGAGAAAAAAGGAAAGTCTTCTGTAATTATACTTCCTAGAGATTACCATTGTTAATATTTGGGCACATGTTCTTCTAGAATTTGAAAAGGAAGATGTTGATAATGATAAACACTTATTGAATGCTCACTGTATGCCAGGCATTGTGCTAAACACTTAATTATATTTTCTTAATCCACGTTAACACTATATCATAGGTCAACTTTAATTTTCTCCATTTCAGAAAAAAGACACTGAGGCTTAGGGAGGTGAAATTGCCCAAGATCACATGATTGCCAGGTAGCTTAGCCTGGATTGAACCCATATGGTGTGAACCCAAGCAATGTGAGTCAAACAGCATGTTGATCAAAGTGCACATTTCCAGAGCCAGACTACCCGGATTTAAATCCCAGTTCTGTCACTAAAAAGCTGTGTGATTTTAGGCAAACTAATTAGTCTCTCTGTGCCTCAATTCCCATTCCTTCATCTTTAAAATGGGGTTAATACTGATATTAACCCCAACTCTGCACAGAATTACAATGATAAAATGAGATAACTTATGTAAAGTATTTAGAACAGTGCTTCCCAAGAGTAAAATCTGAATAATTGTTAGCTCTCATATTACTATATATGTATTCAATAAAAATTATCACATTGTAATTCTCTTTGTAACTTGTCTTCACTTACTAAATGGTAAATATCATTTTAGTTAATACACATGTACCACATGATTTATAGGATCATACAGCATTTCATTGTTTGAATACATCATAATTTACATAACCAATTTTCTGTTTCTCTAGAATGTGAGCTTCATGAGATGGGGACTATGCCAAGTACCATGGTTTTCATGTATCTAGAACAAGGCTAGCACAAGGTAAGTGCTCAATAAATATTTATTGAATGAATAAATGAATGAATATTATTGAAGTTGTTTCTAATTTTTCACTATAAATCATATTTTAAAAAATCTCTTTACTTCTAGGAGGTCTGAAGTTTAAAATTTTTCCCATGCAATAATATATAACCTTCTAGTCATTGCTTAAGAGCCAAAGTGTAATTTCTATACTGAAGTAAAAACATATTGCATCTAAGGATGCCCATTTAGCCCAAGAGAAAAAAATACTGCTAAAGTAAAGATGCATGGTTATGTTTAAAAATAACTTTAAAGGTCCCTTTCATGAAATTCTTTTCAAAGAGTGTTTTACCATGTGGGTAAATTTTAACAAAAATTGCTCAAATTAACTCCAAGTACAATGGCATTTATAATGCTTTGATTACACATATGAAATTCATTTTGTCAAAAGAGACTTTGACTAGGAAAAATGCAACTTTGTAAGGGGGAAAAAAAACCCCTATTACTATAATGATAGAGTAGTTCCCCAGGATCTAATCACATGCACATTTAGAAGAAAGCATTTTATATTCTCTGTAACATCTGGTGACTTTCTGACTATTCCAAAACAGCTTCACTCTGCTTTCAAAATGCCATTTTGTGTTATACAAATCTGTAAGTTGCCTGCAGAAACTTAGGGAACTGGAAAATTTTCAACTTCATTTGAAAAATGTGCTACTATCCCTCATTTCCTTGAGTTAGGGTGGAAAATAGTAATGATGGAAAGCCAAGATGAATGAGGCTGGGAGAGCCACTTCATGTATTGCTATGACATAGTGAACACCTCAGAGAATTTTTTAAGGAGGTGATGAGACTGGCCAACAGAACCTATTGACTAGAAGGAAGATAAATAGGCTGTGACTAGCTGGAGAAACAGATGTGGCAAAGGATTGCTCCAGAGAGGGAGGAAATCTAGAGTCTAGCCAAGGATATACTTTTTCAGTTGAGAATGCTTCTAGATAGATTTAATTTAATTTAATTTTTTTGGCATGGAACTGAAGTATAAACCATGTAGTCAGCTCTACTTCCTAAGGTAGAATTAAAGTTGTTTCAGACTTGAGGGTCAATTTGTCTTTCATTTTGATTTTGTTCAGTGTGAAAGTGATAGTCCCTGGCCACCTGCAGAGGAGCCTGAACCATAATTTTGCCAAATAGAGACTGTGGTCACATCAGTAGGAGCCAAGACTGAAAGCTTAGTAAGAGACATTGGAGATCCATGAACAATGGTTAAACAGTTCACAAGGCATTGTAAAAGGAAATAATTCATTAATATCTTCGCTTAAACCCACTCACGACCTAACTGAGTAGCAGAGCGACATAAAAATAATCTTCCTGGATTTCCTTTCTGTTATCTTCTCTTTTTGTTTGTTTGCTTCTCAGTTTTTTTTCCCCGTTCTCTCCTTTTGATTTTTTCTCTTTTCTCCCCTCCCCGCTCTAAATGTTTCTCTTTTCCCTCCATATTCTCTTTACTCCCGCCTCCCCACTGCTGCCCACCTCGCCTCTCTCTCGTTTTTTTCTCTTCCTTCTCCATCCCCACTCCACCAATTTTTTAACTGTTCATGGAACTCAAGTATTATTTTGATGATAGTTGTGAAATAGACTTTGATTGTTTGTAATTTTAGAAATAGGTCGAGGAGAATGCTTTTTTCCCCAAGGAAAAATTGTGCTCCACTTTTTCCAATTTTAGTTTTCTTACCTAATACAAAGCACTTGAATAAAGTCTGGCGCAGAAAAAGCACTACATTAAATCTTAGCGATGAATGTTCCCTTAATTCAGTTTTTCCCTTTATATAAGTTGACCTTGAAAGAAAAAAAGATTTCCTGTGTTTTCTCTAAACAACCCACGACAGACAGTTGCTGTTGCCCTTATAGGCACTCTTAAGGATGGAGCATCTACTGTTTTCTCAGCTCCCTGTTCCAGGAGATCATTATCAACTTGTCTATCAAACTTTCTTTTCATGTCATT
This sequence comes from Pteropus vampyrus, assembly GCF_000151845.1. Taxonomy (NCBI): domain Eukaryota; kingdom Metazoa; phylum Chordata; class Mammalia; order Chiroptera; family Pteropodidae; genus Pteropus; species Pteropus vampyrus. The sequence goes on along the minus strand of NW_011888890.1, from coordinate 1,738,079 downwards.
TAAGCTCATATTTTCTGTTTGAACCTTAGCAGAAAGAACAGGTGGACAATGATCTCCTTGTGGTTCAAGTTCTAGAAAATAGCTCTTAGGCCATGGACAGAGCGTGGGTTCTGGAGGTTGACACGCAGGTCCCTGGGCAAAGCATTTAACACCCTCTCAGCATCCTATTTTTCATCTATCAGGAAACATTCAGAGGACTGTCATTAAAGGAATAGTTAAAGAAATCCAGGCTGAGCGAACACTTAGCATAGTGCCCACATGTGACAAAGTCCTGATAAATGGCAGCATAAACCCCCGGAGCTCCCACTGGAGGAGAGCCTTCTTATGGGAATGCTACTCCTTCTCCCTCCTACTCCTTCTACCTTCTACATGACCCAGAAGTAATGAGTGTGATCAGGGAAAATTAAAATCAGAGAGTTCAAAGAGTATTAGATATTGAGAGATAGGGAGAAGTGGGGATCATTAATTGGTCTGTATACTTGTGCCTCTGGGCACAGAGACACTCTTTGGTGGATGAGTGACTAAACTTGGGGATTTCCCGATATAGAGCAAGGAGAAATGGTGGTCCTATTATTTGCTGACTTTTTTTTTTAAAGAACAATGTGTAAGAGGGCCTTCTCCTGGGGTTGCTCTTCCTCTGTCTCCCACAGGCTTTGCACAAGTATCTGGTTGGTGGAGAAGCCAAGCAAATGTGATGAA
>NW_011888890.1:1726333-1735685 GCF_000151845.1 Pteropus vampyrus | reverse complement strand
CCATATTACCTCTGTGGGATTTGGAGGGCAAATGAAACTGATGCAAACACACTGACATTCATACTGCTTGCTGTGTCATGAGTAAGTCCTTTCTCTTCAACCTAGAGAGCTCATGTCTTCTGTCGGCCTCCATGAAACAATAACAGGCTAATCAATTAGTTTATAGGTTAAAATTAAATCTCAGACGTAACAGGAAAGGAATGCAAAACTTTACAGAAATGTTTGAAAGAACTCGAGCTCCAAAGCATTTTTCTTTTCTCTGTCCTTCATGAAGTTGCTCACCCATCCTTGAAAACTATTAATAAACTCTGAGATTCTTGGCAATACTGTAGAATTCTTGGACTCCTTAACTTTGACCTCTAAAGTCACTGAACTTCCTGAATTCTTCCCTAGGTACATGAAAGACACTGTGAGAGCACTGATGTGGTGTGTTCCTTACCAGACTACTGGGGTTTTGCAGAGGTCATCCAGCCGTTCTTGCCTTTAGGCTACACTTAAGTCAGTCCAGTTTTCAAACATCTCCGGAGTGAGTTAGTTTAGCCACATTCTCTCAGTAGCTTATTTTACCTTTTCTCTTTTAGGACATATCTCTGCTTTATAATTTAAATACAATGAAAAAGAGAATGAAATGGCTTATAAGTTATAATTTTTCCTCTTGTGGCCTTCCACGGGGGTATTTAGAAAGCTGATCATCATCCCTGGGGAGGGGTGGGATCTTGAAATTCACTGTCATTCTTATATCAAGAATGAGTGGCATTCCAACTTTCTTTAAAATCTTTCACTGTGAATCTCATTCCTATAACCATTCTCTGCTGGTTTCCTCAGGGAAAGGAAAAGAGGTCTCTTTTCTTCAGATCTTTCCACTCTGCTAAACCTTACATAAATTTTCTTTCTTCCAGAGACTTCTATGTGTATCATCTTCTGGGGATCGTATTAAATGGATTTTTCAACTGGGTCGTAGGAATGATTAGGTTCTAAGGCTATTTCCAATATAAGGTGTATAAGTTTAAATTATTTGGGGAATCATATGTCCCTAGTTTTTGTACACCTGTGTAGGGCATCATCATCCTCTAATCAGTCTACCTTAAATTGCTCTAGATAAAATGAACAATTTATCATGATTCATCTAATAGCACATGTGCTTCCAAGGATGCACCTCAATAAGAGACACCACTATTTCCATTAGCTTCACTTATAGATAAGCCTTGTGTTGTGCTTCAATTTTTTGTAGGCTCATTACCAACCAACTGTAAAACAGATTTTGGGGTGTAAGGAAACTTTGAGATGAACTAGGTATTAGATGATATTAAGGCATCATTAGTTTTTTTAGATGTGATAATGAATGATATTGTAAGATAATGTCCTTTGTTTTTAGGCTGGCTTGAGGATGTAGTTAGGGATGAAATATCATAACCTTTTTTCTTATCTTGTTTTTTTTTTTCACAGGAGTCTTTTAATGTGGCTGTTTGATTATGGAGTCTTAAAGAATTTAAATTGAAAGTTAGTTCGCCAAGTTCTGCTTGATATAATTGAAAAATTTGGGCCTCGTTTACTTTATGACCTTGTCTGAATTGAGCAAACGATATAGAAATTTGTGACTATTCCTTTAATCTTTAGAATGAGTCACTTCATAGACCCAGAGCTCTTTGAAAAAGAGATAGGTACATTTGAGAAAGAAACTCTGAATAACATCACAAATACATATGGGGATTACTTCTCTTAACCTTCCCCAAGGTCACCTGCAGGCATTTTCCATGGTCACCACATTGGGAAGAGGCAAATACCTCAAACTTCTAGGAACTATTGAACAGTGACTTTGAAACAACACTGGTACCTGGAACACAGAATGCCAGTGTCATGGGAGTTTGTGGGACCCAAACTTAGGAGATAGATTTTTAACCAGGATATCCCCCAGTGGACTCCTGATTATATCTCATGGTTAATTTCTAGTTTCTGTGTGGTAGTTTAAATAGCTATCCTTAGCTAATAGCAGAATCCTCAATTGGGCTCCCAGGCTCTTACAATAAAGGCTATTATGGTCTAAAAGACCAAAAGGAGGAAGCATGTGGTGTTTCACTTCCCTTGCCAAAAAATAAATAAAAAGCAATATTACATCTCTTGGAAAACCACAGGTATTACAACCACCACCAAGGATGTGAAAGAGGTGGAGTGGTCTTACCACATTCCCATTTTAAATCTCCTGTTTGGACAATACTGAAGACAGAAGAATTTTAGAGACTAATAGTGGATTTTCTTAATCTTAAAAAATTTTTAAAAATTTTTCAATTACAGTTGACTTTCAATATTATATTAGTTTGAGGTATATAGCACAGTGATTAGATATTTACATAACTTACAAAGACATTTAAATAATTAGGAGGTGACTTCAACTGAAGCTGCTTTTCTAAATATAGTTTTCTTACTTAGAACAAATTTGTTCTGTCTTGACCCCTGGATTTAACAATTGATCTGGCATCTCTTCCCAATATTCCATTAGTAGAAAATGTTAGGAAATACTTGCTTTCACCTGAAAGGAATAGCAATAAACTTGCTAAATGCCTCTGGTGATACCAATGTCATGTCTTTTCCACTTTATAGTAAGTGTCATTGGGACATTGGCCATTTTTACTCTTCAGCAGGACATTATATCTGTCCACTACATTGATGGCATCATACTGGCCAGATCTGGGTAGAGGAAGTAGTGGGTACCCTAGATGCTTTGGTAAGACACTTATATGCCAGTAGGGAGACACCTGTGTGTCAAAGGGTGAGAAACAAAGTCCTAAAAAATACAGGGCTTTCTTGTTTATACTTTAAATCCTCTCAGCCTCATTGTCCATTGTTAGAATAAGATGACCAGAGATGTGTGGGCTTTGACCAGCTTCATGCAGGTACAGCGTGACAGCAACTTGCCCTGGGCCTGTGTCAAGTTCCTCTTGCTCCCTGTCCTGGAGACCCTCTGACACTGCAGCCTCAGATTCCTGCAGGAAGCCCCTTGGCATTCATGCATACGTAAGCTGTTGGGGTGAGGGCATTGTTGCCTTATAGAAATGTGACCTAGGGTTGGTCCAGTTGGGCACTGCTGCCTGAGAATTTGACTCTCAATGGCATGGCACAGAGATGCATGCTCAGACAGTGATTATGTGGTTGTGGAGGTAAGACTTCGAGGTGTAACAGCGAGTGTCCAGTGTTGATGCCCCCCAGTGGCAAAGTCCAAAACAGTTCCCGTGGAGTGATTTTGGCTGCATCTACGGTGGTGACTTCCCTAAGTTCCTGCCTATTTTTCAGCTTTGCTCTTTATGTTGATTCTATGGACTATCCAATAGTTTTCTTATAAATAATTTTTCTGCTTAAGTAGTTTCTACTGTTTGCAACCATGAACTCTAACTTTTAAAATGAGAGCATCAGACTTAATGTCCTCTATATGATAACCTAATCTTTTTTTCCATTCTATTGCTATGTTGCTTCCATTTCATCAATGAGTGTGTTTTTTGTGAGGTTTTTTTCTTTAAGAAATAAAAGCAATGATTTATTAGGCTTATATTTTTAGTTTTTCTAGGGGTTGTGTTTTGAGTGTGAAGAGCAGGGAATTGAGTAAATATCAGTATGATACTTAACAGCCATGAGGCTATTTTAATTGGAATTAATTTTATTAATCAAAACACAACTGAGTGATTTATTATAAAGCTAAAGGTGTAACTTTCTGTCTCTTTCTATTGGGTAGGTTACTTCTGAGTGTCAGTGATCACAAACAGAATACAAAAAAATTCACGTGAACGAGAAAAAAATAAGGTTTTGTTGTTATTTTTGTTATTGTCATATAACACATGGTTACTGAAGAATCTGATATTTGCTGGTCTTTTTCATATGTAAAATAGTATAAAGGATCTGATTAAAACAGAGAAAAACCGAGAGGCCCAGAGGAAAGATCCATGAGTCAGTTCTGCGAGGAGATTTGACATCTACATGGAAAGGGTATAAAGAGAGTTGACTCTGGATGGTGGTTGAGGAGAAATTTTGGAGAAATGGAGATGTATAATGAGGATTTTTGCAGAGAAACACTTTGTGTGTGATATAAATTATCTCCATCTTCCCTGAGAAATCATAAAATCCATATGGCTTACTGATGCTTGTGGGTGGAGGAGATGAAGTGCAGCGTGAAAATAGAGACAACATGTAAAGGCAGTCAACGCTTGGATTACAAAAATTATTTTCGCAATATGATTTAATTGTCATTTGTCACTGTCCTTAACTGGGGCTCAGTCAAGCTATCGTAAGATTCATGCATAAAGTCTCTTTTCTTACGTTAGATCTATTTTTCACACAGATTTGCCCTATTTCACCTAAGAGAGAACTAACATTTCCTGAGGACCTGCTGTGTACCAGTTACTAAGCCAGCTGCGCACTAAGGTGGGGACTGGTGCAGGGGGAGTTTCCTACCCCAGGGGAAGAAGTATTTAATCACTGAGTTTCTTTAGAATTGTCTGTGAATATAGTAAGAAAAAGCAGGTTAACTTTTAGCAGTTTTATTATTGTTTTAAAATTCTCTACAGTTAATGCACCCCTTTTTACCTGCACTGGGGTACATGTCGCCTCTCAGCATCCCCCTTGGTGTGCCACTGCTCTAAGCCTCACCTATATTATTTGTTGCATCGCTTGGAATGATCCTACAGGGTGTTGTCACCCCTGTATTATAGATAAACCTTGAGGAGATTAAGAATCTCATTCACGGACACTGCTAGACGAGAGTAAAGATTTTAACCCAGTACCTCAGGTGTGCAAAACTGTGCTTCCCCACTACCTTGCCTCTTCAAGGTAGCCTGGAAAATATATCAGGACACAGATTTTTCCTTCTGTTCTGGGATTTGGCAGATTAGTGCTGCTCTCTCTTCAGCTTCTAGAATCTCATGGAGAGTGGAGTATCACTTGGGGCAATTGGCAAATACCCATTCTCTCCCTGGTGACAGAAATACTTTGGGTCTTTGTTCTACAAAGCTCTTATGATGTCATCTTTGATTGTGAAAAGAACTATATAAAAGCAGTGACTAAATTCAGACTGATTGGACAGTACAGCTGTCCTGCTTCCCTAATGTATTTGGTTTATCCTCAAGAAATAAACATGAAGAGCATTGTGGCTTGTTTGTGATTAAAGGCAAGTCTCTTACATGAAAAAGTTTTAAAAAATAGCTTAAAGCAATAACAAATGTTATAATGAGGTATTAAAACTAACTTACCCTTGGTTAAAATGTGCCTTTTTAAAAAATATATACCATAGTGAAAAGATGGATGCGAGAGAGTAATAAATTAGTTCAAAGCAGTTGAAAGTGTTTGCTTTGAAATGAATTAAACATTAAACAGCAATAGAAGAATCTTTCTTACTTGCTTTTGAATTGCTACCTTCTTCTTTCTATTTCCCCGTTTTAACCCCCATTCTTTAATTCTGAATGATGTTAAAATACACTTACCAGAGGTAAATTAATTCCTTTTTTGCTGTTTTCATGGTAAAGGGTTTCCTTGCTTATAAATTAACACTAAAAACATTTTTGACTCAGGTCTAAACAAGACAAACACATGTATTAGATTTATTTTGAAATAAACATGGCTTTAAGACTGGTCTGTGATAGTGGTAGCACAGGGAGAAAGAAATACATTTTGGACTTTTCTAACATCAAACACTTAGAACTATTTTTAGTCATAACCCCAGCAGCACAGATGTCCTCATTCCCGCAACAGTCTTGCCATTCAGTGAGAATCCTACAACTCTGAGTTGGGAGGCTGGTGAAAACTTTCCTGCTTGCTTTCTGCCTACCTCTCACCCTCTGGCTCTCCATATTTTAGGGTGCAAGTTAACTGTAGAGCTACCAAATTCTTAATCTAATTTTTTGGCATCTTAAATTATGCTGCTGCCCTAAGTTCCATGTTTGTCCAAGTGTGGTCCGTAGACCACCTGCATCAAAATGCCTAAGGCATTTGTTAGAAATGCAGAGTCCCAGGTACCACGTGAGTCCTAATGGATCCACATCTTCCTGGGTAGAGCTCAGGGGTCTGCATTTTAACAAGATGCCTGGGCAAACCAGAGTTTGAGATCCACTATTCTAATCGCTTATCAGTAACTAGCATTTTAGTCATGTTAAATGGTCAGGTTATGACCCTCTGGGGCTATATTTAGGTAATAATAATTTTAGCATTGTTTTAGGATTTGATTCCAATAGTATTTATTGATCTCCTACAGGCTTTTTCTGTACATTATTTCACGTAACAATCAATTATCCAGTGAAGTATTTTATCCCACAATAAAGATGGAGAAACTGAGGCTCCCAGATATTACTTGCTCATCCAAGTTTATACAACTAGTTAATGGCAAAACTAGGATTTGAATCGGATTTCTGAATCCACAGCCCAACCTCTTCTATTTCTACCATGGCTGTTCTTTAGCCGAATTACAGGCGTTTGTTAAGCTTCTACCATGGGCCACGTCCTGTTCTAAGAACTGGAGATAGAATGACAGGAGACAAGACCCCTGGTCCCCTAGGCAGGGGACAAGGCAGACAATAAACAGCTTAAATGCAAGTAAGTACCCACAATAAAGAAATGAAAATTCTAATTCTGAAAAAACGATATTCTTGTAATCACAGAAAACTAAATAAGACATTACTAGTCTTAAGGGCAAATAAAAGCCTTAGTTATTATATCTAGCAGATGATGTGGAAATTGTCCATAAATATTAGTTAATGAGGACTGTAACCAAGAAAATACATAATGTTGAAATTTATTTCTATCTTATAAATAATCGTAGCTATGATCAATGAGACAGATTGGAAAGGATTTTTAAGCTGTTTAAGCACTTAAGCATGTGACACATTAGGCAAACATTCTTCACTTATCACCCCCGAGCATCTCAGCCCCCAGATAAATGGAAATGGTTTGGGGGGAAAAAAACACAGAAGAAACTGTCTTTGCTTTTAGCTTAGGTCATGGGGCCACATGGTGCTAATGCTCTTTATATTTTAAAACAAGCTTGGCTTTCCGGTACTCACAAGAGAGCACTCTTATTTATTTATTTTAACTCGACTAGCATTTGGTTCTTCTCCAGAGAGCAAAATTAAGATGCATGACTAGTGTGAGGGAAAGAGAGGCTAGGGCTTCGAGATTCCCACATCTTTTCTTGAATCGGGCGAGGTTACCTGAAAACAACGCACTTAATTTTGCCTCATCTCGTTCCCCGCTGAACTACCTTCCTTGAGCTTCACTCCTCTAAGCTTTTGAGGGAGTTCATAAAAGAAATAATCACATGAGGACTATTTCTGAATTCTCTCAAAATGGCTTTTGAGACATCGCTTCTTCCGGTTTTCCGAGGTGTTCTGAGGATCTATGCAAAGAGTTATTTGAACTTAATGCTCAGAGTGGTTTTGTTTTCCTGTCAAACTCCGCCTGGAACGTCTTTCCCTATGTGAATGCCTGACTAACCTCTGCTCATTCAGCTTAAATGTTACTACTTCCAGCGTTGTCTCCTCTGCCTTCTGACCGCTTTTCTATAGCTTTCCAGGCTATAGAGCAGAAGAAGGAGGGAAAGTGCATGGAGAGAAGTGAATGAAAGATATCCTCCATACCTTTCCTTGAGGTAGCAAGGTTAATCATTTAATCTCACTATACTTGTACAAAAAATAAAATATAGCTTAACTGACCTCATCTTCATTGTGAATCCTCACTCTATTCTTTCAGGTAGAACCATTGAAAATTGCTGTTTTGTAGATCAAAACGTATTGAATATTGGTACTTTCTTATGGTCAACTTAACAATAAATTCAGCCTTTGGTATAATAGTTTAAATTTATGCCTTGGTCTCTAAGTTTACACTGATACCCCAACCAAACCCCTCCTGTTTCCTACACTATGTTGAATATCATGCATAGCTCAAGACTAAAGTTTATTTCTAGACCCACGGTCTCCCCAACACAATGCTGAGTAAGATGGGTCACCAGCCCTAGTGTTCTGGATGTTTCTGGAGTCACATCATTGTTGAGGTAGCTGGCAGATAAAGAAAAGACATCTGGAGCCTAATGTCTCATGTTACCTCAGTTTCCCTCCCTATTCTAACTAGCTACTGATCTAGAAAGGGTAGATGTTTTTGTGCCTCTCTTCCCTGACTGGCTGGGACTTTGCCTCTGTCATTTTCTCCTCCTTACCAGCCTCATGGCTTATATAGCTTCATGATAAAAGGGAATCAGGAAGAAAAACTAGCTTCAAGGAACAAAATTAGGAGGCAGTTAAAAATATTTGCTATATTTGTCTCTGGTTCTGAGACAGAAACCCTTAGAAAATAGGTAGCATATTGAGTCATATCATTAATTTTTACCTTAATGGGAACAAATGAACAAAAATCCTTTCTTTGAGAGTTGGTTTTGATAAAAAAAAAAGAAAAGAAATCTTAAAATCAAAAGTATCTATGACCTATAAAAGTACAAATGAGAACTTAGAGAGGTAAGCTCTATCCTTTTCTTATTGAAGATATTGGATGAACTTGACCCTATTGGTAAATTCTGGTTTTTCTCCTTAGGTCTAGACATTGTATGGGACCAGCCTTATTCAATTATTTATTTATGATAGTGCATCATCTTGAGCTGTTTCAGAATCCTATTGTGTTTTGTTTTCTGTTATTTTGAGCTAAGTCAGGATTTTTTTTTAGCCCCTAATATTTCAGTGATAAGAACACTTTATTTTCCTGACAGTGGTTTTTACAGACATTTCCATTCTGTGCACTGCCTGGTCTGGCTTTTGTCTAGAAAAGACAGTCAGTCCACTAAAGCTTTTGCCAAATGTGAGATAACCATGGCTGACTTCCTTTATGTCCCTGGGGGATAGCACTTTGAGAAGAACTTCTGAGGCAAGCATGATGTGTGTGTGTGTGTGTGAGAGACAGAGAGACAGAGAGACAGAGAGACAGAGAGACAGAGAGAGTGACAGCCAGCCAGCCAGAGAGCTCCCTGAGGTCCCTTTTATAAGGGCATTAATCTCATTCATGGGGGCAAAGTCTTTGTGACATAATTACCTCCCCAAACCCCCAATTCCTACCACCATCACATTGGAGGGTAATTTTCAGGATATGAATTTTGGGGGTACACAAACATTCTGTCCATTACAAATCATTATTTCATAACAAATTTTCCCACATATAGTAGTTTTTCCTTGGATAGAAAACCATTAGTGACAACACCTACTACATGCTAGATATTTTCATATGCACAGCCTCTTTCTAATCCATATGAAATTCCTATAAGTTATTTTTAAACTTTTGCCCTTGACTCTTAGCAAGAAGTACATTTTAATTATGTATACATATGTATAGAATATAT
>NW_011888890.1:1724698-1725526 GCF_000151845.1 Pteropus vampyrus | reverse complement strand
GACAGCCAGCCAGCCAGAGAGCTCCCTGAGGTCCCTTTTATAAGGGCATTAATCTCATTCATGGGGGCAAAGTCTTTGTGACATAATTACCTCCCCAAAGCCCCAATTCCTACCACCATCACATTGGGGGGTAATTTTCAGGATATGAATTTTGGGGGTACACAAACATTCTGTCCATTACAAATCGTTATTTCATAACAAATTTTCCCAAATATAGTAGTTTTTCCTTGGATAGAAAACCATTAGTGACAACACCTACTACATGCTAGATATTTTCATAAGCACAGCCTCTTTCTAATCCATATGAAATTCCTATAAGTTATTTTTAAACTTTTGCCCTTGACCCTTAGCAAGAAGTACATTTTAATTATGTATACATATGTATAGAATATATATATATAATTATATACCTATACATAAAATTAAAGAAACAACACTTACCCTTATGATGTAGAAAGAATCCTTGATATTTTATATGCTATACCATTTCATTTAGTTAAAACAGTCTTCGTAATGCAAATTGTTCTTATGAGCTGCTAATGTGTAGCAACTAGCATTCTGAAAAAACTCTACCATATATTCTAAATACTAGTATCTACATTTTGTTTTTTATAGCAGAAATGGGCATTTCACGAGCATGTGAGTTGTGCCAAAGGCCACATAGCTAGGAAGTATCCGAGTATGGCTTTGAATCCATGTATTGCCTATGCCACACTATGCTGCCTTTTGCCTTTTGTGGAAATTTCCTCTCTTCCCCTTCCTCTTCTTCTATCCCTTCTTCTTCCTCTTCTACTTCCTCTTCTTCCTCATTTTTTTTTTTTTTTTTTT
>NW_011888890.1:1721307-1724648 GCF_000151845.1 Pteropus vampyrus | reverse complement strand
TATGCTATACCATTTCATTTAGTTAAAACAGTCTTCGTAATGCAAATTGTTCTTATGAGCTGCTAATGTGTAGCAACTAGCATTCTGAAAAAACTTTACCATATATTCTAAATACTAGTATCTACATTTTGTTTTTTATAGCAGAAACGGGCATTCCACAAGCATGTGAGTTGTGCCAAAGCCACATAGCTAGGAAGTATCTGAGTATGGCTTTGAATCCATGTATTGCCTATGCCACACTATGCTGCCTTTTGTGGAAATTTCCTCTCTTCCCCTTCCCCTTCTTCTATTCCTTCTTCTTCCCCTTCTACTTCCTCTTCTTCTTCATTTTTTTTTTTTGGTGTCTGTATCTATCTGTCTCCCAGACACTCTAAACTGTCAGAGGTCATGAAACCATTTGTTAGGCCAGTCCTGGAAGCAATTAAAATAGTTCCACTAGACATGAAAGACAGTCTTTAGAACTCTTCTCCTTTGCAGGGTCCTCACTGTGCACTTTCTATCTACAGAAAAGCAGATCTCTTTATGCAGATGTTTAAAAATATTGTTTTATTTATTTTTTCCAAAGAATGGCACAAGTTGCTGTTTGAAACTGAGGAGAAAAGTGTCCACTTGGTGTTTACCCTTCTATCTTGTATCCAGGTGGCCTAGAGAATGAACAAAATCAAGGCATCAAAGAGAGCAATGTCGTACCCTTGAATTCATGTTGATGTTTTTCTTACGCCTTAAAGCAAACTAGAGAATGCAACATATACACATTTTAGAGTCTATTATGTTTTTCTAGTGACTTGTTACTTTCTGGAATTCTTAAAAGTAATAAATTTTGCAAATCCAATGTACAAAAGAGCTCGTGTGTTTATTTAAAATAATTTTTATTCAAAGACTCTGGAAAGACCGTTAACATGGCCTTGTCCCCACTTGCAGTGAGTTGAAGGGACTTACCTTATCTATGAGACTTTTCACTAAGGAGCTCCTGGAGTTTGACAAACCAAAGCCTATCAATACCTCACAGACAGAAATTGCTTAGACAATGCACTTATGTCTAGCCGAGAGCCAAGCCTGGTTCAGTCAGGTGTATATTTTAACATTATAATTCTAAGCCTTCTAATTCAAACTGCCGGAATGTATAAGTGATTACTGCAAGACTGTAGTTTGTTTAAAAGAAAAATAAAGAAAAAGAAGTGAAGAAAGAGATTGCAGGCTTTGATTAATTTAATAGCTACTAAGAATTGGACTACTGCCCAGAAGACTGGAAAAATCTCCATTAAGACAGGTCATTCATTTAATCAATGAATATGTATCAGGTATTTATTATGTGATGGATATTATGGCAGGCTGTTTATCCTATCTTTTAGGAGTGTACTCATTGAAAAATTAATTTCTTTATACCACCCCTGTTTCAGAAAGCATTTTGGATGATTGGGATCTTCCTCTGAGCCAAGTTTTTGGTTCTCATACTTGATGCAATGGCATTTCATGGAAGGTCACTGGAGGCAGTGTAGGGGCCTAGGGCAGAAGAGGAATTGAGCAATCTCATTTTATTTTGTTTAATGGGCAGTTTTTGGGGATGTGAAGACATATACCTAGTTCCCTTCATGCATGAGGCTGAGAAGAATGACGAAAAATCGCTTAGCTTTGTAGACTAAGAGCCCTTTTGTTAGACTTTTTCAATTTCAGAGAGGTTTTAGGATGGTAGTTATAAACTAAAGAGATTCTAGTTACTTATAGCCTTTGAGTGTGTGCATGTGTGTGCACGTGTACATGCGTTTTCATTTTTCTTTAAAGACAAAACTAAAAACCAAAACAAAACATCCCTGCCCTCAAGAAGCATCTATTTACTTTTGACACAAAAGTGCCTAACACAGAGGTCATGTTCTTTGGTAAAACTAATTGTTTCATAGGTTTCTTTATAGACTTTGGTTTCTCTGAAGTAAAGGATTCCCGAAAACCATGAGCTACATATAAAAAAGTACAACGGGGCTTTTAAAAGTTCCAGTGAACTAACATTGTGTTGCAATTAAGTTTTAGGGCCAGGATCAAAAATTCCTCTTTTAAATAAAATTTGGTTGAGCCCCTGCTTTATATGAAATAGACACTACTGGGAATATAGTAGAAATCCAATAAATATGATTTGAAGAAGTGGATGGATACGTAATTCTTGGTCCCAATCTCAATGAAGCTTGAAATCTAGTGTTATAAACAGACGCCGATTTTCAGTGAACCTATGAACCTATTATTCAACACATACTTATTAAATGTCTATTATTGAGAGACACTTTTCTGGGCCCTAGGCAACAAGATTATGGCAACAATGAGAGATGTATTGCCTTTGGGACCATTAACCAAGCTCGAAACTGTAAGTTGAAACCTTAGTGTCATGGTAGTGATATAGTAATAGATAACTATTGATCAGCGCTTTTTTATGTACCAGCTATCATACTATATGTTTTACCTAATTATTTTATTTGACCCTCATGACACTCCTGGAGGTATCATGTTATTTGAATTATTATCTCATTTTTACAGTTGAGGAAACTGAGGGTTAGAGAGGAGAAGGAACTTGCCCAAAGTCATAAAGCAAGGAAGCATTGAAGCCAGGATCTTAATCTTTGTGGGCTCTTTCATTTCTAATTGTTTTTTAACTTAAAAGTTAACAGCAACACTTTGCAATTAAAGAAGTAACCTAATAGTCTTTTACTGGAATTATTCTGTAGGTGAAGGAGCAATACCTTTTAATTGATGGTTAATTATGCTCGGGCTTCTAAGATTCCAGTTCAGGACAATGTCCTCATTTAGAGACCTTTGGTGATACTGTGTGTTTCACTAATGACTGCTCTTCAGCTAAACCTTATGAATCTGTGTAAATCTCATCATAAATGAAACTGAGACTTGTTTTCAAATATTCTTTGGTTTTTCAAATACTTAAAAGCTTTTCCTACAAAATCTAGGGCTTAAAAATGAAGTGCTCGGGAAAACATGAATGCTCACCCCTGCCCTGCTCAGACACATTGCTTACCCTCTAATTCAGGGATCCCCAGTCCCAGGGCCGTGGACCTGTACTGGTCCATGGCCTGTTAGGAAGCGGGCTGCACAGCAAGAGGTGAGCAGTAGGGGACAAAGCTTCATCTGTATTTTTATCTGTATTTGCAGCTGCTCCCCAGCACTAGCATCACAGTCTCAGCTCCACTTCAGATCATCAGGCATTAAATTCTCATAGGAGCACAGTCCCTGGTGCCAAAAAGTTTGGCAACCACTGCTCTAGTTGAAGAGGGTGGCTCTGCAGCTATAAAAAAAGTAAAATGGTGGTCAGAGAGAAATGGTTTGTATTGTATTTCTTTCATTTT
>NW_011888890.1:1716659-1719352 GCF_000151845.1 Pteropus vampyrus | reverse complement strand
GAGCTACATATAAAAAAGTACAACGGGGCTTTTAAAAGTTCCAGTGAACTAACATTGTGTTGCAATTAAGTTTTAGGGCCAGGATCAAAAATTCCTCTTTTAAATAAAATTTGGTTGAGCCCCTGCTTTATATGAAATAGACACTACTGGGAATATAGTAGAAATCCAATAAATATGATTTGAAGAAGTGGATGGATACGTAATTCTTGGTCCCAATCTCAATGAAGCTTGAAATCTAGTGTTATAAACAGACGCCGATTTTCAGTGAACCTATGAACCTATTATTCAACACATACTTATTAAATGTCTATTATTGAGAGACACTTTTCTGGGCCCTAGGCAACAAGATTATGGCAACAATGAGAGATGTATTGCCTTTGGGACCATTAACCAAGCTCGAAACTGTAAGTTGAAACCTTAGTGTCATGGTAGTGATATAGTAATAGATAACTATTGATCAGCGCTTTTTTATGTACCAGCTATCATACTATATGTTTTACCTAATTATTTTATTTGACCCTCATGACACTCCTGGAGGTATCATGTTATTTGAATTATTATCTCATTTTTACAGTTGAGGAAACTGAGGGTTAGAGAGGAGAAGGAACTTGCCCAAAGTCATAAAGCAAGGAAGCATTGAAGCCAGGATCTTAATCTTTGTGGGCTCTTTCATTTCTAATTGTTTTTTAACTTAAAAGTTAACAGCAACACTTTGCAATTAAAGAAGTAACCTAATAGTCTTTTACTGGAATTATTCTGTAGGTGAAGGAGCAATACCTTTTAATTGATGGTTAATTATGCTCGGGCTTCTAAGATTCCAGTTCAGGACAATGTCCTCATTTAGAGACCTTTGGTGATACTGTGTGTTTCACTAATGACTGCTCTTCAGCTAAACCTTATGAATCTGTGTAAATCTCATCATAAATGAAACTGAGACTTGTTTTCAAATATTCTTTGGTTTTTCAAATACTTAAAAGCTTTTCCTACAAAATCTAGGGCTTAAAAATGAAGTGCTCGGGAAAACATGAATGCTCACCCCTGCCCTGCTCAGACACATTGCTTACCCTCTAATTCAGGGATCCCCAGTCCCAGGGCCGTGGACCTGTACTGGTCCATGGCCTGTTAGGAAGCGGGCTGCACAGCAAGAGGTGAGCAGTAGGGGACAAAGCTTCATCTGTATTTTTATCTGTATTTGCAGCTGCTCCCCAGCACTAGCATCACAGTCTCAGCTCCACTTCAGATCATCAGGCATTAAATTCTCATAGGAGCACAGTCCCTGGTGCCAAAAAGTTTGGCAACCACTGCTCTAGTTGAAGAGGGTGGCTCTGCAGCTATAAAAAAAGTAAAATGGTGGTCAGAGAGAAATGGTTTGTATTGTATTTCTTTCATTTTCTACTCAACCAATTCTCAAGAACCCACGCCTAATACCGCTGTAGCTGCAAAGCACTATTAGGTGTCAATGTTTACACCCTGATTGTAAGAGGCTGATGAAAGGAGACTGCTCCAACCACTGGGGAGAATGTTTGTGAGTTTCAATGGTCCGGCTTCTTGAGAAACAGAGGAAGTGCATTAATAATACTTATCATCCTCTATGCTGGGCTGATAATTATCAGCATCCTCAGTTTTAACTGTTTGAAATCTTTAACTCTGTTTAATCTCCTTTTCTCTATCAAAGGTCAAAAACAAAAACAAAAACAAAATGTTGAGCTGAGTTTTAATTTGGGATTGGTCAGAGTGACACAGGTACTTCTGGCTCAACGTCTTCATCTTCTCTCTTTTCCTCTTCAGTCCTTCTGTCAGTCCCTTTCCACCATTCACTTAGAAAAAAACCTTGATGCCAAAATGTCTAGTCTTTATAAATAACTACCTCGTGCAGCTGTCATGAGGTTTAAATGAAATAATATGAATAATAAGAACCTAATAAGGCTCTGCAAGTGTCAGTTGCAGGGCTGACCTCGTGGGTGTACAACCTGTGCATTTGCACAGGTACCTGTGCTTAGAAGGGCCCCACACTTGGTTTAATGCTCTTCTGTCACTGTCTTAAAATTCTTAAACATTTTTGAACAAGGGGACCCATATTTTCATTTTGCACTGGGTCCCACACATTCTGCAGCTGGTCCCGCTTCACTGTAAAGAGGCAAGGCCATGCTTTAACCTAGTGCTGTCCTCCTAACGCAATTATCGTTGCTGACAATAACATGAAGCTTAATATCCTAAAAATTTACCTTTGTGAATGTATGTTACGCCAAATTTTCTTTCACTCTGTTGCCACTAGAGGAGATCTAAAACATAGTGATATGTTTAGGCTACAGCTGGCTTTCACATACTACAAAGAAATTTGAGCGCCTTGAAAACCAAAGGGTCAGCGTTATTAGGGTATTTACAGCATTTTCAAAAGGCATGCCCCTGCTTCTCCAATTCCTAGGACAAAAGAAGTTTTGGAGAGAAGCAGTGAGATCCTCTGCTTTCACATTGTATAAAGAACCATTGTGGAGTGTCGTCTTTATTCATGAATCCATACATCCTGCAGATATCTCTTGGGTGCCTATGATGCTCAAGACATTTTTACCACTGGAGTTCTAACTGTGAACAAAACACACCTGGCCATTGCCCTCAGCCAACTCCCAGTCTAGTGGGAGAGATCAGATGTTATAAGGAGTGTTGTGATGAAGAGGTATTGAGTGCTATAGGCA
>NW_011888890.1:1681740-1716609 GCF_000151845.1 Pteropus vampyrus | reverse complement strand
TATCCTAAAAATTTACCTTTGTGAATGTATGTTACGCCAAATTTTCTTTCACTCTGTTGCCACTAGAGGAGATCTAAAACATAGTGATATGTTTAGGCTACAGCTGGCTTTCACATACCACAAAGAAATTTGAGCGCCTTGAAAACCAAAGGGTCAGCGTTATTAGGGTATTTACAGCATTTTCAAAAGGCATGCCCCTGCTTCTCCAATTCCTAGGACAAAAGAAGTTTTGGAGAGAAGCAGTGAGATCCTCTGCTTTCACATTGTATAAAGAACCATTGTGGAGTGTCGTCTTTATTCATGAATCCATACATCCTGCAGATATCTCTTGGGTGCCTATGATGCTCAAGACATTTTTACCACTGGAGTTCTAACTGTGAACAAAACACACCTGGCCATTGCCCTCAGCCAACTCCCAGTCTAGTGGGAGAGATCAGATGTTATAAGGAGTGTTGTGATGAAGAGGTATTGAGTGCTATAGGCAGCCCTGAGGGAGCCTAAAGCAAGCAGGAAATGAAGGGGGCTTCCGGAGGAGGGGACTTCTAAGTTGATACCTGAAGGATGAAAGAACAAGAAGAATGTGATCCCTTTAGAACTGACTTTAGTGACACTTGGCCTTGGGGAGTGAAAGGATCCTGTTTAGAGCTATAATAAGGATAGATTTCAGGTCAGATTGACCTGAATTTGAGTATCCCTTTGCGAACTAGCTGTGTGACCTCAGAAAAGTTGCTTGACTTCTCTTAGCCTCTATTTTTCATCTGTAAAATGGGGATAATTATAGCACCTACTTCACCTGGCCGTGATAAGGATTAAGGAGCTAATTTCTCTAAAATATAGCATTGTGCTTGGCAAACAGTAAGTGTTAAATAAATATTGGCTATATTATTTCAACATATATATTAGCTGTTTTCCCAGGATAGCAGCTGTTATTTTTATGATTAAAGCATGGAGTTCTGGAGCTGTACTACAGAGATTGATTTAGTAATAAGCTTGGTTTCTTGTCACTTGCAGTTTGGCCACAAATTCACTGCTTTTTAGTGCCTCCACCATATCTGAGCAGCTTTTCTAATGTGAAGAAGTAGTTTTCATTTGTCAGTATAGAGACACAATGGCCAGGGACCTTAATGAGAGGGTCAGCCAGGACATAGACTGGCTGTTGTAGGGGAGCCAGAGTTCAGAATCCCAGCCGTTGTGTTCAGCTGAGCTGCAAACAGGAAATGATGTGGTCAATCTCATAGAATTAAAACCAGGGATCTTTATTAATGTGGATTTTCAAGATGTTGAAGTCATAGCCTTGAGGAAGGAACTGGGAACCCTTATAACCCCTTTGAAAAGCATTGGTTACATGCAATTTGCTTGTGGTTACACCAGATAGCATCTAGGGGATGCTGAAATCGTAAACCTCAGTACTCACCCCTATCGCCTGGCCTCCTAATTATTGCCATCTGTCCTCCTCACTTCACTGAATTCCCTGTGACAGGGTCGTACCTGCTCCATGATGGCCTAACCAGGTCAGTCTGAACAACAGCAAAAACCGTGACTGTTGTTTGTGGCATTCTGCCTAACAGTCTACTCATCAGAGAGTTGATTTCCTTCCAGAGACAGGATACAAACTGTGTGGTTTTTCTGGCCTAAAGTTTACAAAAGTTCTGAGATGGAGCCAGGAGTCTTTGGCTCTGATTTGAATCATCTGCCTTGCAGATTTTTTTTTTCTGAAATAGGTCAGTTTCTTAAAACTCTTTGGACTTCCTGTCCATGGCTTTATTTTTTTGCTTACTATTAATCCATTGATATAGCAAATTATTAGTGATAATCACAAGCTATGTCCAAAGTACTCTAGAAAAAGGAGGCTCTGGTCTCTGCAACCAAGGAGTTACAATCTGGTTGCAGAGATGGAGCAAGCTCACGTGAAAGCTAGACTTGTGGATCTGTGCCTGATATGTGGGATGTTACATATCACTCTTAATAAAATGGAGGATGGAATTCAAAGCTGCAGCTTTGATTAATGTACGCACTTCTAAGGTACCATTCTAGAATCCAAAGTTCTTATGGGGTAGCCTGATTCGCTATTTTGCTGAGTTAAATTGAGTGATCTTATTATGGTGATGATGGCGATAATAACAACTGATCTGCTAGTTAGTTACCTATCATCTTAGATACACATATCATCTTCCCAACAACACATGTACTATATTTCCTTTTCACAGATGAGGAAACATCTCAGAGAGATTGAGTAATTTACCCATTGCTGCAAAACAAGAAAGTGGCAAAGCCTGGGTGAGAACTCATGTTTACCAATCAGTGATTCATGAAATGTGTTGCTTCCTGTCTGTGTGATGTTGGGGATGCTGCAGTCTGCATTTCCTTATTCTGTAAGATGGAATAAAAAGATAATTGAATTATTGTTAGGATGAAAAGAATTAATATATCTAAAAGGGCTTGGAACATGACAGAATACTATCAATATGTAACTTAATATTATAAGGAAAACTTACAGATAATTTCCCAAACTCATTTTGGGCTGTTTTATGCCAAAGCAGGCCTGGATTCCCTCTATTAGAAATTGTTGGCGACACAGTTCTTCACATGGTCAGCAATTTTTGTTACATTTGCCACCAAATGACTGAGTCATTCACTTGAGAAATGTTTACTGAGTTCATTTATGTGCCCAGCAATATGCTGGGCGTTCCTTATATGATGGGGCATATGCAGTCACCACTTATGTTTTCATGGAATTCTTACTTCAGTGGGGAAGATTAGAATCAAATACATAAACATAGAAAAAGATACATAATCGAATCTTTTGATGAGTGCTCTAAGAGGGAAATACTCCATTATGACAGAAACCCAAGAGGGTAGGCATAGTTAAATTGGGCTAGGAAATAACTTTTGAGTAAGTCATTTGTACGCTGAAATTTGAAAGATGAGTAGGAGTTAAACGGATGCAGAGCAGGAAGAAGAACATTCCAGGCATAGGAAAGAGCATATTTAAGACCCAGAGTAAGGGAATAATAATAATTATTATAGTAATCATAAAAGTGAACATTTAATGAACTCTTCATTATGTCCCAGATACTATACCAAGTGCTTTACCAGCAGTATCTCATTTTATCCTCAAACATCCTCTGGAGTAGATACTATTTTTATTCTTATTCTGCAAATGAGAAAACTGAGGCTAGAGAGATTAAGTAACTTACCCAAGGTCACATAGTATGTAAGTGCTGGAATGGGGCTTCAAATTCAGGATCAAAGAACTCACATTCAAACCACAATCTTGGTTTAGCTAAATAACTAAAAGTTGGTGAGTGCATCCATCAGGGGTCAGTTGCAGACAACAGACACCACCTTAGCTAGTTTGAAGAAGAAGAGATTATCATCTACTTAGTGGTTTACGAAATCACTGAAGGAGATGAAAGGGAAGCTCTCAAGCCTAGAGTGTAGGCAGATCTTCCAGAGACAACCACCTACTCCCAGAACCACGTTGTTTCTTCTGTGATGGGGAAAACTGCTGCTGCTGCAGGAAACCTCAAAATCTAGAAGCCAGGGACTGCATAAGCATGCTGAGTCCAGCCCAGTCTACATCGGCAAAGTGAATGTCACATCCTCTGCCTCTCCCCTACTTAACTGAGGCCCAAAGTCAAGTCTCATACAAACGCTTCTGATAGTCAGTTAAATCACATGCTGGTACCTTCAAGGGGGATCCGGGAAATGTAGTTCTTAGCTTTCCTGTCATGCAGTGCAGGGACGCATACCAGAAGGCATGGGCAGTCAGTCTGCAGGATCCAACTCACTCAGTAGGGCTGGAGTACAGGGAGTAATGGGAAAGCTACAGAGGTAGGTAGGACCACAATACGAAGGCCTTTTGGCCATGTTAAGGAATTTATATTCCATATAGAATACAATGGAAAGCAGAAATTGGCATGGACACATATTTTTTTAAAAGATTAGCCTGGCTGATATTTGGAGAATGAGTTGGTGGAGACAGGAATGAATGCAAGAAGACCATTGACAGGCTATAAGATGGAAAGAATTTGACAGATCTTAAATGTTTTGTATATGGAATCAGTATGATTTGTGTTGAGTTAGATATTAGGAAGTTGGGAAAAGAAGGTGTTAGGAATGACTCAGGTTTCAGGCTTGAGAAACTAGGAAGGTGGGGGAGCATTTACTCAAAAAAAGTTTGGGTGTGACTTGGCTGGATGAGTGTTGGGAGAAAAACTGGAGAATCAAGAGTTTTGTTTTGTAGATCTTAAATTTCATATTTCTCAGACATACTAGTGGAAATGTTAAATGGGCAGTTGCAAATGTTTCTGGAGCCTGGAGGATCTGGGCTGAAGATAGAACTTTAGGAGTCAGCAGCATATTTATTTAAAGTTGCAAGAGTGGAGGGAATCACCTATGCACAGGGTATAATAAAAGAAGAGAAGGGGATATAAGACTTAGCCCTGAGCCACTCCATACTTAGAGTTTGGGTGGAAAAGGTGGGACCAGCAAAAGAAAGTGAGGAAGAACCAGAGAGGTAGGAGGAGAAACAGAAGAGAGGGCAACGGATTCAAGGAGTGTTTCAGGAAGGAGTGTTTTTTTTTTTCCTTGAGAAGATAATTGTTCATTGGATTTTACAGAATGGAGGGCTTTGGTGACTTTTGGTGATTTGGAGAGGGCTGAGAGTGAACTAGAGGTAATGATTTGCAGACAACATTTCTGAGCATCTGAATTGAGGGACTGAGCTGATGAGATTGTGTGCTTAGGGCACTGTGGGGTCAAGGGAGCTTTGTTTTGTATATTTCAAACTTGGTGATACTAGAGCATGTAGGATGCTGATGGGAATGATCTTACAGAAAGGGAAGGGGATGATTCTGTGGATGGCGAACAGCACACTGAAGAAATGAAGTTCCTGAGAGGGAGAGAGGGAATAGAATCCCATCCCACAGTACAAAGAGGCTTTGATGCTGCCTTTACAGGAGGGAATTAACAAAGGATAGCCATAGCTACAGGCAGGTTGGGGATTTGGTGGCAAAAAGATGTTGGAAACCTTGTCTGTTGGCATCTGTTGTCCCTGAAGCATGAGGCAAGGCTGGAGTATCAGTAATTTGAGGAGAGGATCCCGGACCATCCATTTGAAGAGTAGGAGCTCAAGGTTTGGGACAGTCCAAATGGCTGTTTACATCTTCCCAGCCAGAGCAATGCACAACTCTTGGTTTAATGTTTGGGTAACTAATAGACCATCTTGGTGCCTGGCTCTGATGAAAGAATTATTCTGACAGGAGTCACCCTTTCCATCTTTAGGAACCAAAATCACCCAGCAAAACCTAAACTGTCATTTCCTTGCCATGATAAAGGCATTTAAATTTCTCTTCACAAGGCACATCAATACACATATAATATATATCATACTTACTGAGTATTCCCGTTTGGATGGGAGACATAGGGATAAGCAGAATTCAATGCAGAGTGGGAAGGTAAGAAGTCCTGGGGCAGGAGGGGTCAATGTCAGGCGTCTAGATAACAAGAAGGAGACACAACACATTTATTTGTAAGCATATTTTGTCCCTCCCCCTCAGTTTTTATGTTCTTTCCAAAATCTCCAGCCACATTATTCAGTTTCCCTCCTTTCCTGGTGAGGAAACTATCTCTGAGTAGTCTAGGTCCTCACTAATGAGAAATATTAGACTAATAAGAGCAGGCAGGAAGCATTGCAGAAAATCCCTGGCAGTGCATTCTCATGGATGGCATGATATACCTCAAAGTAGAGGATAAAAAAATTGGAGCAAGTAGCTAGACTATACAGGGGTGGGCGCCCTATCTGACCCCAGGCAACCTGTCCAAATGACTGTTTCTAGTTGGAAGTTTCCAAAGTACTATGATTTAGAGCCTGTTAAAGGCCCATATGAGATGTGATTAAATATGAAATGGGACACATGGTTTGCTTTATAATCTATCTGAAGCCCTTAGAAAGGCCACATGTTTTGGAGGATGTTTTAAGTTCTGGTGATGGTCATGAGGTTTTAATCGGCAGGAAGCTCAGGTGAACTTTATTAAAATATCAGTTCTTATTTCCTTCCCTAGACTAGAAGAAACTGTGGGACAAAGAATTGGAAGAGTACAGATAATTATATTGTTTATCTTTTCCATTCTCTTTCTTTGATTTATTAGTCTTTCTTAGAAACTACTGCTATTTCATTAACATTTGGCTTGTTGCCTTTACAATTGACGGTAGGTAGGAAGACATCTCACCTAATGCTATCTTACTCTGGATAGTTTCATGTTTTTTATTCCTCCCTCCTTTCCCCCACAATATTTGGCATCAACTAATCTGCCTATTTTCAGAAGATTTGTCATTGCTTTGTATGTGGATTTTAAAGAAATTACTCTTTGTGTGTGTGTGTTTTCTTCTTTCCATCTCTTTCTCTAATTATTGTTTTTGGACAACAGTATTGCTAACAGATCAGCTCTAACAAAATGGGGAGGTTTTGCCCAGAGACATCTGAGATGGGAAGACTGCTGATGGGCAATGTTGAGGACCAGTTCACCTCAGATGTCCTGAATTCTAATAAGCCAATCTTGTAGCGCCTGAATCACAGGGTTTGGGGTTACTCTGGTTCCCTCTCTCACACATATGTGGAGAATGGTTCCCATTCTTCTCCTTGCACTGCCCAAGCTGTTCTCCTAAACTAGATGTCATAATCCTTCCTTGGAGGTCCCGTTCCTGGTATCTTTCCATCTCAATAATTTATTTATTTTTAAATGGAAAGGAAGAAAAAGAAAAGCAAGTCAATCACTTCTGTGAACTGGACATAGAGGTCTCCTACCTGATTGGTATCAGGGTCTTTCTCAAATTTGGATCCCACTGAATACAATAACAAGACAGAAAGCCTTTAGCACTCCAACCAAAAAAAAAAAAAAAAAAGAAGAAGAAGAAGAAGAAGAAGAAAAAGATGGAACCACATTTCCAGGACTCACTAAAAGGCAGAAGAAACCAGACAACATTCACCATCATCTCATACACACTGCCGTCTCAGGAGACAAGGCACAGAGAATGCATGCTCCAGTCTAAGGTTCCAGGTCTCCATCGCAGGGTTATGGGATGGTAACAAAGGGCTCTTGAGTACAGATGAGGGGATAAAAATAGGACTGTGAACATACATCCCTTCTCCTACTATCCAGCCTAGTAGATCCCACCACCAGCTCATGGCCACTAGATCTCTCTACCCTCCTCTGGTTCTTCCTATTTTCTTCACTATATCATACATATGTATACACGTTGGTGTAGTTTTCTCTATATTCCGTCTATAACCCAAATATTAGCTGGTTATCCATTACTACTTAAAGATATAGACTTGGACATCACCATTTTCACAGACTTTCGAGATCTGAAGATCTCCCATGAATTTTTACTAATTCCCAGAGACAATTTACTTTAACCCTCCCCCACCCCTTTTTTGAAGCATAATACGATTATAATCTAATCATGTATAGAATCTACAGTATATTTTATTTGGAAATAGACCCTATACATTAAATTTGTAAAGGGCCATATCCATCTAATAATGGCTTGTATTAATTTCCTAATTTCTTCAAAGAGTTTTTCTTCTCCCTATAATAACCAACATCTTCAACACTCCCCACCAATTTTTTTCAATTTTTGCTTTTCTCTATTTAGAAAAACGAAACATTCTCTTCCAAGGTAGTAAACTTCTAGAAGATTTAGATATTATTGCCACAATTTACTTGGTTGGGGATTCAAGTAAATATTTGCAGGTTGTAGAAAGAACTTAGGACTAATTGCTTTGTACAGTTGGAGGAATGTCAAAGATAAACTAAATTCTTTCTGGGAGAAGGTGGACATACATATGTACATACATAAATACATATTGAGTGAAGAAGTAGAGATTTCTGGCAAGTCTACATTTTCCCATATGTTTTCTAACTCAATTTGTTCACAGACTTTGTTTGAAATGAAAAGTATCCATCAAATGCTAGCAGTTCTGAGTGCCCTCAAACTCCAATTATTATACAAAATTGTATAGGATGGAAAGAGTTTGGATATTTTTCATTCAGGAGTTCAGTTGTGGTACCTTAGTTGTTGTTGTTGTTGTTTTAAATAGAGGTACTCCTTTTCACTGAATGACTAAACAATTAGAAGAGTCAAGCTCTTAGAAGCAGTGAAACCCTGTATGTCATGAAAAAGACTGTGAGCCAAGATCACATCCATCATCATGGCTTAAAGGTCTTTGATACTGTCTGTGTAATTCCCCTCTGTGTAATTACATACATGACTCAAGTTTATGATCTATAGAGATCAAAATACAATCTTTGGCTACATACTTAATAGAGTTTGTTGTTGTTTCCATCAGAAAGAAATTTTAAAGTCTACGACTCGAGGACTACATATTTCACAAGTTCTACTAGTAATTCAATTTATTTGTGAGCATAACTGGTCCTAACTTATCAAGCAGTTTATTTTTGCTACTCTTTCTTTGTATTTATTGAAATGATCAATTGCTACTAACTTAACTACAAGAAGGCTAATGTCACTTGTATAATGGAAAGAAATATTTACTAGTTTCTAGTTTTATTATAGCATGTTTTTCAGTAAAAATATTAAACATGTAGATAAAGCTTTCCAGGGCCAACTCAATAAGTAGAAAGTAATTGTTATGATTATTGAGCAGTTTTGGAGCCTACACTACTATAACCCTCTATGACCCCTCTATTATTCATTTATTTTTATGGCTGAATAATATTCTATCGTATGGGTATGCCACATGGGGTATCCATTCATCAATTGATATACCCATCTACTGTTATCATATTATGGTATTCTGTTTGGTTGAGCAGACTTGTGTAATTTTATGCTTTTATGACATTTTTGTATGATTTGGGAAATCAGAGAAAATTATATGTGTTCCATCTGCCATATTTAACAAAAAGTGTATGTTATTGTTTAAATCAATGATACTGATATGTTGTGCTTCTCTTGACTAAAACATAAAGAAATTAAGCTTGTACAAAATGAATTGGAATTAACCTTGTCCTCTAACAGTTCACAATTATAAGCAATAAATAATAACTCATACTGGTATTGCTAATAAAAAATTTATATTCATGTATCTAATTGGAGTTGGCTTTTTGAATGGTGCCTTTAAAATATTTCATTATTTCTTTGTTTTTACTTTTTAATTTCATATAATTATATATCCTGTCATCCTTAACTCTTAAATTAGAGGTAATTGGCTCTAAAATTGGTCCCATCCAAGAAACTTCAGTTACTGGACATATCAGAGACATTTAACAGCCCCACTCATCTTCAAAAATAATTCTGAGTGGTCTAATAAGGTGGTGTCTATTCTAGATATGAATTATGAGATTCATTTCATTGGAAATATGACATAATGGTTTTAAAGATTTCATATTTATTGAGTTCTTTAAAATTTATTGTCAAGACAGTACTGTAACAATAATGGAAATCAAATAAAAAAATCACCCGCAATATTTCGGTTGTAACAAATTAGTTTTTAATGCTCCCATCTAGTCGTTATATACTTGCATTTCTAAATCTTACATAGTTATAATCATTTACGTAGGCACAATTCAATATTATGCTTTATTTCACATATACTACATCATAACCACTTATTTTTATTGCTTTAAAATCCTCGTAATCATCATTTAGTGGCCGAATTATATTTAATTATGTGGGCATACCATACTTTAATTCTCCTAAGGTTAAACACTTGGGCTGCTTTCAGTTACATATTTAGAGAGAAAATAATCCCTATTTATAAACCATAGCCTTTGTCTCAGACAAGCCTAGGTTCTGTTTTTGGTACAACCACTAGCTTTCTGGCCTTGGGTAAGCTTATTTTTATTTATTTTAAAATTACTGCTCTTGATGGAGGTGTCTTTTACATATAATAAAATGCACAGATCTCAAAGGTATAACTCAATCAATTTTTACATATGTATACCCATATTTGACCATATACATGCCCCTCCCCACCAAATATAACCACTATTCTGATTTAGTACTATGGATTAATTTTGTCTTTCAAATTCGTATAAGTGGAATCATACAGTATGTGCTCTTTTATGTCTGTCTGCTTTTGTTCATGGAAATGTTTTTTTGAAATTCATCCATATTGTTGTGTATATCAGTTTGGAAGTTTGTTCTTTTTAATTGCTAAGTAGTATTGCTTAGTGTGGATATCTCATAATTTGTTTACCCCTTCTTCTGCTAATGGACATTACTTTGGGGGACATTACTTTGGGCTATTATAAATAGAGTTGCTATGGTCACTATAAATATTCTTGTACAAATCTTTTTTTTTTTTTTAGACACAGGCACTCAGTTCTCTTGGGTGTATATCTAGGAATGTATTTGCTGTATTACAGAGTAAGTGTGGTTGATGACATTGATAAATGTGAACGATGTGGTACAATCATAAAACTGGGATAGAAAATATGCCAAGACCAGACTTGAGTATATCTTTTAATCTTTCTGCACTTTAGTTTCATCAACTCTAAATAAAAATAATACAGACCCTGAAGAGTTGCTGTGAAGCTTAGGATATGTAATGAGTATAAAGAACCTGGCATAGGATCTGGGGCACAGTAGGGTATTCACTAAAGTGGAGCCATGATGAAGGTGATGATGATGTGGTGATGATGATAAAGATGATGGTAATATAATTTCTTTATATACAGTGATGGGTAAACCTTTTGAGTTAAAATATAGAGCTGACCTCTTTCTCTTATCCTTGAAAGATTGCCTGAAAACTTCTAAGAAGGTCCCTTTTGTACATTGGCCAGATCTGTGGTTCTTAAGATTCCAGCGTCCCACCCCTGAGATTCCAATGATTCCAATTTTGTTTTCTAAAGATGAGGCCCAGACATCCACTTGCTTTAAATGTTTTTCCATTGATGTTAATTGCTATCAGGGCTAAGAACTACTGCTAAAATAAAAACCAATTTATAGCTCACCTCCTCAGACTTTGCCATTCTTCAGTTCTCCAAGGGAGCAGATTGGTTGCATTACTTCTACATTCTTCTCTGTAATGAAAACTTTATCATAGTCACGTCTGAGATCTTGCAACAGTCTTGAGATTTATAGGTGAGCGTCTTCTCCTCTTATTTCCCTTACAAATCTCAAGCCATTGATTTCAGAGTGTTCCTATGTTCTCCATTTGCTCCTTAGTTTCAGTATGCAGTCTCAGTCTTCTCAAATGTCACCTTATCAATATTTTCTTTTCTCCCTCTGTTTTTACTTTTTCATTTAAAACAAAAACAAATATGGCAAACTCCTACAGCCTTTGACAGCTGGCAGCCTGCATGCTTGGCTGCTCCCACCTTTGAGGTACAGATTATACTGGCAGACTGTTGAAAGTTGTTGTGACTTAAGGAGCAGCTGGTTTTTCTTCTACTTTCTTTAATTCTTTTTTTTTTTTAAACTTTATTTTCTCTCTTAATTATCAAAGTAATATATGTCTACTGTGGCAAAAAATTTGGAGAGTTAAGTCTAGAGAGCAAAAACAACAACAAAAATATACTTGAGTTAGTTCACAAAGAATTTTTTTGTGTGTGAAACTTTCTCCTTTACCGTCAATATCCAATTTCAGCTCCAGCAATTCCCTTCATGTATGACCCTCGGTTTCTTCTCCTTTCCGAGTTTGTTGCTTCATATGTTAGAGATGATAAGAAAAACCTGATAAAAAACGGGCAAAAGACATAAAAGATAATTCACCAAAAGATATAAAAGTGGCCATTAAATCTATGAAAAATATTCCATTTTACTCATAAAAAATGTCAATTGCAAAAAATTTTAAAGCTTGACAATACGCCTTGTTATTGAGGTAGGGAAAAATAGGCACTCTCATACATTGCTAGTGAAGGTGCAAAACGGCATACCCTTATAGAGGGGAATTTGGCAATACTTAAACAGATGGCATTATGTTTACCTCTTGATCCAGTAATCCCTCTGCAAGGAATTTACTCTGACGGTATATCTCAACAATATGAAAATTTATAACCTCAAGATTACTCATTGTGGCATTATTCAAATTACAAAATATTGAAAATAACCTAAATCCCCAAATATAGGAATTTTTTATTGAATAAACAATGGAACATACCGAGAACTATGCAATTATAAAGAAAGAAATATAGTCATAAACCAAAATGAAGTAATTTCCTATGAAAAAAGCAAAGGGCAAAAGGATATATATAGTATGCTACCCTTTATGTAAGAAACAAAGGTGGTAAGAAAATATACATTGCAAAAAGGAAAAATCAGAAACTAATGAGATTGGTTATTTACAGGGTAGAAAGTATAGGAAAGTGAGTTTATTTATTTTTATTTTATTTTATTTTTATTAATTTATTCTCTTGTGTAGTTTTGACTTTTGGCATCATGCTGATGTTTTTCTACTAGTAAAAACTTTAAATCAATAAGGATGTAGAGGGGGGAAAACAAAATGGAATACAAATAGAAGTAGATAAACCTAATTTTCAAAAGAATAATATAACAACACTGAATAGTGAACAACAGCTAATTCAAGTAACTGAACATAGTATTTTAGCTATTATCAGTCAAAAGCAAGTCTTGAACTATATTTACTGAGTTAGTTTTTCACAATATATGGGTTTAGCGTTTCTGAAACTATGTTTATGTTAGGACTGAGAAAATGAGTAAATATGTTGATTGTGCTGGTGGCCAGATTTCTCACAGTTGGAGAAGAGAAATACAAATAAAGAGCAGGGGAAGACTAGGAAAACACTGGTGTCTGGTGTTGTAATTGGAGGTATCAGGAATATCTGCATACCTGTATATACACGTATGTATTGTTTTAGTCTGTTAGGCTTCTATAACAAAATACCATAGACTGGGTGGCCTGAAAACAACGAAAATTTTCTTCTCATAGTTCTGGAAGCTGGCAAGTCCAAAATGAAGGCTCCAGTAGATTTAGTGTCTGGCGAGGACCACTTCCTCACAGACGGCTGTTTTCTCACTGTAATCTCACAGAGCAGAAGGAACTAGGGAGCTCTGTGGAGTCTCTTTTATAAAAGCGCTAATCCCATTCATGAAGGTTTAACACCCTCATGATCTAGGTACCTCACAAAGGCTCCACCTCCTAATATCATCGCTTTGGGCATTAGGTTTCAACATGGATTTTTTGGGGAGGGATACAAATATGTGTATGTATACACATATGCTTATATGTGTGTATATACTCACCTGTACTATTTATATGAATATATGTATGTATGTAAATACACATGCATATATGAATGTATATACACACACACATTTCCTTCCCACTGAAAAGACTTAGAAGCCAAATAAAACAAAATAGATTTTTGGTTTTCAAATAACATACCACAATAAAATAGCTAGAAATAATTAGTGACTGATTCCAGGGCCAGGGAAGAGAAAAACCAAGATGAGCCTGGAACATCTTCTTGTCTAAAAAGTACTTATATACTTAGAAAATAATGGAAATCTATTAGTCAGGGTTCTCCAGAGAAACCAATAGGTTTCTAGTATGCATATGTAGAATATATATATATATATATATATATATATATATATATATATATATATATATATATATATATATATATATAATATATATACTCTATATAACATATATACACACATACATACATATATATGGAATTAAATATATATAAGGAATTTAAGAATATATTTATTATAAGGAATTGGCTCATGTGATTATAAAGGGTGGCAAGACCCAAGGTTTGCAGAATAAGTCAGCAATTTGGAGACCGAGGAGAGTAGTTGATGGTGTAGTTCCAGTCCAAAGGCTAGAAGGCTTGAGACCCAGAAAGAGCTAGTGTTTCAGTTTGAATCTAAAGGCAGGAAAGAACAAATGTTCTAGTTCGAAGGCCCTCGGGCAGGAAGAATTCTTTTAACTTGGGAGAGGGTCAGCATTTTTGTTCTATTCAGGCCTTCAGCTAATTGGATGTGGCCCACTCTATTTTGGAAGGCAATATGCTTTACTTGGTGTACTGGTTTCAATGTTAATCTCATTCAAAAACACCCTCACAGACACACCCAGAATAATACTTGGGCAGCCCGTTGCCCAGTCAAATTGATACATAAAATTATCACAGGACCTATGAAGAAGGAGAAAATAGTGATAGAAATGGATTACAACTCACCGAATAATATAGGAATCGTGAGTCCATAGTCATACTAAACAAACAAGAAAGTAAAAAACAAAAAACAAAACAAATAAAAGTCTCTTCCTTAAAGGGGAAAGTCAGAAATAATACAGGTAGATCACTATTTTGTGACCATTATAATAATAACTGATTCAGAAAACTGTCTTAAATATTACAATAGTAGGTGAACGTTTGATGAGGCGATGCACATATACATACTCTCAAAGAACAAAAAAGGAGGACTATACAGTGTAGAAACCAGGTTGGCACTAACTGATGTCTTCAGCCAAGTTTAGCATCACCAATAATGTGATAAACCAACATTATGTACTTCTTGATGCAATTCACTGAGAAGGACACAAAATCTCACATACAGTGTTTTTGCCAAAAATGAAGAGAAACACAAACTGAGGGGAAGTCTACAAGATATATGGCTCACATACTTAAAAGATGTCAGTTATAAAAAATAAAAGTTGAGGAACTGCTTTAGATTAAAGGAATCTAAAGAGACATAACATCTGAATGCAATGAGCAATCTGGGACTGGGTCTTAGATCTGAAAAACATTGTTATGAAGGGCACTATTGGGACAATATACTATATTCAATATTATTGTATAAGTATGAAATTTCCTAATTTGAAGATTATACTGTGGTTATATAACAAAGCACCCTCGTTCTAAGGAAATATACAATGAAACACTTAGGGGTAAAGGGGTATGATATATGTAACTTACTCCAGTTCTGAAAATGTATGTATGTATTTGCAGAGGCAGAGAGAGAGCAAGAAAAGGAGAAAAGTAAAGCAAATGTGGCAAAATGTTAATTAGTAAATTCAAGTGAAGGATATAGAAGAGTTCTTTGTAGTATTCTTGCAATTCTCTATGAGGAGTTTTTTAAAAATAGTTTTTAAAGTTACAATAACAAGAGTATTTACAGTATCATTACAAAGACTAAATGAAATAATCCATAAAGAAGTTCTAGCACAGGCCCTGTCATAGAAAGAAAAACTTAATTTGTTGTTAGACATTATGAAACTAATATAATATTAACATGTTAATATTTGATCAATATAGTAATGTCAATAGCAATATAGTAACATCAACATATACATATCACATTTAATATCAGCATATTAATGTTTGATCAATATGTTTACTGTATTGATAACATTGACATGTTAATTAATATTAACAGTAATATTAATATACTAATATTTATTGTTGCAGTAAATAATATTATTAAAATAATATTGCATAGTAATTATAGCTTATTTTATTCACTCTTATCATAAGTAATTTGATTTTTAAGGATACATGAGTTTTATTGTCGATATATATCATAATTTAAAATTTTTGGTGTTTTTATTTTTATTCATACAAATATTTTGTTTATAAATTTATAAAATAATTTATGAATGTTATAAATTTTTGTTCCTTTTCCTGATTGTGTAGGCCAGAGTCCTTGAAGTTCTATTGCTAAGTCAAAGGGACAGATATTTTAAAAACTTTTTAGTTAACGGCCAAATAGCTTTCCAGAAAAATTTCCCCTATTTTCTCTTGCACTGGCAGGATATAAATGTATCTTTCTTATCTCTTCCTCACAAACATTGCATATTATCAGTTATTTACTCTTTAGAAAGAGCTGATATTCTAGGAATTAAATTGTTTCTGGGTGTAGAATTTTGTTTTTAAAACTTTCCACTTTGTACTTTTCTCTAATTGCTTGACATTTTCCTAAGGAGAATTACAAAGAAAAACAAATAGTTCTTAAAAAGAAAAAAAAAAAAAGAGAGACGAGTTTAGTGTTGGCCAATGTAATAAGGGAACTAGTGTAGGTTGTGTGGTTTCCTTATCCACAAGAAAAAACCATGCTGTCACCCAGGAAAATTAGTCTCCTTGGGTGTCTAGGCCTAAGATAGATTCCCCACGAAGGTCTCATATTTAGACAACTGGTTTTTGGCATCAGATAGTCCTGTTTTCAAGTCTTGATTCATTCATTTCCTAGCTTCCGAGCTTGATCAAGTTTTTGGACTCTTCCAAGTAGAATAAGAATACAAGTGCTTTCCTCACGGTGTTGCTGGGATGTTTAATAAATGCGGTAATGCAGGGAAAGTGCTTGGTAATAAAGTAAGTGCTTTATAAATATTAGTTTAAAAAATTCATCATGCAGTTAAGGTTTTCAGCTACAATCTTTCAATAAATAAGCTAGTGGGTGTTGTATGCTTATACATAGTGTCTCTTAATGTAAGTCAGGAGGAAAATATTGCCAAAGTACAACCCACAAAAAAATAAATTTTCTGGGAGGTTAAAAGTTCTAGGATTAGAATCCATGACTCCAGTGACTTTAGCTTAGTAATGAACTAAACTAGAGGTCTGCATACCAGATGACCACATCCTAAATGCTTGATTACATTCCTCCTGTACTTGCTTAGGAGAGCACCGAAGAACAGCTTCCAGCTAATTAGATGCTGAGCTAAGACTTTCAGATAGAATCTTGATTTGGTTTGATTCTGCAAGTAACACAAGCAACAGTTTTGTTTGTGTAGGAAGCACTGTAAAACAGTATTTAGGTTTAGTCTTAGGAATCCGACATGTTAGAAAAGATGTGGCCATTCAAGTTTCTTTAAATCAGTTTTATCATGGGAGTAGATTGAAAAGATACATAATAAATCTCACAATCAAAAGACCTCTGGACAGCGTGATCGTCTATTTTTAAGTGGTTGTAAAGGAAATACATTTCCCCCAGCTCTAAATTATCATTGTAAAACCAGATCATTAGTTGTAAAAGTGCTGCTGATATAAGGTTTAAAGGGATGGATGTTGAAAAATTAAGTTTTTTTCCCCTATTTTCTGTCCAGGAAACAGTCATCATAAAATGCATCCCCTTGCCTCTTGATAGTAAGCAGATGTTACACTCCCACAAAACAGAACTCAAGAAGCTTTAGCCTATGGGGCAGAAACTGCCATAAATGTCTGAAGATATTTACTTGACCAAGATTTGTGTTACATCGAAATTAAATCTAATCTTAAAAGCAATTGTCTATTTAATTAAAATGTATGCACACTAGTGAATAATTTGAAAACATGTTACAAATCTCTAACATAAAGTGGTAAGACAGTATGCCTAAAATATGCATTTAAGTATATGCATAGAAATAGAGCTTGACTTGAAGAAGAAATTCCACCTCCCTGCCAGGATGGTGCCTGAATTCCCATTTCAGTCTGTGGAATAGGGCGTCATTAGTTTACACTGATGAGAACTTCTTTTTAATGTAGAGCTAAACTCAGTGATATTTGAAAATACCAAGGTAAAGGGTTTTTCTTTGAAGGACTAAAAATAGATGGAGAATTTCATCAGTTACTCTGGTAAGATTGCCTCCCTCAGTCTCTAACTGTCCAGGAGTGCTTTATTGTGAGAGCAGTTTGGGGAGTTGCAGAAGCACTGGAGGTCACGTTTTTAAACCTTGCTTTGTGTTTGAATTCTCTGATGATCATAGGGCCCAGCCTGTGACTGTGGTGTTCAGCCTTTTGTTAAAGGAAATTTCTTTTTGCTAAAGCTGTCTTGTTGCTAAAGTGTCATGACTTGCTTAGAAGAAAGTACAACTGGATGTTGATTTGTCATTTTCTGGCATTCTAATGGCACTTCGTCTAGAGATTGGGGGATTTCTCCTTCCTCATTCTCATGTTTTGTTGAGTACAATATTCTGTCATTGTTATAAAAACAGCTCCAAAGCACCAAAATATGGAAAATTTGTGATCTTCCATTTTAATTATGATGGGATAACTTGGAATTCTCTAGTCATATTTAAGAAGGTAGCTACAAAAGAAAAATTCTTACCTTAGTCTCCATTTCAGTCCTCAAACTCTGCTCCTTCCTCTAATTCCACATATTTTCAATTATAATAACAAAATGACTACTACTATCTGAAAATTTTCAGATATAAAAGTTGGAAGTTCACATTTCATGTATTTAACTTGTATTTGGTGAAGTCAAAAAAGCTCCCTGTTAGTCCAAGTCATTGACCTATTTTTTAAGTGATTCATTATTCATTAATAAATATTAAAATGCTTTTGTACTTAGGAATATTTGAAAGCCTCCTAACAACCATGCTGTTTATCTATGTTAAAGATTCTGCTGGCTCTAATTACCTCGTTCAGTCACTTCAAATTATTGTATCCCTATAAGAGTAGCAAAAACAGAACTTGTCTTGATAATCTGAATCTCTCATTTAGCTACCCCCAAATTGAAACTAAGATTCTTGTCTACTTAAAACCAGACCACTTTAGTAAAAAGAATTAAAGTTTTATATTATATGCCATTTTGATTGATTCCTTAATTAATCAGTTAAAGGCATGCCATTAATCTCAAGCAGAGATGGAAGTGTCAGGCATCACTTAATCATCAATTTGAAAAGTAAATCAAATTGTAGAGAAACCCGTCAAATTGTGCAGAGCTTTAGAGGAAAAAAATAAAATTATCAGTAAATCAGAAAGCCATAATTTAACACCTAATCTTAGGAAACGACTACAAAATCAGTCCTTTCTTAAATTTAAACGCTCACTTGGTTCTCATAAGGCATTTAACTGCTATCAGTTTGCTGTGTTAAAGACAGCTTTCATTCCTTTTATGGAATATATATGCTTAACTCTTAGTTCTGTCTCATTGGATATATTTGCTTTTAACACAAATTAAACCATGCTTGCTTTTAGTGAATGCAAAGACAAAATGGATATCTAATTTTTTTAAAGTACAAAGATATTTTTAGAAAATTAGCTTTTCTTCAGATACTTTCAGATTTGGTAAAAAAAGGTTTTAGATAAAAGATAATGTTGAATTTTTTTGGAGGAAAAATAACATGGATTAAGAACCATGGAATTATAAAATACTCAGATTCAAAGTTTACTTAGAGAATATTTAGATGCAATTCTTTCTCTTTGTTGCACCTACAAAGAGAGTCAAAAGCATCTACATTCCAACCCCTGTCCAGCCAGTTGGACTTGTGGCCATGGATCAATTATGTAATTTCTCTAGGTCAGTTCCCTCATGTGGAATGTCAAAAGGATAATGCCTTTTCTGTTTACCTCACAGTTGTGAGAATTAAATCAAATCATGAATATAAATATGGAATCATGAACTGTGACGTTATTTGTAGAGACAGGAAAAAGTGTATGTTTGATATTATTCAAAGAGAAAGTATAAGCCCTACATTCTTTAATTAAATCCTTGATTTACATAAGTCCTATTTTCTTTGATTCATTGTTGGCTGATGTAACCATGGCTAAAGCCGGACTGTTGATCTAGGAGCTTATTATATAAGGAGATTGAGAATATTTGCAAAACACTTGCTTAGATCAATATTTCCAAAAATTTTTGTTCTAAGGGTTGCTTTACACTAAAAACATTATCGAAGACCCTAAAGAGCTTTTGTTTAATCGAGTTATATCAACCTATATTTACTGTATTAGAAATTCTAGAAATATTAGAAATATTTAAATATTTATTAATTTATTTCTAAGGAACAATAATAAATTTATTACATGTTAACAAATATTTTTATAAAAATAATTATGAAAACAAAAATTACTGAAAAAATTGTGGCGTTTTACAGTTTTTTCAGATCTCTTTAATGTCTGACTTAATGGAAAACAGCTGGATTTTCACATCTGCTTCTGCCTTCAATCTCTTGCAAATATCAGACGTCACATAGCCTCTGGAAAACTACATTCTAAACTCATGAGGGAATGTGAATGAACAGGGAAAGAATGTCTTAATATTATCATAAAGTAATTTTGACTTCATGGAGCTCCTGAAATGGTCTTGGGGCCCCCCAGGTGTTCCTGACTACTTTGACTGTTCGCCTACAAGATACTAGAAACATGTATCTTGTGTTATGAAGAGGTTACACCCTATCAGAGGGTACTCCTATTCAGATACCTGAATCTGATTTAGTAATCATAATTTTTCTAGGCTGTTGTTTAAAGACCTTATGAATTAATGATAATCCCCTCTGAACTTACTCTTTTTTATTGAGAGATAATTGAGATATAACATTGTATAAATTTAAGATAGCTAACAATTGTTTTTATAGCTAAACAGACTAGTTGTATTCAGGGGAACTGAATTTTCAGTTTCTTCACCTATATATAGGGATTAAAGATATGATTTTGTATTAAAAAATGCATCAGGACTCCTCTGACTTACTTTTCTACTGGCTCGTTTTTATAAGTGGTGACTAGATTAGGAACTCATTTCTTCAAACAATTTAAAAGAAACAATTTGCTTTGATACAAACGTAAGATGATATTATCATTGCAGGGGAGACCCAGGAAGGTAAGAGACTTGCCACAAGTCACACAGCTGCTGGTTGGAAAATTGCAAATGGAACCCAATCTTCTGATTCTTTATTCAGCACTTTTATCATGACTCATTCTTAACTAGATTGGAACACCTAATTTCCAGTAGAAGTAGGGAAATGTACCCAGCTTCAGACCAGTCAGACCCCTTGTTATATGCTCTCATAGTGACTTGCACTTCCCCGTCATACTTAACTCATCACATTCTAATCTCTAGTTCAACATCTGCCACCCAACAGATGGTAAGCTTCATGAAAGCAGAGTTCACATCTGCCTCATTTATTGCTATATTTCTGATACATAGCAGATACTAAACAAATATTTATTGAATGAATGTTATTGTAATAAATGCATAGAATTAGAGTCAGTCTGGGTTAGACTGAACTTGGAAGTTTATGTTATTATTTAAAATCCTGCTTCTTTAAAACATTGTAGCTAAAACGTACACCTACTCTGACATAACAACTTCTGAAATGTACCCAAGAGAAATTAGTATGTAGGTCCACCTAAAGGCATGTAAGAATGTTCACTTTATTCAAAATGCCTCCAACTTGGAAACAATCTAAATGTTCGTCAACTAAAAAATAGATAAATAAATTCTTAAATATTAAATTACATAATAGTATGTTACATAATAATAAAAAGAAACTATTGGTATTCAAAAAATATGGATAAATCTCACAGAACTTATGTTGAGTGAAAGCCAGACACAGACAATATGTACTACATGATTCCATGTATACAGAGTGTAGGAACAGTCTCAACTCATCTATAGTAATTTTGGCCAGAATAGTTGTCACCTCTGAGTGAAGATGGAAGGTATTGACTGGACAGGGAAATGAGAGGACCCTTTAGGTTGCTGAAAATATTTTATATCTTGATCCGGGTGTTAGATCTGGGCTGTGCAGTGTACAGACTATTTTCTAGCAGGTTGAAGTAGTAGTGACTTCCTGACACAATGAAGACTCCTTGAAATCACTCCTAGTGGAAATGCTAAGATTGGCAGGCTGGCCCTGCTTGTCCTACCACAAGAGAATTAGAAACATGGATTATATTGTAAAGGAACAAGTTACAAAATATAGAACCCTAGCTTGGAAGCAAAGGAACTGAATTTACATTTCCATTCCACCATTAGTTGTGCGAATTGAGCACATCTCTTGATTTTGAATTTCTTTTCTATAAAATGAAGACCCACAGGCGGTTCACCTCTGTTACCCCTAAAACTGAATACACTCAGTAGATACAATTCCTAGAGGCAGCCTCTTGCTACAGCTGAAAGATCTTGATTCTTCTAATCTGTGAGATTGACAGCTTCTAATCTGTGAGATTGATTCTTCTAATCTGTGAGAAGTACAGCTGAAAGTTATTGATTCTTCTAATCTGTGAGATTGACAGAATAATGTTGAAATTGTAATGTTTTATAATGATCAAACAGGTTAATGTCTATGAAACAGCTTTGGAAATGGAAAAAGGTTATAAAATATTCTATTAGCTTGATTATTTGCAATATTTAGTTAGAGTAATTAAAGTTTATTTGAGGTCACCCATATTGGAGTAGGTTAGACATCTTTATTCATGTACTAAGTTAAAAGTGATGCCCATTGAATGCTGCAGTTTATGCATTTAAAACCTTAAGTAAGAGCTACTATTAGAACTCAAGGTTTGAATATACTTGATATTTCTATTAATGATGGTGAAGAGTCAGTTCTATTGTGTTTACTGGTTAAGAAGATGAACACTTGACAAATATCCCCTTGGTTCGAAGGTGCCTTTGCAGAAGTTGGGCAAGATAAAAGATTAATGGAAAAGCTTGGACCAGATAGGTTATACATTCCTACTTTATTTCGATGAGCATTTGTTTTGCTGAAATGTAGCTGGTCAGATGTTTCATGAAAAGAGTACTTTGGCAAATAAATTTTGGTTTTGAAATTTTTCTGGGATGGAGTTTCTGAAATCCATTTAGTCTTTTTGATTCCTGGTAACCATAGTTGTGACAGATTTAGGTGCCATTTGTAAGATATGTAGATGATAAATTATCTAGAGTATATTTTAGGTCCAAACAACTGCCGGTGATATATAATTAAATGTCCCACTGGATCCAAGTCCAAAAATTCTAAAAATACTTACATTCTCATCTCTCAGAAATAATTAAAAGGGACCCCCTCCCCTATTTTATCCATGATTGGAAACTGTAGTGTCAGCACACTTCCCAGGCATCCAGTGTTCCCATCAACAGCACTTAAGCAGGAATGTTCTGGAGGGGTCATAATAAGGGAAACAGAAGGCCTCAGGAAATTCTCCATCATTTTTCAATGATAGCATTTGTCAGAAGAGGAAATTAGATGATAGAAAAATACTGAATTGGATAACTTTATCATTGACTCTTAAAATCCAAGAAAATAAAACTTCTTGGAAGACAGTTGGGTTGATAAGTATCCTACGAGAAATGCAGAAATGTTAAGAAAGAGAGCACATTTATGAGGACTGAGAGAGAAGAGCAAACAATACTGCTGGATTATCAATGAAGCACAGACAAAGGTCATTGATGGCAACCATACATACTGAATATTTGTAGCATGTCCTCAGAGATTGGAGAGGACATGCTACAAATATTCAGTATGTATGGTTGCCATCAATGACCTTTGTCTGTGCTTCATTTGGAGAGGTACCAAAATGACCTTTGTCTGTGCTTCATTTGGAGAGGTACCAAAATCACAATAACCCAAAGAGACTTGGACCCCTCTCTGTTTAGAGTCATCTATCCAGTGCAAATCTAACTATTGGCTTAAACCCTTCAGTGACTCTTCAGTGCTTACAGGGCAAAGACCAAGCTCGTTGGCAAGAAATGAAAGACTCCAAAATCTAGGCTTTCTCACCTATCTCACTTCATCTCACATTATCCTCTCTCTATCTTATGCTTTAAGCTCCAGTGACACCCAGCTTCTTATAGTTTTCTATTTGTAGCAAAGTACTCTCATCTCCATGCCTTTGATCTGGCAGACTTCTGGTTAAAATGACCTCTTTCCTCTTTCTATATCTGCCCTTTTCTATCCATCCTTTCAGCGTCAGCCTGACAAGGCTTCTCTGAATGTTATTCTTCCACAGTCTTTGTTCAGAGCATATCCTTCATTCTCCCATAATAACTTGTATATATCTTATCATTTTACCTGCCATCTTATAAATATTAGTATTCTAACGTTTATAGTTTCTCTTTTAGACCTAAAGCTTCTTGAGAGTAAGGACTATATTTTGGAGAGACAGTTCTCCACAGTTGGCTTGTGTTTCTTAATGTCTCTTGAGCAAAGGCAATGAGTGCCTTTCATCTGTACTATCCTTTCAAGGATGTTTGAGCAAACAGCTTTGGAAGATATAGTATCTCCTTCTAGAGCAGAGGGCAGATTTGTTTACTGTTCAGTAAAATAAAGATAATGTCTTCTTTTTAGGCAAAGGGCAGGCAGGCTTACTGCCCAAGAATAAAAGATTCAGGCTCTCTAAACTCAAGGTCCCTCTTTTATAATGCACACTACTGCACATCTAACCCTCTTTACTTTGTCTGATGTGACCTGAGTTTCAGAGAAGTAATGCAAATGTTCATACGCTGGCTGTAAAGAATAGTCATTGCAGGTCGATCATTCTTCAAATGATGCCAAGTCTGTAGGATTTCAGGCTTGTAAAGAATTCCTTTCTGAATTTCCTTTTTAATCTCTATTGATATCCCCCTTTTAAAATCTCAACCTTTTTAAAATTTAGTAGTGTTAAGTATGTTCACATTGCGGTGAAACACATCACCAAAACTTTTTGATTTTGCAAATCTGAAACTACATATCCATTAAATAGCGGCTCCCTTTTCCCTCCTTCTCCCAGCCCCTGGTAACCACCATTCTACTTTCTGTTTTAAGAATTTGACTATTTTAGGTACTTCATATTGTAGAATCATACAGTATTTGTCTTTTTGTGGTTGGCTTATCTCACTTAGCATACTATTCTCATTTCATTTATGTTGTATCATGAGGCAGGATTTCCTTCCTTTTTAAGGCTGAAAATATTCCAGTGTATGTATATACCACATTTTGTTTATCCATTCATTTGTTGATGGATATTTGGTTGCTTCCAGCTATTGGCTGTTATGAATAGTACTTCTATGAAAATATGTGTTCTAGTATCTCTTCAAGCCTCTGTTTTCAATTCTTTTGGATATATACCCAGAAGTGGGATTGCTAGATCATATGTTAATTCTACGTTTTTTGAGGAAACTCCATACTGCCTTCTCTAGTGAGTATACAATATTACGATCCCACTAATATACACGAGGCTTCCAATTTCTCCATGTGGAATTCTTAAGACTGTTTTTCCTCCTTGAGAGATTGATTCTCTGGGGATTGTGACTAGAGGAGCCATTGCCTTTTACTTTTTTAACTTTTGAATTAAAAAAAAATTATTAGACTTTATTTTTTAGAACAGTTTTAGGTTCAAACAAAATTGAGTGGAAGGTAAGAGATTTCCCATACCCGCCCTGCCCCCACACATGCATAACCTCCCCCATTATCAACATCCCCCACGGAGTGGTACATTTGTTACAAGTGATAAACCTATATCAACACATCATTATCACCTAGTGTTTATTGTCTATGCTAGGGTTCGCTCTTGGTGTTATACATTCTATGGATGTGAACAAATTTATAAAGACATATATCCACCATTAAAGTATCATACAGAGTAGTTTTATTGCTCTAAAATTTTTCTGTACTCCACCTATTTATATCTCCATCCCCCAACCCCTGATATTTTCAGTCTTCATAGTTTTGCCTTTTCCAAAATGTCATATAGTTGAAATCATACAGTATGTAGTCTTTTCAGAATGACTTCTTTCACTTCATAACTTGCATTTAACATGTCTTTTCATGGCCGGAGAACTCATTTTTTTTTAGCACTGAGTAATATACCGTTGTCTGTATGCACCACAGTTTATCTATCCACCTACTAAATGATGTCTTGGTTACTTCCAAATTTTGGCAATTAAGAATAAGGCCACCATTGCAGGTTTTTGTGTGAACATTTTCAACTCCTTTTGATAAATATCAAGGAGCACTATTGCTGGATTGTATGGCACAGAGTATGCTTACTTTTGTAAGAAACCATCAAATTGTCTTCCAAAGTCGCTGTACCATTTTGCAACCCTACCAGTCATGAATAAGAGTTCCTTTTGGTCCATACCCTTGCAGATGGTGTTGTCAGTATTCTGGATTCTGGCTATTCTAAGAGATGTGTAGTGACATCTCATTTTTGTTTCAATTTGCATTTCCCTAATGTCATGTGATATATGGCATCTTTTCATACATTTATGTTTCATCGGCATATTTTTTTGGTGATGTGTCTGTTAGAGTCTTTGGCCCATTTTTTGATTTGTTTTCTTAATGTCATTGAATTTTAATCTGACCAAAGAATGTGATTTTTTTTTTTCCAACTACAAAGTGTGTACTCATTAAGGAAGAGTACACACTTTGTACTACTCTTCTTTATCTGGTCAGTGGAGAAAAAAGTCAATAGTTAGATGAAAAGTAAATGCTGGACACATCAGTATTTAACAGACACATCACCAAAGGGTCAATGTATATAATATGGGAGGGGCATATTATCGAGAATACAAATTCTTAAGGCAAAATCTTTTTACATCACATGTGATAAATCTCTTCACTGGTCTTAGTCTTATGAAAGACATGTTATAATAGCCTATAGCACATTTATTTGTGGTACTTACCATAATTCAAAATTATTTAATTTTGTGATTACTTTTTAAAATATAGGCATAAACTGATTATGGCATAAGTTATATAAGACCAAGAGGCATGTTTTTTTTCCACTGATGTTTCTTCAGTGATGAACCTGGTGCCTGGTGCAATGAATGAGTGAGGTATGGTAGAGAGAATCTTGTTTGCAGAAAGGAGTCGTGCAAGTTCTATACTCAGAACCATCATTAAATAGCTGTGATTTCTTGAGCAATTTACTCTCTCAGCAATGGTTTACCCCATCTTTAAAGAGAAGATTTCATAACTGAATACTTTTTTTTTCCAGACAGCATTACCTAGGGTCTTGGGGTTTTTAGGAGTGCCCCTGGACTGCAGAATGGACAAATTCAAGAGACAGGAGCTGCTGGCCCTCTATCCCTACTTTGGAAATCAAGAGCTCCTTTTCTGTTTTATATATTGGGATTCTATGAAAAAAGTTATTTACAATGCTCTTCCAATTTTTAAAATGTTTGAAAACCTATCATTTAAATCAGAAAGTCTCTAAAATCCATTTCAGCACTAACTGCCTGGATTGTTCTTACCCCAGAATCCTTATTTCATTCAGGTTTTTGCTTAAGTGTCACCTCTCAGAAAGACCCTCTTTGACCACCATATCTCTTGGTATAATTTGTATAAATTGCCTTAGCATCATTTTCCATTTTATGTGGCAGATATTAATGCATAAGTCTCATCTCCCCAACAGCACCTTATGCTCAATATTTAATATAGGGATAGAAATGTAATGGAGAGAGCATTCATAATAGTTATTGTACATTAGACACGACATTCAAAGTCTTTATATATACCATTTAATTTTTCTTCTTTTAAATGGAGGAAGAATACTTTCTTCAACATTAATAGAGATCAGAGTTAATAAATGAGAAGAGCAAAGCCTTGGTGAAAAGAAGATTCTGAGCAGTGGGCAAGGCTTACTCACTGGCTAGATGATTAGGGCCATCTCTCTCCCCTCTGTAAAATCCTTTAGTGGCTCCCTATTGCCTCAAAGATTAAACTACATATCTCTCATGGTGCCTGACTATCCTGCTCAG
This sequence comes from Pteropus vampyrus, assembly GCF_000151845.1. Classification (NCBI taxonomy): domain Eukaryota; kingdom Metazoa; phylum Chordata; class Mammalia; order Chiroptera; family Pteropodidae; genus Pteropus; species Pteropus vampyrus. The sequence goes on along the minus strand of NW_011888890.1, from coordinate 1,689,239 downwards.
CTGCTTCCCCACTCTTCTTCTCCTGCTCCCATTTGGAAAATCTTTCCCCACTCCACCTTGTCCTAATGTGTCAACATTCATAACCCCTACTCCTTCCCTAGTTGCCCTGAGGTTTTTCTGCTAAAGCTAATATGAAAGACGACTCCCTTCCTTTTGGATTGCAAGCCATAGGAATGTAGTCCTGTGCTGAATGTGGTCTTCTTTGCCACAAAGTGCCTGTATGGAGCAGAAAAAAATAAGGTTAATATGCAACGTGAAGCAGAGACAGAGATTGGCAATAGAAGGAGAGAAAACTGATGCTGTGGTTTGAGTTCCTAGATCCACTCAAGGTATGAGAGTTATTGTCAGGGTTAAATGAATTAATAAACTCATGTAAATAAATATGTTCATAAGGATGTACATGTTCATTAAATTGTTATCTATCCTTAATTATATCTCAATATATAATATTTTTATGTATTCTTCTCCAACAAGATTATAAGGTTTCCAGAGCAGGCATTGGGTTTTACTCATCACTGTCTCACCCATGATTGGACAGCACCTTATTGAAAATTCAGTGGTCCTTGTTGAAAGGAATTCAATAGATTAGCACATTCTGGTTTCTGTGAGACATATCCAGTATATGCCTTCAACCTCATCTTTTTAAACAAGTTATGTTCGTAGGTTTGTGCCATTTACTCCTAAGATGTGAAAATCATCTTTTGCCTCTGGGTTTGTTTTGTTACTTTCAGAGTAACTTAGGCTGAGTGGCCAACTGAGGCTGAGCAGCCATGATTTTTTTAATATAACAACTGTTTTTATTTTGACTTTTCATGATGAAAAATGCATGACTTTAGAGAGATAGAGTTAGGCAATTTTTCCAGAATCAGTAAGCAAAGACTCCCAATTCTTTGGTTGTTCTGGTGTTAAGCTTTGAAAGACCAAATTACTCCAAAATCTCACAAAGATAGCTGAAATGTAAAACATCTTAGAATTGTGTATGTTGCCTTTAATAAATTTTCCTGTAAAAGATGAAGATAAAGAGGATTCCTGATAATTTTTTCATGTGCAGAATTCTTAATGTCTGTTTACTTTAAAGCTAGCACGTGAAGCTGTGTTCAGATTAATTAGTAATGAGAATGATGCACTATTTGATTTTTTTTACTTTTATTTTTCAATTAGAATTGATATTCATATGAGTTTGAGCCTGTTTGATTTTTAATTGTGAGGACAGAGTGAAGCTAAATGAGTCAATTTATTCTGATTTCCTGACGGAATTTAGTGGACAAATGTGGAAATGAATGTAATGAGTAGCATTTTTAGTCTGAAGTTTTCATTTCCACAAGCAATAGCCTTGAATATGGAGAATAGGAAGCATCTGCTTGAACAGATTCAGCGAAGCACATGATCGGCCCTCATAAAATTAGAGGACCCAAATCTTTGATTCTTTCAGGTCTCTTGCTAGATCATTAGCTCCAGACATAAATCAAAGTTCTGGGAGAGAGATTCCTTTGATTAACAGCTATATTGCTTGGTGTGTGCATGTGTGTATTTGGAAAATCTGTTCCTTTGACATCTCTACTGTCAGGTGTACCCTCTTCCAACATCCTCATTCAGAAGATTTTTAAAAGATATTTTATACAGAAACTCATATCTTTTACAAATAAGAGGTTTATTTTCTTGCTTTCTGATCCTCATGCCTCATTTTTTTTCTTGACTTATTATATTGGCTAGGATCTCCTATCCAATGTTGAATTGTGGGGACTGTAGCAGGCATTTTTCTCCTGTTCCTTCTTTAGTGGTTGCTAAAATGTTACCGTTAAGCATGAGATTTCTGACAGAAATCTTTGGGTAAAAAGCCATTCTATTGCTAGTTGGCTAATAGTGTTTTTTGTTTGTTTATTTATTTTTAGTGAATGAGTGTTGAATTTTATGGAATACTTCTCTTCTGCATTTATTAAGATGACATGGCTTTATTTCTCCTTTAATATATTAAATGGCTAGATGTTTTCATTTTGAACCGTCCTTACATTTTTGAAATAAACCCTGTTGATCATGTCTTTTAAAATACATAGCTAGATTACATTTTCAAATATATTATTTAGGATTTTGCATTTATGTTTAAAAGTGATATTTGTCTATATTTTTCTGATTTTAAGCAGAGTGCACAGCTCCTTTTCCCACCTTGCTTGAGAATTATTTCCTGTTGTCTCCTAGCCACCCTGTCAGCTCTGAGCTCTGAGCTCTGAGGTCAGCGAGCCTCAGCCTCCAAACCTTCCCACTGGGCTGTGTTTCTGTTCTTTTCTGGTACACAGAGGTATTGATTTTGCTTTTATTTTATTTACTTATTTGCTTTTAAACTGATCTATTTAGAGTGTAGATATGTGTGTCCTTTCCTCTCTCGGACTGATAGTCTTCTTTTATTGCAGCATTGCTTCCCATAGCCATCCAGTTTTATCGATTCAGTGGAAAACCAACCTCGCAGTGCAATATCACCTCTGTGCTTGGGGCCATCAGAAACGTTTAACAGGCGTACTAATTTCCTTATATGAGTTGTTGGTGAAGGTGTTGGCTGTGCATCTCAGAGAATGCCATACTCTACAGCAATTTAACAAAATCACACACATTTATAATCCAAAAAGGTACGCCAGTTTCCAACACATGACATTTTATGTTTTCTTCCTATCACTCCAGCCCTAAGGTTAGAAATAAAGAAATTTGATTTCTTTCAAATGCATTTTGTTCCAGCACTAAGTTCAGAAGCACATGCTTTTAGGGGAATAATTTTCGCCTAGATCTTTTTAAATACTTTGGCTTTGCATTTCATCTTGTCCAAAGAGTATTTTATTAATGTTGATAATGGTATTATTTCAATAGACTCTTCCATTTTTGGGAGATATAAGAGAAAGAGTGACTTATTTGTATAAGCAGGTGCTTCAGATTTGTTCAGCAGAAGTTAGGCCAAACATCGTGTATATAATTAACTTTATGAAAATTACATTTCCTGCTCCTATTTTGGAATGTCTTGCTATCTAAATTTGTTACTTTTTGCTTAGAATGCTGAAGGTAGTTTTTCTCATTAGAAGTGATATAAAACATTTATTCGTTTTTAGATTAATTAATGAACCTTATTAACACAGATGTTGGAAGAAGCACACTGATGCAACTACCTACTAGAATTCTTTTATCAAGTAGATTTTGTATCTCAACTAATAGCAGCTAGAATCATCTTCATTTCTTTGCAGGTGAGATATTCACAGGCGGGCAATTTTTAAATTGAATCAGAACAAAATTGTCTATCACGTTGTGTTTCCTAGTATCATAAAGGCTTTATTTCTTGCCCTTTCAAGATTAGTATAAATACACATTGTCACTGTATTCTTTTTGACTAATAATTGTGTTTATTAAATAATGTTTGTTTACTTATAAAGAGCTTAGGGATTCTTCAATAAGTTTCACCCATTTATTCTTAGAGCAAAGAGAATGAATTGAAAGATTTTTAAAGATTTTAAATTTCTGGAGACTTTGAGTAAATGCATATGTATCATTGCTGACATATTTAAAAAACATGTTTTTAACTTAATTATTTTTCTCTTCTTTTACCTTTTTATTTGTTTCTTTTTTCCTTTCTTCCTTCCATCCTTCCTTTGTCATATAATTTTCTTACCTTTTTAATTTCCCTCTCTTTTTCCCTCATTTTTCCAAGGAAAGGGGTATGATATGATGACTTTGTTAGGGTAAACCACAACTTAGGTCGAATTGGATTTATAGTGCCCTGTACTTTTGGTTAAGGTTTTGCATAGCTAGACATGTCTCAATATAAACATTTCCCTTGAAGTCAGATAATACTCCAGTTTCTCTATATATGGTCAGTCTAAAAGTTAGGCCAGATAGTATGCTATTTTTTTTTTTTTCTTGAGACGAAATACAGGAAAGCATTTTAGTGTGCAGTAGTTAAGGAACAAGATTCTTACTCACCCATTGAATCCTGATAAGTTTAACTAAATGAACCTCTGTTGAGAGGACATTTCTTGACCTGTGAAATATCTGAATCAATGGGGTCATAAACTATATGCAAATGAGATGAGATTAATGGAACTTTTGTGGATTTATAAAAAGAACTAGATACACGAAAAGCTTTATAAATGGAAAAAACTAAGGTAATACTTAAAAATACAACCCTAGAAATCTCTTTTCCCTTGAATCTGTGACAAAAGCTAAGAGGGGCCACAACCCCTTCCTCCTCCCTTCTCAATTCTGGGCAACTTGTCTCAATTGAATAAAAGCCTCTCAGGATGGGAATTTGAAGAAAAGAGGAGAAAAAGTGTGTTTGAAGAGTTTGAAGGTTCAGGAAACAACTGTGTGATTGTGTATATGGGTGGGTGTGAGCATGTGTGTGTGTGCCTATGTATGTGTAGTATGTGTGATTATGTACACACGTGGGTGCGAAGGGTGTGAACTTGTGTATGCATGACTGTGACTATGTTTGTGTGTGTATAGGTATGCCGCCTGTGACTGCCTATGTGTGTGTAGCATGTGTACACCTGTGTGTGGTGTTTGAGTGACTGTGTGTATGTCGCATGTGTATGTGTGTGTGAGATGTGTATCTGTGTGCTGAGGGCGGCTGGTGGGAGAGGCAGCTTTCGGCTCAGCCAGTGGCAGAGCAGTTAGTTCATAACTAATAGTGAGAAAGGAAGCTGGGGAGAGACTAGGAAGAGAAGCAACCGACCTCATTAACAAAAGCTCAGTTTAGTCCCTGCGGACCCAACCAGCAGAAGGGACTGAGGAGCTGTGGCAATCTGCCAGGGAGGTCGAGATCCCTGCAAACAGTTGCAGGCATCCTTTATCATGCTCTTCTCAGAGGGAGTCCTGAGGCTTGGCAATCGGAAAGTTCTCAAAGCTGCTGCTGCAGCAGCCTTGGAGAAACCCAGCAAAGACAGTGAAGTGTGTATGTGAACTTCAATTCTATATTTTTGCATTGGGTGAGTTAATGGATTTTTAGTACAAAGAAAGCTAAAACTCAGCTGACCTGAAAGACTGGAATTTCAGCTCTCTTTCCTTTCCTGGATTGTTTTTCTTCCCCCTTCCTCTCAAAGCTCTTTAAACCAGAGATTAGCCGGTCAGTGACTCTGATCCCGCCTGCCCTGGGCCAAGGATTTCTAGCTTTTGGGCTTGGAAAGGAAAACCACTACCTGTAAGTATCTACTTTATGTACTGCCTCTCAATTTAACTGTGAATGTTGTTAGCAGAATATCCCAGAGATTGTGTGTGTGGTGGTAGCATTAACAACCAAGTTACAGTGCAGGAAGTGTACAGTCTGCTTGCAAAGTTTAATTCTCATGTAAACTCAGAGGGTGGTGACTTGCAGTGTTAAAAAATAATATGCCAAAAATTGGATTCTCTTTATTACATAAAAATTTATATCTCTTCTGAATCCATTTCCAATGATACTCACCAATGAAATAACCATTTAAAATTTTTGTAATCCCTCACGCTCCCCAAAATCAGAATGTTCCTTCTCAGCTAAGTGAAATGGCAAAGGGAAAAGATGCAAAACTTAATGAAACAGATAACATCCTCATGGTATAAAGATATGAAAATTTGGAGGTGATGATTTTTGGGTAGCTTTGCTTTAGTTTAGTTATATTTGGATATACATTTTTAAAAGTGTGGTTTCTTTTTTAATGGGGATGAGAGAGAGTGTTGGAGAAGCAAAGAGATCATATTGTTCTGAAGTTTTTGATTGATTTTCGCTTATTACCCAGATTTTGTTTAGAGATTCTGGTGCTGTCATAAACAGTTTCTTTCAGTTTTCATTTGGATCTCGGAAATAATTTTTAAGGCATTTAATTTTTATTTCTGCCTTTTTACTATTACTCTCAGTCTTGTTGCGTGGCATGAATTACAAAGCTTGAAAAGAGCATTTCCGGAGGCTGGTTGGAATTTATGGCCTGGGAATCTTGCTGCAGAGATTAACCTCTTCAGGGCTGCTCCTTAGACCAGACCTACTGGTAACCAATGCTCTTCAGGTTTCTACTCTGGAAAACTGATACTGCCATCTCCTGCTCTAGTTAAAGCTTGAAGGGTTGCTTCTAGGTATCCTGCCTGCACTTGAAGGGTTGCTTCTAGGTATCCTGCCTGCACTTGATAAAAGTTCTGCCTTCAGCAGAACTCTAGGAAAATGGTAACTACCTTTGCTCTTTGACTCCATCAAGGATTCTCAAAATTCTGTGTGCACAAGAACCACCAGCCTGCTTGGTGAAAGACAGGTGCCTAGGTCACACCCCCAAAGAATTTTAGACCTGAGGAGGGGGCAGGAATCTACCCAGATGATTCTGATGCAGATGAGATCACGGTTGGATAAGCACTGCTCTCCTTTGTCCTTGGCAATTAAATTCTTGTCATGTACTTGGTTAATATTAAACATCATATCTAATTAATAAACTTGAGTTTGGGCTGATGTTGAATATAAGTTATGTGCAAAATGGTTTTACATGTTTGATTGACAAACCAGGGCTTTTTAACTAGCTTTCCCACCAACCTCACCCTTTTATTTCTTGCTCCCTTTTTCATCTCTGCTTTTCCATTTCCATGAGAGAGAAAGGGAGTTGAACAAAGGTACCCGGACACCATATTCCCTGCCCCTATGTGTTGAGCTGTATGATTTAACCTGCCCCCACATGGCCAACTAATATTCGTCTTGGAAACTTTAAGCCTAAAGCTGTTCTTAACGCTTTATCAGCTTCCAGGGATGCTCTGCTTCTGGGACAGGCTAGGCTGAACCCAGCTGACTTTCTTGGGACATTTCAGGGGCAGCCTAATTCATAGAAACTGAGTTTAGATTTGAACAGCCCATAGGGATTGGCAAAAATAGGAGGTGATTCCTCCATCATATTAAGGTCCTCATTTGACAATATATGAAAGTAAGAAAATCTCCATCCTATCCCCAGTGATATTTTATGGCATTGTATATTTATAGTAAAAGGAAAATAGGATGCGATCATCAGCACTCCTTCCTTTTCCCAAATATCCATGGGTACCTGCTACATGCCAGGCTCAGTGCTAGTTTCCAAGGACTCCAAAATGACCAGCGTGAATAGTATGGACAGAGTCCTTGTCCTCATGATGTTTCAAGTCTTAATTGTTGCTAACCAATCTTGGATGAGCCACGTACTCTCTCTAAGCATCACTTCCTCCATTAATAAAGCAAAAGGGCTGAATAAATGAGTTTTGGTATCTTATCAGCTCTGGTCTTCTGATACTGATGGATACGGCTCAGTCTTCTAAATTCAGTTATTGGGGAATGGGAACTTAAAAAAAATTTTGTTTATTAAAGTACAGTTGGCATACGACAGAATGGGAACTTTTTAGCATTTGCTTTGAGAACAGGCCCAAAGATATGGCTTACTGCTTTTCTTCAAAAATTTTCAAGAATATTTTATAGATTTTCTTTTTCTCACAAATAACAAGACCACCAGTATAGTGAGTTAGACAAATGCCACCTTTTTCAAAGCACACAG
>NW_011888890.1:1669952-1680895 GCF_000151845.1 Pteropus vampyrus | reverse complement strand
TCCAAGGTCTACATTTTTTGTTAGCACAAAAATTCTTTATTTTGTAAATTATTAGTCAAAATCATTGTGAAGTTAAGAGACTTTCAGAAAGGCTCAAAATTCACAGATGAGGACTCATCCAAATATTTGAAAGTTGTTGGATTTTTTTTTTTTTTTTTAACAATTCCTTTCTTGGCCCAGATCTGCTTTTCCTGTAAAAGTGATTCTCCTCATTGGAAAGACAACACAGCAACACAACAGTGATAATTTAATTCTGTTTTATGTAACTCTTCCCCTTTATTAGAACATGGTTGCATGATTCTACTTTGTCCAGTGAGCACTAGTGATTGTTTTAAACTCAAAAGGTAGTATTGATAGATCATGGAGATTAAAGCAGAGTAGTGTAGTAGAAAAAAAGAGTGGCCTTTGAATAAACTCCAACTGGGTTCCAATCCTGTGCTGCAGTATTCTTTGGTTCTGTAATGTTGGGTGAGTTACATAGCCAGTTTTCTTAGGAGTAAATGAGGATATTAATACTTACCTCACCAGGTATTTGTAAGGGCTAAAAGATATTTGGAAAGCACGTATCACGTACATGACATATGATAAGTGCTCAATAAATATTTCTTCTTTGAGAGAGGGCTAACAGGTGTGAAGGCTGGAGAAAATCAAACATGTGGCAACCCACTCAATTTTTTAGGTGAAAAGAAAAGAGAAATGAGTAATAAAGCTTTTTTTCCCCCCCAGATCTCATTGACTGGGCAGAACAGATCTCAACCCATTACTCCCTGGCCTTTAAGCTCTGATCTGCAGCCTAGTTCTCCTTTGATTCCTTCTCACAGGTTGTGTAGAAGCATGAAATAGATCTTTGAATGCACAAACTTTCAAAGTGATTAGTGTGGAGAGAGCAAGGGCGATGTGAAAATCATCCTGTCCTCATTTCCTCCTGACCCCGCAGAACTGAAAATTTTTACAGCCATTTCAGATAGATATATAAGAAGATAAATTCTTGTTTCTGTCAGGATTTTGCTTCATTTTAGCAAGGAACCCAACCCCAGGGGGAAAAGTTTGTTCGAGAATTTGAAACTCTGGGGTTGCACCGTGAACTCTCACCGCATAACAAGAAATGGTCACTCAGACATGCAGTGCTCTCGCTCTTCTTTCTTATAGGTCCAATGTTTGTGTTGGGGTAAGTCAGTCACTCAACTGATATTTATTGAGCTCTGTGCCAGGCCCAGTGACCGGAACTGGGGATACTTGAATGCACAGAACAATCATGGTTGTTATCTTCAAGGAGCCTGGAGATAGGGTAAAAGTCAGACTTTAAAAAATGACTGCAAATGAATAATTAAATGTCTGTAGCTGTGCAACATGTGGTAAGGGGTATTACAGGATTCTATGTAATCCAATAACTTGTCTGAGAGGTTGAGACCTCAAAGTTGGGTAGACTTCAAAGTTAGCTAGGGGAAAGGTATGGTTGGTGGGAGTTGGGGAAGGGCTTTCATGGAGGATGGAACAGCACAAACAAAACATCTAAAGGCCTGGAATAGGCAGTGTGGTGAGTTTAAGAAAGGGCAGAAGACCTTTATGAGTAGCTTGTCAGTAGCAAGGAGGAGAATTGTGTGAGAAGAGGCTGAAGAGGTGGACAGGGGATGATCACAAGGAAAATCAGACCCCAGAATCCATACTCCCTCTCTGAGACAATGACCCTTTCTCATGTCTATAACTCAGTCTTGGCCATTATTGGACAACTCTGGAAGAGTTATAGCTACACCATCAGGTATGATGTGATAAGTGCCCTGTGATGGGTTTCAACAAAATGTGATTCTTCAGCAGCAGCAGAAAGAAACTCTTTCCAAATGGACTGATCAGGTCTTAGGCATCTTGGAGGAGGCATTTCAGGAGGTATTAATTTCTGAGAAAGATTTTAATAAGGATGGAAGCAAGGACGTTTCAGGCAGGGGACAGACAAGAGCAAGGGCATAAAGGTGGGACCTGTCCAGCAGGTCATTGCGGATGTGTCACTGGAGCTTAGAGGAGAAGGCAGGGCTATGGTTTTGGGATACAAAAGGCTGTGGTAGTAGATATGTAGTGTGAAGCCAGTTGGGGTCAAACTTTTAAGAAATATCATATATTTTTAATGGTGCAATGTGACTGAGAAAGGATTAAAAAGAGGGTGAACAGAGAATAAAGCACAAATCAAAGAGAAAGAGGCATTGCTGAAGTAGAAAGGGAACTAGGAGTATATTGAAGCACATAAACCAAAAGAGAAACAACTATGCAGACGGTGTGGTGGAGGCATATTGTTGGCTGCTACAGAGATCAGAAAAGACTGCCAGAGAAAAGTTCTATTTGATGTATTAATTACTAGGTTACTGGCAGCCTTTGAGACAGCTATTTCGGTGGACTGATGGCAATCAGAATCAAGTCGTTCTTTTAGGGAAAACAAGGGTGGTGATTAGTAGGTAGAGACATTTTTCAAGGAGATAGGATAGTTGGTCAAGGTGAAAAGAAAATATTTGATGAATATTAGCAGTTAATAGTCATAATAGCAGTAGTAGTAAGAACACTAACATTTATTGAATATCCACTATGTGTGAGATGCTCACTTATAATTTTTTCATTTGATACTCACAACAAAACCATCGATTGGTGTTTTAACCCTTTTTACAGTTGAGAAAACAGACTAAGAGAATTTAATTTGGCTAAGATGACATCACCAGTAAGTGGCGGAACAAGGATTCAAATCTAAGCCAGCGTGTTCCCCAGTCTCTCTGCTGTTCCTGCACTGGTCCAGCATTGGTACCTGCATTGGTACAGCAGTTTTCCTGCTGCAGGCTTGGCTTCTCCCATGGGGAGGGCCATTGGCCTTCTGCTGAAAGCCAGTTTATCCAAGTGATAATAATTAAAAACAAAAACAAAAACAAAAAACGAATGGGGATCAGAAGGCAAATGCACATGAAGAACTGATTTCTACCAAATATGGGATAAATACTCAAATTCATTTCTAAAATATAAAATAACCCCTTTTAACATGAAGTCACCGACATTGAACGTAGAGAATGTGGTCATGATGTAATGACCCTCTGTTCCACAGCAGCCAGTATCAGCAGTTCATTCCAAATTACTGACACAAGGGCCTTTTCTTTTGCAGTCCTTTCCTTTCATTGTCCTTACTTTCTTCTTCTTTTCTTTTAATGTTTTCCAGGTCTTAAGAAAGTCAGACTCCTGCTAACCACATGTCATGGCTCAGTAACTTTGATCTTCTCACTGACCATGACCTCTGCTACTAAGATTTACTGACTTTAATACAACAGAAAATGCCACAGAATTTTACAAGTGATTTATAAGTGATTTTGCTCAAATGTTGGAAAATAATTGGTGCCTTAAACTCTTAGAACATTTGGAACAATTAACAAATAGCTTCTGCTGGAGGTACTGATTTGTGATTAAAGGATCACTTATAGGTGATTTATCAGTAGCAGAGGAGCAGGCGTTCAATGGCCACTTGACTGTATTAAATAGCTACCCAAAGAGCTCAACATTGATTTTGATATCCTCATCATATCTCATTTAGCATGCATATTAGTTTCCTAGGGCTGCCATAACAAAGTATCACAGACTGGGGGGCTTAAACAAGAAAATTTAGTTTCTCACAACTCTAGAGACTAGATGTCCAAGAGTAAGGTGTTGGTAGGGATGATTCCTTCTGAGGCCTCTCTCTTTGGCTGGTAGATGGTTGTCCTCTCCCTGTGCCTTCATGTGGTCTTCCCTTTGTACCCATCTGTGTCATAATTTCCTCTTTTTATACGGACATCAGTTATATCAGATTAAGACCGACCCTAATGACCTCATTCTAATTCAATTACCTCTTTAAAGACCTTATCTCTAAATAGTCACATCTTGTGGTACAACATATGAATTTTGGGGGAAAAGTTAAGCCTATGATACCATGCCACAATGTCAAGTTCTTCGTTTGGTATTAGCTGATTTTACAAATTCTTAAGACATTACAGCAGGTCCTCTAATAATATTGTTTCATTCATTGTTGATGAGATGCTGTAGAAACTTAAACTTAACTCTTGTTTATATCAAGTAGCCTACAGTAAAATTGATTTTGTTATACATCATTTTGCTTAAAGTCACAGAACTTATCAACAATGTTAAGTGAGAACTTACTGTACTACAGCAGAAGAAAATAGAATAAAACCTGTAGCCACATAAACCCACATAAAAAATCATTTTATAATATACTCTGGATTTAGAGTTTGGCTTCAGGATGGATTGACAGGGAAATGTCCTCAGGCAGGACTAGCTTTGCACTTTCAAAAATCCCAGATGAAACCCATTTTATTTTTCTCATTTGGTCATAAAGCCTGTGTGCTTCTGCTTTGACTTTTCTGGTTTGGAGGAAACAGTGTGCTGTGTCTATCATTTTGTATTACAGATGCTACGTCACCCCACTCATTGCTGAATTGCTTTATTGGGAACTGTTGGTCTTTACTCCTCAATAAAAGGACATTTTCTGGTCTGTGGCTTTGTAAGTTGCTTGGATACTAGGTCCCTTGTGCACTGAAATCACAGGCTATGGTATTCACTGATAGGAAGACTTCGGGGTCCTCACAGGTCCCTTCCCCCTGTGAGGGTAGTGTTTGCCTACCTTAAGAATGGCAAATGACAAGAACCATTTAAGCTAATGGAGAGGTAGTCAGAGATCATAGGGTGTTGTACAGCAGGCCTGCAGTCATGGATGGTCAGCCCAGTACTTACAGCTGTCACATCTGAACTGTTAGCCTTATGGCCAGAGAGTTCTGAAATTAGAACTTTAAAACCCAAGTCTTGAGACTTCAGACTTTTAAGACTAGTCTTTTCAGACTTTTTAAGACAGACTTAAAATGACATGGTAAAGAGCACATGTGCCCATGATTTGAGGACACTCGTATTTCTGTTAATTAAAAACAACAAAAGCTATCTTTACAAAAACCTTATGAAGTCTATATTATCAATCCCCACTCTACAAATGATGAAAGCAAGGCTGAAAAAGTTTAAGTAACATATTTGTATTATAGACTGAAGTTACTTCTAACCACTAAAGTGTTCAAAAGTGAACAGTTTAGTCAAAGTGCTATCCTTAGTTCAAAGGCTTAATTGGGGTCTGCCTACAAAGAGATGTGTGAGCTAAAGAGTCTGACATAAATGCCATGTATTATTATCTGGCTTTCTCTTTTTCTTTCCAAAAAGGAATTGACTCCTTTCTTTCCTTCAAAAAATTGATCTTTGTATTTTGTTATTGAGTAGAAAAAGCTAAACCGTTTATCCCCAGCAGAAGATTGGAGATAGTGAAATGGGCTCCAGTGTACAAGATCGAGGTTTATGACCACGTTAAGAAGTGTTATAAGAGGTGTGAGACAGTAACCATTGTTCCATATTGAAGAACTGACAAGAAGTAATTGGCACATTACGAATATAAAGGAGAATTGGACTTTGGAGTGATATGAGAGATTTTGATTTACAAGCCAGAAAGTTTGAAGGTTTCTGCTTTGCTACAGATGATTAAATTTATCCTTAAATTTCCTTCTAATTTGATCAATAATGATTTCACAAGTGATGATTTTTAGGGAGATCTATTACTTCCCGCATAAACTCAAATGACTCTATCACATCTTGAAACAGCATACTATGAAAAAATATCATGGGAAATATTAGCCTTGTGAGTAATGCAATTATTGCTATAATATATGCATTTAACTCTGTCTTTAGGGAAAGACAGCAAGGGAAAAGTTAGAATGCAATGGAAACTGGTGGTAGCACAAAATTTTACTAGTTAAACTTCATGTTCGTGTCTTTTAATTTAGACGTGGTTTCCTTTCTAACACTTTTGCTAACTCAGGAAGCCACCACCGTGTGTCTAATCTCATACATGTGAATGGCTTTCTAGCAGCTAGGTTGTCAGGAAAGGTTCCTTCCTTTCTTATCTGTCTGACACCGTCCTAGCCCCTTCTTCACTTCCCCATCCCTCCCCCAAACACCTCCAAACTGGGTCTTGCTTTCAGCCTCTTCCTGGTGCTGGACTTACAGATGGCATCCCCAGCCCCACCTCATTCTACCTTGATGGTTTTCAGACATGCCAGAGAACCTAACTTCACTCTTTGGGCACTACAAGCTCCTTTGACCTCTTTTTATACTTACAGGAGAGGAAAGTAAAGTGCAGTTGTCACAGCAGTGATTTTCAATTCTGGTTGCTCATTAGAATCACTTAAATAACTTAAAAATTTTTTTTAAAATAAATTAATTTTAATTAGTTTCAAGTATACAGTACATTGGTTAGACGTTTATATAGTTTATAAAACGATCTCCCTAATTGCTCCTTCTCTCCTCTGGTTTTCCACCTATGCAATATATTAATGCTAACTGCATTCCCTCTGCTGTGACCCCCATCTCCGTGACCATCCATTAACTACTAATTTGTACTTCTTTAACCCTTCACCCCATTCTCCCAGCTCTACCCCTCCCCTCTGTTGGTCTCATCTAAAGAACTTTGAATTCAGATGCCTGGGCCCCACCCTGGCAAATAAAATCCGATAAAGTCTGGGAGTGGTGCTCAAGCAATTATGATGTGAAGCCAGAGATGGGAACTGATCATTTAGGGGTGACATTAGAGGCATCTCTTTCACCATGGCGTGTCTCCCATTGTCATCAATAATACAGATCAATATTAGCCCTCACAAGGAATGTTTGCTCCCTTCTGGGCAGTGGAGTAGGGCTGAATCCATGAGAATGAAGTCTCTTTTGCAGCCAGTACTTTTCCTCAGGCCATGAGAGACATTGAGGTCCACCTCCACATTGCATAACTCCGAGTGGCACCATTCACTTTGTGATCTGTGAGAACAGCATCTCTGGCACCCCTGGTTACACCACCAATGGTACCCTGGAATTTGGTGTGCTGAATTGAATGAAACTGAGTAAAGGAGTCTCAACACCTTTAGTCAATACTTTAAAAGACAGATATGTTAGTATGGTTTTCCGCAGAAGTATCTCTCACCATGATGAGTTTATGCAGTGCCCAGGGCCATCATAGTTTGAATGGCATTTGTCAGCTAGTCCAGACACGGTGCCTGTGGTAAATATGTTCTCACTTCTAGACAAACGATTTGTAAATCAGCTTTTGAAAAGTAGCCTATTTATGTCTTACGGCTCTAAGAAAGCAGTTTAGCCAAGGTTGCTCGTGTGCTCCTTATTTTTCTCTCTTTTGAAACACTGCTCTTATTGGTGTTTGCAAATGTTGTAGGATGCCATTCTTTTACATTGCTGCATTCTCCCACACATATTTACTTAACAGCAAATTATCTAATCAGACATTCAGATACATAATTTGCAGCCTATGCTATAAAGATTTATGGAGATTTTGTTTTGGAACAAAATCTTGACGTATTTGAAGCATTTTTAATTCCACTGACTGAGAGCATTCTCCCACCCTCTCGCTCTCCACAGTCCTTCCCCAATTCTGCCAAAGTAATCAGATCAAGTTTCACTCTTCTTAATGCAATTAAGCTCAGTGCGCATTCACATGGAGGGCCTCAGTGTGGGAGAGTGTCTTGTGCGCCACCGTGGAGACCTTAAAGCACTTGGGTGGCACTTGAGTAGCTGGTGATATGCAGATCCTCAGAAGAGATGTTGCTACATAGTCTGGCTAAAATCACACTCGGTCCCCAAGTGCCAGAAAGTGGGATGAGCAAGAAGTCACTGCAATTTGCCTTGTTTCTTTTTTTATTGCTGATGGCCCTGACTGCTCTATAGAAAATTGTCTAGTTTGTCCGGGTATAACTGGAGAGTCAATTAAACCTAAATCATGGTTCATGTCAAAGGATGGCTCAACTAATAACTTTTTTTAAATTAATAAAAGTTTTTGAGTATATTTAAATTTATAGAAAAATTGAACAAAGTACAGAGTTCTCAAATGCATCCCCTCCCTCCTTCTACCCCAGTATGTTCTGAACATCTTGTATTAGCATGGCGTATGTGTTACAGTTGATGAGCCAATTGTGATTATCAGAAGCCCACAGTTTACACTAGGGTTCACTCTTGGTGCCGTACATTCTATGAGTTTTGACAGAGGTTTAATGACATGAATCCATCATTACTGTGGTAACTTTTTCAAGGAGTTGTAAAAAAAAAACTTTGGTTGGCTTGGACTTAAAAGGAGAAGGAAGGGGACTGTCTTGATTTGTGCCTAGTGTGTGTGTGCTTGCTGGGGATTTTGGTTGAGCCATAATATATTTATATACGTATTATCACACTAAACTATTTTAACAACCCTGAAAGGTATCAGTTATTGTATAGATGTAGAAAAGGAGCCCAAAGAAGAATAAGGACCTTGTTCAAAAATAAGATGGAACTAGATGAGGCCCACAATCTGATGAGTCTCATTAACAATCTGGTTTACTTATCACTATTGCATTTTCTTTCACTGCAGCTCCATCCTACATCATTAAACCTCTTTCTCCCCCTCCTCCTCCTCCTTTTTGGTATTGTTGTATCAGAAAATTATTTATAGTAATTTGTAAAAAAACAAATATTTGTAGAAAAAAGTGATGCATAGGTCAAGGCTGAACATCAAAACTGTGCTAAGGTCCTCAGCAAAGAAGAAAGCCAAGACTCTCATTAGAGTTCTGTTAGGTTAAATTTTTTATTGTTTTAAAGAATTGCAATTTTTTTTTTTTTTTACTTTACTGCATCTCAGTATATGATACTGTGATTTACTTTTCACACTCTGCCTACTTTAATGCATGAAGCAGGAGGCCCAACCTGGTCTTTCGCCTTTGGCAAATCATTTTTTTCCTCATCCTGACCTCTGTGCTGGAGCATAGAACATGGTGTTTCAGGAACCTAGGCTCTTGAGACTGTCTGCTGGGGTTGGAATGCCAGCTACACCGTTCATTAACATTTGCACTAATTACTTACCTGTTTCCTTAGAATCAGAATCCTTAGAATAGAGTCTAATTCACAGGTTGTTAAGATTAGATGAGTTAAAACAGTGCTAGATGCAAAGTAAAATACATAATCTATGATGATGATGCTAATGATGATGATGATGTTTTCTCAAAGCTAACTCTCTTCCTTCTAGAAAGCCTCCCCTAGGCCCACTTCAAGTCAAATTCTGCCCTCTTATTTATTCGGATAGTACAGAATATATTTCATTTCACCATTATAGCACTTATCTACTACTCTTTTTAAATTGTTAGTTTGTATGTCTTTTTGCATGACACTATAAACTTCCCAAGAGTAAGAATTTTCTTTGTCTTTGTAGTCCTAGCACTTTATATAGCCTGTCACAAATTGTTTGTGCAATGAATGAACAAATTAATTTGTCATATACGAACAGAGAACCAGGCTGTATTCTAAAAATGGAATTTTCCTCAGAAGATGAACTCCTGAACATGTTTTAATATGTATTTAAACAAAATCTCACTTTTGGACAGTTTGGTATTTCATTGTGAATTAAAATATGCAGAATTCACTCAAAAAGAAGAAAACCAATTTAAATCAGGGTGACTCCGCTTGGGAAGGTCCTAGATGTGAGTTTGGGTACAGACATATAGTTAGTCTCAGGTACGGAAAGGTATAGTCAACCATAGTGAATGTGAGTGAGTGTTTTTCAGTTAAAGCAAGATGTAAAATTTTGTATAATACAACCCTCTGATTAAAAGCAAATTGATTGTAAATTATGGCGATTTCCTAATCTTCAAGAAAATGCCTTTGATTATTTAAGAAACTTTAATATCCATTAAAGACAGAACTGTAAGTTGAGAGCACTAAACCTTTTCCCTCTGCAATTAGTTTTCTCCACCTCTGAAGGCAGTTTTAGTAAAAGATCTCTGTAGAAAAAGGCCAGATGTTTGGTTTTCAAAGACTGGCCTGAAATTTAGTTTTAGATTCAATAAGTATGGATTTATTTAGTATAACCAGAAAATTCGTAGACACCATGTGGCCATCCTATATTTTAGTCATTTTAATTCTCTAATTTTGTGTCTCTTAAATGATTTGTCAAAGAACCTGGGTCTTTTATGACGAGAAAAAATGGTTTTCTATAAGTTTGGGAATTTTGGGCTTAAGGGTTTCTTCTTAGAGTCTTTTTAATAAGTCTTTAAATGGAGATTTTAGAATTCTGTACTTCATATATATTTGGATATAGAAAACTATTTTGTGGAAAACTTTTAACATCTCCAAAATGTGCAATTTAAGAGAGACAATTTGCAGTATGCGGCCTTTATCAGCAGGATACACATTGAACTGTTGAAAAATCTAAGAAAGGAAACCTTTAATCAGTTTGTGTAGTATCAAAGGTCCATCTTTGCAGCCTTGATTTTGATGGCTTAACCTAAGGGAAGGCTTTCCCTCTATAGTTCTGTTAGCCTGTCAACTCTTTCTGAGATCTAAGAAGGAAGTAGTGAAAGGAATATTTCTGGACTGAGCATCTATGATTTAAGTAAGCTGCATAGGATAGTGGACATTGCACTGGTCTGTATGTCAGAAGAACTAACTTTCCAATCTAAGCTTGATTTGCAGATAGCTATGTAATCATGGTGTTAAAAAATGATTAAAGAAGACAATTAGGTGATGCAAACAAATTTTATTTAACACTTCATGAAATAGGCAGTTTCCTTTTGGAGAATTGCAAAATGGGGCAGAAGACAAGAACTTTTTATAGGATAAAAAATACCAAGGAAGAAACAAATAGAAAATATCTGACTGGCTAGGGCCATATAGTCAACCTTATTTTGGGTGGGAAGGCCCAGAATTTGCTTGGCTTTAGGGGTTGGCTGACTGAATATACTTTGTTTCTGGTCAAAGGGAGCATTTACAGAGACGAAGAAGTTAAATAGGTTCAGTTTGCTGACCTGCTACCTCAGGCAGGAGTGGCTCCATCTT
This sequence comes from Pteropus vampyrus, assembly GCF_000151845.1. Classification (NCBI taxonomy): domain Eukaryota; kingdom Metazoa; phylum Chordata; class Mammalia; order Chiroptera; family Pteropodidae; genus Pteropus; species Pteropus vampyrus. The sequence goes on along the minus strand of NW_011888890.1, from coordinate 1,669,987 downwards.
GGGCCTAGAAAATTATTTGAACATTCGTAAAGTCA
>NW_011888890.1:1619669-1668826 GCF_000151845.1 Pteropus vampyrus | reverse complement strand
TAATATATATAAAGTGCTCTGAACAATGCCTAAGTGTTCAGAGTAAGCACATGATAAATCTTAGTTTTTATTATGATTATTACATCGCTTCTTTAAGTCACTGTTTATCTATAAAATCAGAACAGTAGAAACTACTTTGTAGGTTTGTTGTAAGAAATAAATGAAAACATCCATATAAAGAATATAGCCCAGTGCCTGTATATAGTAAGTAAAAAGTACTAGTAACCAAAAAGTAAGAAAAGATACTAAAAATTATTTGTTAAAGAAAAAAATCTTGGAAGTTACAAGCAAGCTATTTATTCTTCACAATTTTATCTTCCCTAGCTGAGAGAAATCACTCTGGAAATCCTGTGCTGGGCAAGATTGCAAAGGATTTTCTACCCTTGTGAGGTCATTGAACAATTGAAGCTCCATAAGAGGTTATGAACTTCTAGAAAGAGAAAAATCTACTTTTTGTCTGTGTCATACCAGTACTTCTTTTGTAGTTTGGCTCAGCCATTCTGTTGGAGGGAATGAAATGAGAATGTCAGGATAGAGGAGGAAAGAGCCAGGATGCCAGATGCCTGCTTCTCCAGGCTCTGTTGCTTCTGGCTGTGACCTCTGGCAAGTCTTAGAATGTTGACTACTTATTGACTATAACAAGGAGAAATTAGACTTCTCTCTCTCTCCTCCAACCTGGCTTGCTTGCTCACTTGCCCTCCCTCCCTCCCTCCTTCTCCACCCCCCCACCCCCGCCTCCCACTCAGAGGGTGGTAAATTCAGAGGAAGCAGTGGATCTGAAGTCCTTAGAAAGTCTAAGTCTTAATTTCCTCAACTAAAACACAAAGGAGAGAACCACTTTCTCTAAGTTTAGAAAGCTAGTTTCCTGAGGATACAGCTTTCCTGATTTCCAGTTTTTTGTTCCTAAGTGAATCAATTTTTGTTATATATGATATGGATTCAAATCAGTTGTCCTATGGATAACTACATTCAGCTACTAGTATATGATTGAGGATTTTACCTTTGAGTTATATGGATTATATCAAAATTTAGTTTAGGGGAAAATTATAATGATTCAAGAAATTCATCATGAAAAATTCCAGGATGGCTTCTAAGTTCATTCTGACAGGCATTTTAAAGAGTTTTATGTGGGGTAGAAGTCAGAAAATCTCTGGATTTCTTTACCATTCTAGTCAATGATATAAAAATCTCTCTGTGTTTGGGTAGGTGGGAATGGATTGAATCCTGATTTGGCTATTTTTTGCTTAAAATACCAGTACTCTGTTAGTTTATTTTCTTTCTTAAAGACTTTAGGCTACTTTTAAAATCTAAAGCTGAGAGACAGGAGGTAATCCCATTGAGGTAATTCCATTGTCATCTTCAGTGGATTGGTAATAACTACCTGGAGCTCTGTGGAGTAGAATATCTTGCTACATGGGAGTTCTGCGAACAGCAAATCAAGCAAACAAAAGGCCATGATCAATTATCGATATCTTGATATCTGTGCTGGGCACAGGAGAGAGGTGCTTTCTTTGTATAGCTACCATTGTAAATTCCAAGAGGAACAATAGTAAATGTGATTGTCATCAGGGCACATTGTTGATATTAACCATCAGGAATTTCTATTGCAGAGAACATCTGGGAATACAGCTGTGGTCTGCTTTTTCTCGTGTTGTCCGAGATTATCTCAGGTAAGTGACAGGAGTATCACATTTATGTCAGCATGACGAATGCATGCTCCAATAGTTAACCTAAATGTGCAATTATGAAGTAATTACCAGCTCAAATTTCCCCTTCACCAAATGAAATGTTACTAAATTCTTTTCTTTCATTTAGGAAATTTAGAAAGTAAGTTTGGTGAAAGAAACCTTTTTGAATTTTTATAAGGAATAGCTCAAAGCAGAGTGTTCTTCCACTTTTCAAAACATCTTTTCACACATTTTTATTGGTTTGTATGGATATACTTAGAATACATGATTTCCACATGAAGGAAAAAGAGAACGATGGGAAAATAGTCTGTAAGAGCAGAACTAATTTGCAGCCATGACATGCAGTTTTCGAAATGCTGAAAAGCAGCTGAACCACGCAAGTAAGCAGAGGCAAGATTTATTTCTATTGCGTAATCAAATTAAGTCCCATGTGGCTAAAGTCACTTTACAAACTCCCTGGAGAATCTAGTCATCTTTCTCCTTCTATGTGTAAATGCCTCCACTGATTCTGCTACCTTCGAGGATGCCCACATCAGCAATTGGAGCGAGCTGACAGATGGCTTCTGAGGATCTGACTTGGCCCTATGTTGAGATCAATAAAATGAAGTTCTCAAGATGTGCTAAGCTTCCCATTAGGGTGTTGTCAAATAAATGTTGGCTGCCTCTGGACATCATAATTTTGTATCAGAGATAAGATAATTACTGCCAGTTTGTTTTGGGGGGATAAAAGACTCATCATCACCTGTGAAATCTTGTTTGATTCAGAGTCCTGATTTCTTTTGCTATCATTCTGGTTTTTTCCCCCCTTTTCTCTATCTGAATCCTTTCCCCCTTCTCTTGCCACCTTCCTCAAGTGAAAGATCAGAGCAATATTTTCTATGAAATGTTCACATACTTGGTGTTTCCCAACACAAAGAGAAAAATCAAGAGAAAAATTAGAATGTAAATAAGACAGAAATAAAGCATATTATTTTTTATCGTTATTGCCCCAAGTTTTATTAGCTGAGTTGATTGAAGAATGCATTTTATTTGATTTTGAATTTGGAAATTGTTACTCTTACACTCTTTTTTTTCTCCCAATTGTGTTGCTTCAGGTTGTTTCTGAAATATTAGAATTCAATTTTTACTACTATATCCTGTCTTAAGATTATGAGGAAGAAGGAAAGAAAATTAGAATGTAAATAAAACATACTCTATTTGACACCTATTGAACCTAATTCTGCTACATTCGCCAATGCCCAAGTCCTGCCATTCATTTTTCTTGAAACAAGATTTACTCTTATTCCTTTGATATATTTTGTAATAAAAATTTTACATCTGTATGGGGCTTTATAATTAGGAAAATATTTCCACATAAATTATTTTATTTGGACTCTGGGGAAACTGGAAGAGGGAGGATAGATGGCCCATTTTTTGGAAGAGGGAACTGTTGTTTTTAAGAATCAACATTAAAATCCGGATCTTCAGAATTCAGGTCTACAATTTGCATACCACTGTGAGCCAGGGAGCCACAGAAATAGATTTTCTCCTCTTTCTCTCTTGTCTCTTTCTGGTAGATGGACATTAAAATCTTGGTCTTTGTCCTTATCTCCTAATTAATGACTTACTGTCATATATAGAGAGAATGGGCTATTGCTCCACATGCTGTTTGGTAATAAGTTTAGTATTTAGCTGAATAGTGACTAAACTAAATTAATAGAAAAGCTTGAAGAATAAGGTGATTATTAAGAGAATAGAGTTCAGTCATGGGTAACTAAATAAACCCCAAATAACAGTGGGTTAAACAAGAAAGAAGTTTACATCCTCTGCCACATAAAATTTTGGAAGAATAGGCTGGTATAACGACCCCAGAAGCCCAGGCTCCTCTAGCTCACAGCCCATTTCTCATGTACAAGGCAGCATCCTCAATCTGGGCAACAGGATTGAAAGAATCATAAAGATAAATCCACGAATAAAGAAAGTAGAAATTCTCACCTTAATGAGAGAGATGACAATGAACAATATAAAAAGGCAAATGTTTATGTTAGTTGGTTCTAAGGGTTCAGGTTTAAAACAAAGCAGGAAAGGTTGCTGGGGATGAGAGTCATAATTTTCATGGAGTAATTAGGCATGACCATACTGCAAGTGTAATATCTGATGGAAAACTTGAAAGCGGCGAGGTAGAAAGAAGGATATCTGGAGGAGGAATGTTTGTGCCAAAGAAAAGAGCAAGTGGAAAGTTCGGGAGGGAGGAGAGATGGAGAAGAATGATCTTGATTTGTTTGAAGAAAAGCAAAGATGCTAGTGTAGCTGGAGCAGAGTAAGCAAAGGGAAGATAAACAGGAGATGAGATGAGAGAGGTAAGGGGGGAAAAAAGAGTATATGGTGCCTTATGGCTCATTTTGAAGGCTTTAGCTTTTACTCTAAGATGAGAAGCCATTGGAGGTTTGGGGCAGAGAATTGATAATATAATGAACATTTAATGGGAACCTTGGCTGCCATGCTGAAAAAAGCCTATAGAGGAGGCAAGAGGAGAAGCAGGGAGATCAAATAGGATGCCATTATAGTTATCTGTCAGAGTTAGTGGTGGCTTGGAACTGGGTGATAACAACAGAAGTAGAGATATGTTTTATAGGAAGAAAGCGTTCAATTTATATTGCTGTGTAAACAAATTACTACAAACCCATTGGCTTATGGCAGCACAAATTTATTATTTCATAGTTTCACTGGTCAAGACTCCAATCATGGGTTCTCTGCTTCAGGTTGTGACGAGGTGTTGACCAGGTCCATTCTTCTCCGGTGGCTTGATTTAGGAACAGTCTTCTCATTCAGGTTGTTGGCGGAATTCATGTATTTGTGACAGTAGAACTCACGGGGGCTACAAGTTCAGCAGGAGAACCTTTAGCTCCAGCCTAAAACAGTCACACATAACTTAATGTAATCATGGGAATGACTTCCCACCACCTTTGCCTTATTCTGTTGGTCGGAAAGGTCATAAGTTCTGTCATTCAAGGAGAGGGAACTTTTGGATACTAGGAGGTTAAGGTCTGTCCACTACAATGAAAAAACAGGAATTTTTTGGTCTTTTTATATATAGAGTGTGAGACAAAGTGAAGAACAACTGAAAGTTGAATTTGCAATTAACTGTGGTCGGGAAGACTTAAGGAGGGAAGGCAAGAGCTCAGATTTGGCTACGTAAATCATATAAGATGCCTATTACCCACATGGAGATGGCAAATAGACAGCTGCATATGCAAATCTAGAGTTAAGGGAAGAGGTTAGAGATATAAATTTGGGATTCATTAGCATATAAGTGGCATTTAAAGCCAAGGAATGAGATCACTGGGGAGTGAGGGTAGATAAAAAACAAGTGTAAGGACTGGATTCTAGATTTCTCCGCATGAAAGAATCACGGAGTCTAGGAAGAAGCAGTGAGGAAGTGAGATAAGAGTGAGAGAAGAGGAATGGATGAGTGTGGAGTTTGTCCAGGCTGTAATTTGTTTAAATCTCAGAAGACAAAGTTATTTCTCTCATCGCTCAGTTTTGGGAGACATCTGCCTACCCTGTTGCCTCTCTTCTCTCTGAACGGGCAGGGTGTTTTCTAGTGGTCCGAGGTGCCAAATGTGCATGGAAACAAGGTTTGATTTTGTTGTGAAAGTTCGACAACTCCATCTGCATTCTTGCCCAAATAAGCCAGCCTAGTTCAGCCTGAATGTGGGCAACATGGTCAGTAGGAGTGTGAACTGTTGTATTTTGGGGCTGACACCATAAAAAACAAAAAACAAAAAACAGGCTGCTCTGTAAAGCATACACCTTCTCAGGTGTCAGGTGACATATGTCATGCACTACCTCAAAAGTGAAAGTGTTCAAACAGTGAGAAGAGAGTGAGTCTTCCTTTAACGTATTTGATGTGGATAATAATAGAGACATTTTTGTCTATACCCTTCTGTCAAATATTTATTTCAGTATCCAAGGATTATATACAGAAATTTATGAAATTATTAAAATGTAAATACTATCTGTGGGCATAACAAACCACCATGGGTTCACCTAATCATACCCTGAATTTAAAGAAATATTTTAATACATTTTACTTTTGAAAAAAATCATTTCTGTTTTTGTAGAACACAGAGAAATGTACTTGAAATTCTAAGTGGTTAAAGTAGAAATAAAAAGACCCTATTTGTGTAAATTCAGTACATAATATAATTAGCACTGCAAATAATGTGATATGCATGCATTTATACTGTGGTATTAGCTGTGTATGCTGAAGCTATGTTACTTGATTCCCAGTCCCTTTTTATACATAAACAAAAACCCAAATGTTCACTTAGAAAACAAATATGTGTTTTATCCAATGTCCACTCAGGTATTTCTTAGGTGTCTTCATTGCCCAGCAAAGACAGAATTTTGGTCACGTGACAAATTATGAACCCTATTTCTTATTTGGGTAGTACTCATTTGGAATTAATTATGTTTTCAAACAGCATGCAGATGATTCTATTAGCTCTCTTCCACAGTTAGGTTAAAGTCCTTATTTAACAAGTAAAGAAACAGAAGCAAAGAGTTCAACAGCTTTCTCTGAACTCAGAAGACCAAATGCTGCGTGCGGGCAGTGAGGCTGGCCGGCTCCTGTTGGACCACACAACTGACATCCCAACTGGGGCAGGTTGAGTCCGGAAGCAGGAGTTACAAGCAGTGTAATGAAATGGCTGCATTGCCTTTCAGATAGGCCTGGAGGTCAAGTTAGTTTATTTGTTTTTAATTTAGCTGAAATTATAGGCTAGTTGAAAGATTCCTTTGTCTGTAGGGATCTTTGGAATAGCCACAGAAACATTTCGGTCTCTCTCTTGCTTTCCTCCAACCCCTTCTCCCATTTGCAGGATTAGAAAAACACTTGGGAGGTACATTAATCTTGCCAGTGTTGTCAGGAGTGATCAGCGAGTTTTATTAAAAGCCCTGGGATTGCCTGAAAGACCTCCTTGTCTGAGTTTGCAATAAAAGAGGCATGTTAAGATCTTGGGGCACTTCGTCGGGACCCCTTGCCCTGCCCCTTGGACCAGGAGCTGACACCTCCGGAAGAAGCACAGAAGCTCTCCTTTGTTGAAGGGATTTCACCAGTGGACGGAAAGAGTTGGCTCCTGTCGGCATGAGCTCTCTGTGCTGGGGTGGGCGGAAAGCCCTGCTGCTGCTCCTCCTGGGCTTGGCCAGCCCCACCTTCATCAGCGTGAACCGTGGGGTCAGGGTGATGAAAGGCAGCTCTGCTTTCCTGTCAGGAGATGACCTGAAGTTTGCCATCCCCAAAGAGAAAGATGCTTGCAAAGTGGAAGTTGTGATGAATGAGCCAATAACCCAGAGGGTTGGAAAACTCACTCCACAGGTAGGTCATATCAGAGCTTTTCTATTCATATATTCAGTAATGTGTTTCAATGTAAAGTATGTGAGTGTGGGAGGGAAGTGGTAGGAGGGAGGGAGGGAGGGAGGGAGAGAGAGAAAGAGGGAGGGAGAGAGGAAGGGAGGGAGAGAACAAAATTGGCAGTCTTTCAAGAGTTGTAGCGGGCAGCCTCTTGTGTGGTATGATATGGTCAGTTTTTATGAGTTATTCCTGCCCCCAATCATTTCACCCATTGCTAGTCAGGGTGCCTTGGGATACCAGGATTTCAAGCATTTTTAGAACACACTGTGACCACAGAATAGCAGAAGTAAATCAGGAAGACATTTTCATCTATTAGCATCGCATAAACATTCCCTTGAGTAAAGAGACACGGAAAAGAAATGTGAACATACTTCACTTTAAAAATTCCCTGCTTTTAAAAAATGTCTGCATGAATTTTTTTTTCTTATAAACCTAGGAGACCTTGTCATTTAAGGATATTCTATGCTCAATCCTTTTGTAGGGTGAAAAAATTTTTTAAAAATCTGTATTATATTGTATTTGCTTAAAGTAGGAGCTTATCTCTATACACAATAGAAAAGTGCTTCTGGTTTTATTACTCGTTGGTATTGTAGGTGAACTTTCCTCTCAATGCAAACAATTTTGAGAATATTCAACACTAGATGCTGCTGCTGCTTCTGGAAAAACATACTACTTCCCACTTCTGAACTGTGAACAGTAATTTTCTTCTCCATTTGGCTAAAGAAATATATTCCATGAGGTTATTCAAAAGTAGTGCTAAATGTTGTAGAGATGGACTAAAGAGCCTTAGATAGATGCTAGCTCAAATTGACAGCTCTGTACATTCCATTTACTGTATTTAAAATTACAGTCTGATTCTGAAACACATTAGAATTCTACGGAGGGCTTTCACCTTGGGAATACTCCTGATGTGATAGTAACCAGATAGCTCCCCTTTAGTTTCCCACAAGATTTGCTTTTGTCAGTCAAAGAGCCTCAGATGGGCATCTAAAAAATGTTAGTATACAATAATGGCATCAGGTCCCAAGTGTGTGTAATTGCAACGTCTCCTCACTTTTTCCCAATACAACTTGCACTCTGAAATGTGTTTGATTGGCACATTTCAGTCTAGGAGAAAGGAGAGACCTGGATGAGTAGGTGACATGAATAGGCTTAGCTGCAGGCAACAGAGACACAACTTCAGGGACTGGGGTCAAAAGCAAATCCTTGGAGTTTTGGAGAGCAGCAAAATAGAACCCTAATCCTAGAGGACTGGGGCAGGGAAGAGGTGGGTGGCGGGGGAGGGGTATTCTTCCTGGTAGCATGCTGGGGCAACCTATGGTCTAGCTGTATTTAACTCTGGCCCCAAGGATGCATATGCTAATGAATAAAACAAAAGCCCTGTTATTCACCAGATTCTTCCTCTTTAGAAAGCAATTTGGGGAGGATGTACTATTACTTAAGCCAGCCTCTGCGGGGTGTCCTCTTCTCATCTCAAATAGACTTCTTAACATATATAGCACTTTTTCTGAGAATAATGAAATTGTCTATATTACTTTTTTTTTGGTGATATCTTAATACAGGGGTCCCTAACCCCGGGGCCACAGACTGGTACCAGTCAGTGGCCTGTTAGGAACTGGGCTACACAGCAGGAGGTGAGAGGCAGGCGAACGAGCAAAGCTTCATCTGTATTTGCAGCCGCTCCCCAGCGCTAGCATCACAGCCTCAGCTCCACCTCAGATCATCAGGAATTAGAGTCTCATAAGAGCACTGGTCCCTGATGCCAAAAAGGTTGGGGACTGCTGTCTTAATGGCTCTGAGGCACTGGAGAATAAAAAGGGATCTAAGTGACTAAAACTTGGTAAAAAACTTATTTGGTCAGAAGATCAAGCGTTGGAAAAGATCTGCGAGTTATTTCGTCTCAAACTTTCTCTGATTTTAAGGAAAAAATCCACATAGAAAGATAGTATGAAATAGAAAGAAAAACATGCCAGACTGATTTAGGGGTCTTGACTGCTAGGGAAGGGGACGGGGCTTTGAATATCCCCAGCTGTCCCCTAGTGAATAGTTGCTCATTAAACAACAACAACAAAATCTAGTCTTGAATGTTCAGTACATGTATTTCCAGAGGGTAAATCTGACTTTTTAAATGGATTTCTATCATCTAAAGTAGATATCTAATTTACATTTTCTAAAATTTATCCTGTAGAAAAGCCTTCCCTTAAAATGTAGAATTTTATCACCTTTTTGTCAAATATAAGAACTTTGTACCATAAAGAAATCTATACATCCAAAAAATGTTGTTTCTCACACTACCAGGCAATTGTCCTATTTATTTTTTTTATTCTGATAATTTCAACAAAAAAAGAAATTCTCAAGTAAAGTTTGCTATTTTGAAATGATGTGCTTATTTTTAATTCAGGCTGATTCAGCTCTCCCCAGGGATTTATTTCTTATGGAGATTTTGAAATTAAGCTTAGCCAAGCAAACACACACACACACACACACACACACACACACACACACACACACACACACGCACACCACCCCCCACCCCCCAACAGTATTCTTTAATAGAGCTTACTAGTAAGTTGAAAGCAAGGCTTATGTGAACCCATTTCTAGCAAGATGACTGTATTAACAGCACCCTGCTGTGTAATCAACAGTTTTATTTGATTTGCACATAAAATGTTTTGTTTAACATCTGTTCAATTAGTGTTTTCATCTCATTACTAAAGTTTGTCTTAGGACCAACAGGTTAATTTTCCTATCGGATGTACGGAAAGGGATTTCCATTGGTGCACACCAGTACCTTCTGTTTAGACAACCCTCCTGATATAGTCAATTAGATAAGGTCGACGGCAATATGTTTTCCTCACATTTTAAGTCAAGACTTCCTCACACACAGCACTTCTCACACCTGTCCCAAAGAAAAAATTTCCTGGGTAGAAAAGCACCCCAGTTTAGCACTGAGCTTGCTCTTTTGAATAGGAAATACAGCAGTAAGAAAATATCTTTAGTTTAAACCAGTTTACTGTCATTATCGTGAGTAATGAGTTAGGAATGTGTGACAATTTAATTATAAATTGTAATTGAAAAGCAGTTGAAGTGGAAAAAAATAAAGCTAGACAGTAATTAGAAAAGGATTTAGCTCTCCTTTGTTTTAGTTAGTAAATTTATGGACAATTATCGTTGTCGCCTTTTATAAAAGGAAAACATATTATGAAACATAAAACAGATGTTTCTTTTAACAAAGCAGATTGTCTCTTTATTACCATGACTATTTGTCAATGATATGGGAAAGGTCTTTCCTTTATTTCCTTCCTTGTTGTAAATTAAAAAGAGAAACCAATGATGTCTGTGGGAAAAGAAGATCATTTGTATTAGTGATAAAGTCTTCTCAGGGAGAATTATGAAGCTGTAACAAGGTACCACCATGAACTCAAAGGTGATGATGTGTGAATACCTCAAGGGTACAGTAAGTCCTTACTTAACATTGCTGATAGCTTCTGTGACTTTCAGCAAAAACACTTATCACAAAACCTGCTTTGTCATAGGCTAATTGATATAAACAAAGGTTAAGTTCCCACTGCAGCTCATCAACATTATATCAAAATTACATTGAATGAAGTGACAATATTCCAGGACCTATTATATTTCTTAGAACTCTACCAAGTCAGAATGGGCAGAATGGGGGTTATAGTGTAAGTGGAAGAGAAAATTCTTCTTTTAAAAACTAGTATTCTCAGAAAATAACAATAATTTCCTTAATAGTTCTGAGTGGGGTGATACAGTTAATTAGACTTTTATTCGAATAGAAAAAATTGCCTTTCGATTGCTATTTGTCACAGCAACCATTTCTGTTTTACATAAATAATAAAAGTATTCTCTCCCATGTATATGAAAAACAACTGTGGGTCATATTCGGTTCTGATGAACCTCATTAGTGTTCATAGTCAGTGGCTTCATCTTTAAAAATAAAAACGCTATTTGGAAAAGAAGGAAATAAAGAAAGAAAAAATATATACAGAACTCATACAGTTTGTTTGTGTATAAGGTAATGCATGCCTTTTTGTGCATACAAAAAAAAGAGAAGGTAGGCCCATTGTAATTGCTATGAACCCCCGAGGGGTGTGAGTAAATAACATTTTGATAAATGAGACCATATTTTAAATGTACTATTGACTAAAAAGATTATTTTGAGAGATTATCTCTCCTTAATTAATCTGCTCAATCTGATTTTCATAATTTAGATATTCTCAAAACAAGGCACAACTGTATAAGCAGAATGGTGAGTGGGCATGGGGCTGGGTTGAGGAGGCAGTGATTAAAACACACATGCGCGTGCACACACACACACACACACAGAAAATAAAGCAAAACATTAAAAGACCATAATTTCTCAGGACAATACTGCTGGAAAATTAAACCTTGTACTAATTTTCTCACAGATATGCATTCATTTCTTCCTGTGAACTAGGTCTTTGACTGCCATTTCCTTCCCAATGAAGTAAAGTATATCCACAATGGCTGCCCAATCCTTGATGAAGACATAGTGAAGCTTAGACTTTACAGGTAAGCCATACAGGAACGTCATTCATTCTTTGCCAGATAACCATTTCATGTACTTTTTCTGTGGATAGGTGTCATCATGGGGAGTTACTAGAGTCCGAACAAGATTATCGGTAGAAACTGAAGACAGATGGGTGAGGCAAGAATCACTGACTTTCAATGATCTTTATTTGTATCATCTTCCTTGGGGCTTTTCTGTGGCAAATTATTAACTATTCTGCTGCCCTTTAGACTTCTTGTATGGGTATTTCTGGATCCAACCTTCTACTTATGACAGGAAATGGAAATTATAAACTAAAAATTCTTAATGAGAATTAGGTGGAAAACATTTCAAAATTTAGTAAAATTCTTGTTTTTGATGATCAGTTGCTTCGTTATAAGTACAGTATCATTTATTTTTAAACATATTAAATAATAAAAACATTTAAAAATTAATTATGAAGTTAAACAGAGTGACCATATGACCCAGCAGTCCCACTTATGTACACAAGAGAAATAAAAACCTGTTTACCACAAATGTTTATCGCAGTATTATTCATAATAACCAAAATGTTGAAACAGTCCAATTGTTGAATGCATAAACAAAATGTGATATAGCTATGCAATGGAATATTATTCAGCCATAAAAAAGAACGAAGTGTTGATACATGCTACAGCATGGATAAACCTTGAAAACTTTATGCTAAATGAAAGAAGCTAGACACAAAAGTCACATATTATATGATTTCATTGACATGAGATATCCAGATAAGGGAAATCTATTAGGACAGAAAGAAGGTTAGTGGTTGCCAGGGGCTGGGAGTGGGGCAAATGGGAAGTGACTGCGAATGGGTATAGATTTCCTTTTGAGGTGATGAAATGTCTTGGAATTAAAGAGTCATAATGATTGTACAACCTGTGAGGATACTAGAAACCACTGAGATGTATACTTTGAAAAAGTGAACTTTATGGCATATTAATTATATTTTAGTAAAAAGTTAATTTAAAAATTAAGCTTATGTTTTTGGTATTGCTCACTTCATATAGATGACTGAGAATTCAGTGTTAGTGGAGTAGGCCTTTATGTAGTTTTTTACTTGTGTTTACCGTTCTTATGAATATTTGGATACAATGCTTCAGTGTGAATTTCCCTTAAGCATTAGAATAATACAAAAGAGTTTCATAGAAGACACTGGAACAGTGAGTCATTCTGTGAACACTTATGATTACCTACTATAGGTCAGGTCTTGTCCTGGGCATAGGAAACAAAGAGATGAGGACTCTCGGTGCTCATAGTCTGTTGCAAAAGGTGAGTAGGTAATTGTGATGCAGATGACAAGTGCTGAAAGAGAGACATGAGCAAAATGCCGTGCTCAGAAAATGAAAAGGCATTCAAAGTTTTCTTAGGAAGCTATGCAATCAGCATGCAAACAAGGCTTTTTGATTTTTCTAAGACTCTAAAGTTAAAAAACAAATTAACTTCAGAGACCTTGCCTAGGTGGGCTGGAAAAGCTGATGATTCTGGCTGCTCCCATTTCTTCCTTGAGTTTTTAAGGAGTGGAGAGAGTAGAGGAGCAGTCATGAAGGGTAGAGTTAGAGGACCTGTCATCCCTCTTCATCTTGAGGACATTTATTTAAAATAGGATATTCAAAGGAGTTGGAGGCAGAAAGTCAGGAAGCATACTTATTCTCTTCTTACCTCCTCTCCAGCCTTTCGGCCAGCTACTTGACCTCTCTGTGCCTCAGTTTCCTCATCTGTAAAATGAGATTAAAATGCCTATGTAAGTTTCTATAAAGACTGAATGAGATACTTTCTGTAAATAGTTTAGCATTAGCCTGGGCCATAATAAAAGCACATCAATTAGGAGATGCATTATTGATGCACACCCATCACTCATGAATTTTCTCCCTGCATATATCCAAAGGACATAATTGCTAAGGTATTAGAGGGAATGGAAGTAACAATCACTGAATACCTTTTACATGCCAAGCACCCAAACTAGGCTGTAAATAACTGTGCACGTAATGGTGTTTCTGAAGAGAAGGCTTTGATGCTTCAGAAACTCCTCACCCATTCACTTCTGAATTAAAACACAACCCATAAATTATACAAGCTTGATACTCATAGATTATGTTTGTTCTAGAACTGAGACTCTGTGCTTATAGCAATCATTAAATATCAGCATGGATAATGGGTTTGAGAGCAAGTATTGAAAGAAAGGTCATTGGAGGTTAAAGTGGCAGAAAAAGGAGTTGAAGGCAATATAAGGAGAAGAAAGAAAAAGAACAGAGAGATTGAGATACAGAGTATGAAATAAAATCCAATCTCTACCCAATAATCAAATGTTGTGAAGACCAATCTTTAGGCTTCAGTTCAAGTACACAGGTATCAAAAGTACCTAAGCACCAATAAGTATTTCCTTTGCTGTGTTCTCTCCACAGATTTACTGAGACAGACACCTTCACGGAAACCTTTATCTTGCGGATCTATCTCCTAGAACCAGACTGTAACATCATCCACATGAGTAACAATGTATTAGAGGTGTCTGAATTCTACGGTCTGTCCCGAACCATCGATAAGAACCTGCTTAGATTTGATTATGATAGAACAGCTAGCCTGGAGTGTACGGTCAGTCTGGACCCTGTGGTAACTCACCTTCCAGCCCACGGCCAGATGGTTGTGATGGAGCCTCAGTCAGAAGAGCCTCGTGGAGATCAGCCACACATTTTTTTCCCTGAGTCTCGTAAGATATGTTTTAATACTTATTTGGATGTTCCTAAAATATCTATAAATGGTCGTCTTCCACTAGGACAAAGAGTTTTACTTCATATTACTTGTAGCTGGTTGAAAAATGTAGGTTAGTGGTTTAGAGTATGGACTTTGGAATCATAAAGACCTGGGTTTGCAAACTGCTTCTGCTATTCATTTCCTGTTGATTTTATGCAAGTTTCTTAATCTGTTTAAGTCTGTGAAATAGGCTCCATAGGGTTATGTAAAGATAGAGGAAATGAGATCACATGCACAAATAGTTTATGCAGTCTGACTCATAATAAGTGCTCAAGAATTGTCAGCTGTTTTTAGTAACAGTAATGCTGGCAATAGTAGTAAAAGTAATTGGTGTATTATTATTAGATTATGAGCAGATTTGAAGTAGAGCTGGTGGGCAGCAGCCATGATTTAAATCAGGAAGATTTGATAGATAATTTTCTTTCTGTTATTTTTTCTTTCTGTTAATCATTCAATCAATATATTTTGGGCAACTCCTATATGCATAATAGTGTTCTAGGCACTATGGAAAGACTGAGAAATATGAAGGATAATCATAGTTAGAGCAATACCTTGAATCTTGACAGTTTACGGCTAAAGACACACTTGTACATAAGTCATCTCATTCAGTCTTCACAACCATCTGGTTAAGAAGTGGAATATCCATTTTCTATATCAGGATAATGTACAAAAGGCCACTCAAAAGAGAAGTGGCCTATGTGTATCATAACCCCGCAAGAGGGAAAAATGCAGTTGGGTAGAGACATGAAGGCTGTTGGAAAGATGATTATGGTTTAAAGTGAAAGAGAGAAGTTGGTTCAGTTGGTCAAAGAATGTTTAAGAGACGGTTTAGTAAAAAGACTAAGTGGACCTGGAATGCTATGCAGGACTTGAGTGTGTGACAAGCACGACGGGGAGAGAATTTCAGTGAGTAAAGCAGTCTAATAGAGATTGCATTATGGAGCTATGAAGGTGGATGCTGTAAAGGGATACAGAAGAAGCTTGACTATAAAAGGCTTATAGTTAGCCATTGGCCTATTCTTCAAAGATGTTCAAGCACCAGAAAATGCATTTTATTATTTTTTTCTCTGTAACTTTTGGTGGACAAGGATCTCATGAGACAACTGATCAACTGTTCTTTCAGTAAAAGAAATCACAGGCTTTTAGAATAATGTTAACTCACTTAGTGAATGATTAGAGGGTACACATGAGTACTCTTGGGGCAGTGAGAGGAAGGGAGGGAGGATTGGCTTTTAAATTTTATAATCCTTATGTTCAAGTGACTGTCTTAATTCAGTGTTGTACATTCTAGAACTGAAAACAGAACTCAAGTGTCCAGGTGGAAGCTGTACCCTGGGACTGAAGAAAATAGGAAGTCTCAAAGTGAGCTGTGAGCAGTTCCTGCTGATGGGGCTTCGATATCAACATATGGATCCTCCTTCTCCTAACATTGATTATATCTCCATCCAGTTGGACCTCACAGATAGCAGGAGTCAGATCGTATACAAGGTAAAGTTTGGGGTTATGTGCCTGTGTCCCCAGCTGATCCACAAAAAGAGGGCCAGTTCCATGGGTATGCTCACGTTGGCTCCCATGCCAGCTTAAGAAACTGCCCAGTGACTCATTAGAACTGTGGGCTTGTTTATTCTGTTAGTAGTGCTTAAAACAGTAGCTTTGTATATAATATCAGTATAAATAGCTGGGGCAACTGTGTATCAGCTGAAACAGCTTAGCTCTCGCCTATCTCTGGACTGGGGCCAGTTACATGCTACCTTTCTTCCCTCTTCACTTCAGTATTCTTCAGGTTACCATTTGATCTTGTGTAACACCTTCTCTTTGATTCTTCATTTCCCTCTTCTTTATTAGAACCACTTTTCATCTGTTAGAGGAACTCAGGGGTCCATATACCTATTCTGCAAAGCAATGGGAAACTGACAGGGAGGGGACCTCAGTTCCGCTTTTATTGTAGTTGCAGATTATATGCTTTTCACTCTTTCAGACTTTGAGAAAGAGGACTGGATGAATGTGACAGGCCCACAATGGCCTCCTCCCTCTTCCAATTTCTTTTAAATTCTCCTGCCCTTTCCTGCTCTTGATCTCATCACATTGAAACGGTGGCATAAAGTAGAATCGGTGTATATGAAATATTTAACATGCTACTCTACTGATTCAGGTGTTCTATAATGTATTAATTTGTGTAGCTGGGGCAACTGTGTACCAGCTGAAACAGCTTGGATTTTGTGCCAAGAGGCAGTGATCCAAGATTACATTTGTGAAAGACCTCCATCTTTCACAGTCTGAGTTCTCACTAGGATTTCTTCTAAGATACCCAAATATCAAACATTATTATCCCCAAGGAACTGATGACACCTGAAATAAGGAAATGATAAAAGAAGATCATAAAATTTTAGAATTGTGATTTGGAAAAAAACTTTGAGGTAGTCTGGTCAAATTGATCAAGGAAGTCACTTAGAGCTCTTAAAGGATAGATCTGAGTCTCACATTTAATAGTTAAGATCATGACACTGGGCCCAGATTGCCTGCATTCAAATGTCTACTTAACAAGCTATGTGACTTTGAACTTTATGCTTCGCTTCTTCAACCTAAAATGGGGATAATAGAATCTGTTTCTCAAAGTAATTAGGAATATGAAATGAAGTAATACTTATAAAGCACTTCACACAAAGCCTGGCACATAGTAGCACCACACATATTTTACTAGTTAAAAAGCCACCCAGTAAAAAACTGATCATCAGCCAGCTTTAGAAATAACTGGTTTAGTTCAAGCCTCTTATTTTATAGTGGTGGCCAGAGAAATTACATACATTGCCCATATGTACACAGCTGTTTTATGGCTGAGCCAAGACTAAACTCTAGATCTCCTGACTACAAGTCGATGTCTTCTGTTTGTTTTGACATGAAACTCCTTTAACGTTAAATGCTTTCTTATCTCCTTTAAAAAAATTAGATCCGTTTTTTTTTTTTCTTGATTGATTTTTCTTCTTCCTCTCTAAATTGAGTTAGGGCTTTGTTTATATTTTCAAATCAGTTTTACTGGGAGTTAACGCCTTCAAATGACCTTCTTGTTTTATTTAGAATTAACCCATTCCATAGTCAATTTGACATGTCATAAAACAAATTCTCTTAAGGATATAAAAGCAATATGCTTACTGCAGAGAATATTTTATAAAAAACACAGAAATCAAAATAAGAAGAAAGTAAAACTAGCTATATATCTACCATTTTTAGACACACACTGTGGGGAGACACAGACACCTTGTTTAGTGGAATCGAATTAATACTATATTTAAAACTTTATATCTTGTGTTTTTATTTTTATGCTTATACAAATCCATCCTCATGACTAAATGGCTATTCACCCATAATTTCCTCTAGGTTTTTAAAGGTTTTCTTGTTTACATTTGCCTTTTTAATCCACATGCAATAAAATTTATTATATTTTGTAACAACGGAATAGTTTTTTCAAAGCAGCCAAAATTTTCAGCACTATTTGTTGAATAATTAACCTATTTCCCCTTGATTTTTGATGATTCTTCTACCATATAGAAAGATATTATTTATACTTTTTCAAGGCTAGTTCTTTTGTTCCTTAGATTTGCATACTTTTTTGTGCTAATACTCTATTATTCTAAATATAATAGGTTTATAATACACTTTAATATTTTACAGGTAAGTTCTTCCTCATTACTTCTCTTCAACATTTCTTTACCCATTTTCTCACCTATTTTTCAATTTCAAAAAAGTAATTAAATCATTTATGTCCATTAAAAAAAAAGCCTCTAAGCATTTTTATCAGGACTGGATTGCAACTACAAATCATTTGGGGAAGAACTAGAATATTAGAACATTTACCACATTGAGTCTTCTCATCCAGAAATAAGGTATCTCACTTCATGTAGGCAAATATTCTTTGATATGTTTCTTTAAAGTTTGCAGTTTTCTTCATGTAAGTTGAGCACACTTATTAAGTCCAGTCCTTGCCAGTTTGTTTTTGTGAAGTTATTGTGAATAAACTCTTTTCCCTCCATTGTGTCATCTCATTGGTTACTGATGATAAATAGGAAAGCTATTTTTTTAGTATAATTCTCTTCTATCTGGTTTCTTTCTTGAATTCAATTATTCTAAGAATGCTTCAATTCTTTGGGCTTTTAAAGACCCTAATTATATCTTTCACTAATGATAATAATTTTATCTTTCCTTTTTTAGTAATTATTACTCTTGTTTCTGGTCTCTTCTCCTCTGGTTTGGCCAAAATGATATAAAATACAATGATGCTTATAAGAAGCCTTATCTTATATAATTTATCAATATCATTTTCCTACACTGTCCTGTTTAATGCTTCTGCCTTGAATGCATCATTCTTTGAAATTGATATGGTCATTTCTGCTTTTTCCTTTTCTTACATTGGATCATTCTTTTACTTCTAATCTTTGTATGTAATTTTATTTTAAATGTCTCCTCCTATAAGGCACATATAATTGGATATTTAACTTAACAATATTTGTCTTGAACAAGGGAATATAAGCTACATTTTTCTAATAATAAATACGTAGGTTTTTTTCCCTATCTCATTTTCTGCTGTCATGCTTATTAAAAAATTTTGCTTACAATATAGGCTATATTTTCTTGGCCTATAGTTTTACTTATTTGAAAGTCCTATATCCCACTTCGTTTTGCTAGAATTAAATTCTAAATAAAAAATTTTTTAACCTGTATTTTTAATATTTAAAGTAAAAACAAACAAACAAACAAACAAAAAACAAGTTCTCTTGGCTCCTTCCTATAAATGATGTGGATTGATTCTATTTATCCCTTTTCCTGGCAATTGCCCATTCCCAGTCTTTGTTTATATAATCTGCAATTTTAGTTCTAGCATATGCTTGTTATACCTTATTATTTCTTATATTGTATATCTTTTTTTCAAGTAACTTCTTTTGACATTTGTATCCATTTTCTTAATATGTTTAAAATAACTTATTTATTTAATCTTAACTCTAGGTTTAATTGTTATTATTGTTCAGCACCAGTCCTTTTTATATTGAGATTTCTCCATTCTTGAGTTTTCAAATTATATATCTTCAAATCATTTTTTTATCAGCATATGAAGAATAGATACTCTGAAGACTGAGATGTCTCAGCATATTATTTGTCTTCATCAACCATACAGTAGGGGGTAGGTGGGGTTAAATGTCTTCTCTGTTTTTCCCTTGCACTCCTGTCTTTGGAGCATTGCTGGCTAGTTTCTGAGCTTCCAGACTATGGGCAGGTGGTTTGGGGAGAGTGTTAGAGAGAGAGGTCTCATTTGATCAAGCACTGATGGGAAATGACTTCATGCTCTCTGAGTCTGTCAGATGTTTCAAACTGCTTATTTGTCTCTGAGGCAATTTTCTGGTTTCTCGGGAGATACCTCATCACAAAGATCCTCCATTATGGAGGCCTCTTACTTGTAGATCTCTTGTCTCAGGAGGATGCATTTCTGGCCTGTGTGGTCTTAGGATATGATTTTCACCTCCGGCTTCCTGCTGCTGGGGTTCTTTGTCCTCTTGAGGATGTGCGCTAAAGATTAGGGTCCAGGATGACCCTAGACCAACTCTCTATCCCATTTGGCCTATATCTTGAAGTAATCATGTAATCTTTCCTGCCATAAACAAGGACTATAAGCTAATCCCCGCACAAGCACCATTATTCTTTGGCCTTGAGCCATTTAGCTTCCTCAAGTATGAGCCCAGCACCACCCATCTGTATGAGCTACCTATAAAAGACACATTTTAAAGCTGGTCTCTAGGAAATTTCTCTCTTGACAGCTGAGACAAGGGACGTAGCATTGCCCCACCCTTCCTCTTCATGTGTATGTGTGGCATGTGTGTCGGGGGGTGACTCAGCACAACACAGCACTCTTCTCTCTAAATAAATCTTTTACCTCTTTCAACCTTTTCATATTTTTTTATGGGTGAGAGGGTTCTAGAGTCTGGAACTGGTTCCAGACAATTTGCTTTATAAACTCTGCCTATACTATCTGTCTCACATTCACTTTGAAATCTGATAACCCTTTTATTGGAACTTCAGTTGAGACAGAGCCAAGAAGAATCCCATTTTTAACATTATGTTACGTACAGATTATAACTTGTTGTCCGATACCATTGTTCAGCAATATTGAACCAATGTGACTCTGATAATTGAGCCCGGTTCTCTTAACAATGGAAAACATCAAATTTTATGATAACCAGCATTTCCTGCTGCGAGGGTTCTTCCTGCCTATAGTACTTGTTGAGACCTCAGATTTCATGATGCACACTCATGGTTTCACAGAGGGATCCCCACGTGAGGGCCTTCTCCTCGTAGCTCTTTCATTCGAGGAGGGTGTATTTCTAGCCTAAATGTTCACATGCAGTTCTCATTATCTGCTCCTCACTTGGAGACCCAGAGTTTTAACTAACTAGACAACTGGCAACTATCCTTCAGTCGCATGAGTACTGAGTTGTAAAGACGTTTTCCTCCATCCTGTCCCTGCCTCCTTTAAAGTGACAGGAAGTGGGCAGGATGGCGGGAAGAGATTGGCAATATGTGCTAGCCACTGCGAGGTACTTTACTTTGGCTATCTCATTTAATCCTCATTTAATAGCTGGAGATTTATTATTCCCATTTTACAGATGTGGGAAATGAAAGTTGGGAGTTAAATAACTTGCCTAAAGTCACACAGATCATCAATGCTGGAGATAGAATAAAAGCACAATTTTTTCCAATGCCAAAATTGGTGCCCCTTCTCAATCCTGGCTGCATATGAATCACCAGAAAGCTTTTAAAACACCATTTTCTGGTCCCCTCCTTGGAACAATTAATTTGGAGATGGAGTTTAGGCGTCAGAATGTGTTAAAAGTTCCCCAGATGATTCTAATGTGCAGCCAGGCTTCAGATCACTGCCAGGTACATCCTCTCGGCTGTGGTTTTATGTTAAGTATCCTACTATTAACCCTATTAACCCTGTATGTTGTAGCTTCATTTACATTGTTTCCCCCTTCGTATTTTCTTTTTCCTTCAAAAGTCAGAGAGTGCGTGGTTGCCTGTCTATATCAGAGCTGGCATTCCTAACCAGCCCCCAAGGGCTGCATTCATGGCCATGTTTACTCTGGAAGTGGATCAGTTCATCCTGACCTCTTTGACTACATCGGTTCTGGACTGTGAATTGGATGAGACCCCAAAACCCTTGCTGGTGTTCAACATTACTAACGCCCCACTCCAGGGCTATGTGACTCACCTGTGGGATCATACCAGACCAGTCTCCTCATTCACCTGGAAAGATCTCAATGACATGCAGATTGCCTATCAGCCACCAAACAGCAGCCATTCTGAAAGGAGACATTATGAGGTAAGAAGGAAGAGAGACAAAGCTTCTAGCCTATTTGGTATTCACAGAGTTATTTAAGAAGCCAATTCTCTTAACTTTCAGGTTAGTTTGTATATTCTTTGCCTCTGAAAAGAATCAGTCGCCGTAAATCAGAATATAAACTCAAGTGTCCAGAGGAGCCAGGCTGGTGGTGCGAGGGAGAAAACCCTGTCTGGGGGTAGATTATGGGAAACTAAAGAAAGAGCCAGTAACTTTTGAAGCAGCTGCAACTCAGTTCCAGCTGATATAGATGCACCTAGTATTGCTATAGCTCCTTTGTCACAAGAAGTTGAAAATCTATATATTTTTGCAAAAATGTTCGGTATCATTTATCATAATGGTTCACTTAGACCTAGATCTCTGAAAGGCTCTGATCCTTGCAAATCGGCGCCCATGTGCCCATCTCAATTTTAAAACTTACTGTGCCAGCTACAAAATATTTCTGAGGGCCTTGTTTGGCCTAGGCCTCATCAGTTTGAGAACTCTGGTGCCTTTAACAGCCTTCCTTTGTTACACAGACTATTGAGGTTAGAGATGAGTTTTATTTACAATGCTTTTATTAAGAAATTCTTTTATTTTTTTATTTGCAAAATTATTTTACTAGAATTCTTAATTTTAATTAATAACACTGATTTAGGATAGGAATTCCATAGTCTCATATGGTAACCGATTTCACTATCAAACATTTCCCATCAGGAAAGTCCTCTTTCTATTTAATCTAAATCTTGTCTGCTGCTACGTCAGCCTCTTTCCTATTATTTTGTATTCAGTGAGAATGAGGAATAGCTGCTTACAGACTTGCACATAATAACTCTTCACATACTTAAAAAACTACCAGCAAATTGATTCATACAGGATGGAAAATTTAAATGGACAGATTGATACAGACCTGAGCTCAAATTTATTAAGGAACATGAGTGTCCCTGGGCTTACCAAATTGTCCTCCATTTAATTTAGGCATTTGCAGCATTTAGCATCAAGGGCAGATAAAATATTTTAAATTGTAAGTGCTGTATTTTGCCCTTTGCTTATATTTTCTTTATTTTGTGACGGTAAGTGGCAGCTTTTGTTTCTTTATTGCCCTTATCTCTCATTCCTTCCATGTTATGGAGAAGTTTCTCATTAGATATTTTACTTTGAGCTCACAAATAAAGCACCTCCACTCTGCTGCTTCCTGTGTGCATTTTCTGGCATTTGAGAAGAAAGTTCCTTAGTGATTACATAACAATTTCATATGGCTCAACCTAATAAATATTTACATTACACCTCCAAAAATACAGCTCCCACTTCGGTATAGTTTAATTTTAAGTCTTTTACTTTGGTACCCTTGAAACTGTTTCTTTTATTATGTTGTATTTGCAGACATGTTGCTGTCTGTTCATTTGTCTTATCCTCTCTAATAGATCACACAAGTTTCAAAAATAGGCAGTATGCCTTTTGTTCTGTATTGTCCCTCATCCTTCTTTGTCAACACCTGGTGCAGTACATATATAGCACATAGTAAGGCTCAAAATTTACTGTATAGCCCCACTTAGTAGTCATGGATTTCATGGGAAAAAATAGAGTCTGGATATTTAAAAATATGTCTAGTGGGTTAGATGCCTCTAGATCAGAGTCTCCCAATACCAGAACCACTGACATTTTGGACTAGATAATTCTTTGTTGTGGGGGCTATCCCCTGCATGGTTGGATGTTAGCAGCATCCCTGGCCTCTATCCGCTAGATGCCGATAGCGTCCTCTTCACACGCACACCCATGTGTGACACCAAAAATGTTTAAAGACATTCCTAAATGTCCCTTGAGGGGACAGAACAAAATCACTTCAGTTGAGAATTATTACTCTAGACCCTGTATCTTTGAGAGAGATGTGATTGGACTAATGCTGGACTGGCACAGTCTTCTGACCAAATGCAGGGTCACTTCTTCAGCATATTTCAGGTTAAGAAATCCCTTTATAGAGAGGAAAATTTAAAATACTGATAAACTAAAGAACAAGGTCTAGAGCCTGAAAATGCGAAATCGGGTTGTCAAAAAAAATGATATCAGGCAGCAGCAGAAACGTGAACTCATTTTGCCTCTATCTGTGGTGAATACCTCAGAAGCAATGGTATTTTATACTATAACATCTCAATGTGTGGTTCATATGCAACTGTTTGTTTATAGGTGGAGTTGGAGATACATGACTTCTTCTTTGAAAGGAGTGCACCTATTATAGTACACATCTCTGTCAGAACAGCTGATACAAATGCCCCGCGAGTGTCCTGGAACACAGGTGAAGTTCAATGTGGGGTGTCTTTCCTTGAAGGGAAGTCAAGAAAGTATATGGGTCAGGAAATAAAGGTAGTTTGATTTCCATTTCACACATGAGGCAACTGAAACCCAGACAGATTAGAGACATTGGATAGTTGGTTTTGTTTTATTTTTCCTACTGGTGGGATAAGAAATTTCAGTCCAGAATTCCTGAGTCCTGGAGACAAGTTCTTTCCTCTGCAGAAGATAAGCCAAAAGTACAACTTTCACTGACTGAGGCAAAAAAAAAAGACCGTCTGTGACATTGAGCTATAGTTTGACTAAGAGAGAAAAGGTCTCCAACTCAAATTGTTCAGAGTGATAGAAGGAAGGCATGGACTAGTGCCCTTCACATTGTCCTGTTTTTAAATTGGGTTGTATGGAAACCACAAATAAGCTTAAATTGATTTTTTGTTCTGTTTTAAAAGAAGGCTTTGCTGTGCCTTTCATTTCTCTATGGAATTATAAAGCAATGTATATATTTAAGTCACATGTAAATGTAAATTGTAAATGAGGAATTTTTTCCTTTCCCACTGATCACATCAAGAGTAGTCAAAACATACTTATAAGCAGTTGTAGGTCCTTTCAAGCAGATAATATCTGTGCTGATTTAAATCCTCAGGTGGCAGTTTAAACAAATTGCCTCTTGTGTTTGTGTGTGCTCACACATGGGTACACACATACACATATGTGTTTGTAGTATGTGAGTTTCCATAGAGATGGAGGACATCAGTTGAACAGCCTTTATTTATAATTTTAGCTCTACGTCCCGCTCTACTTCTATTAGAGTGATGAGACTTAATAGTCTGTATGTGTATGTGTGATCTGTGAAACCCAGCCTTGTTAAAAGAGCTCCAAATCTGGTTTTGGCTACTTTAGACATTAGAACCTTTTTTAAAGTGAATTTTTACTTTTTATGAACTTATATGTTCATCATCAAAAACTTGGAAAGTGCATTAAATAGAATAAATAGTAATGAATAAATAAATAGTAATGAGTGAATAAAATTATCTGTTACTCCACCATGAAGACATAACCTCTCGTTAATATTTTGCTCTACTTCTAGTCTTCTTGCTTGTTCTTCTCCTGTATCCCATAATGCCTTGTCCTGTGATGTACAGCGTACTCTTGGCTTCAAAACTCCTATTACCAGTCACAGAGATCTTTATATGTACGTGTCCTTCCCTGATTTCTCCTTCTCTCCCTATTTCCCTTTCTCCCTTCCTCTTTCCTCCCCTTCCTCCCTCCCACCCTTCCTTCCTTTTTTTAAAAAGTGTACTTTATGTCTTAGCCCAGGTTGTCTAGCAGCCCCTGAGGCAAATTATATGCATTAATGTACACTAAAAACAAGAATAAGGGGAAAAGGGAAGTCAAGGTGGTGTGACTGAACTGGTCACAGCTTTACAAGAAAATAAAACTGATGGCTTAGTAGTACTGATATCTCCCAGAAGAGGTGGAACCACTGTGTTCGGGAAGAGTCAGGAGTAGGGTGAGGAAAGGATGAACAATCTGTCAGCTACTTCCCATCTTCTGTTTCTTCATGGTCAGTTTGCCTCACTGCATGTTAACACCTACATGTCCAAGTTGTGTTACCTGGCCCCTCTTAGCTGCCACTGTACAAACTCCTTGAGTTCATGGTGTAGGACCTGGCCATAGTCACAAGAGAGGTCATGCCAAAACTTGGCCCTCACCTCAGAGGCAATGAGGTAACCGGTCAGATCAGAAGATGACAACAGTGGCACTCAGGGCTTTGCAATTAGGAGGAGTGTGGGAGCCCTCATGGGACTGCTGCAGCTAGAAAGTGGGCCAAAGTCAGGGAGGCAGAGGAAGCTGGACAGATTTGAGGGGAAGCATTAACCGGGTCCACCAGTACACTGTCTTTACATGTTATCAACTTGTTTTTTTAAAAAGCTCTGTGCCCTTTCACGATTCTCTGTAATCTGTTGGCTCCCAGCTCTACTGGATAATAGGAAGGTTGATGATGTAACAGCTCCCTTTTTTTAACCAGAGAACCTGAAATCTGTATTCTTGATCTTAGCAGCACTTACTCTCCCCAAATTTCCTCCAACATGCTGAGTCCAAAGAGAAGGTTTTATTTTAATTTCTTTAGTTACAAATGTTTCTTCCTCATGATAGTCAAAACTAAAATACAGCCCTCAGTGTAAAATGTTAGATACTTCATGTCTAACACCATTAAACACTGTCCAAGCACTGTCCAAGTAGCTCTGTATTTGCATATTTAACCACTTTACTTTCTCCTGTGGGCTACCTATGAACTCATAAATTACAACTGGCCCTTGAAAAACATGGGAATCAGGGGTACTGAACCTCCACATAGTCAAAAATCTGTGTATCATTTATGGCTTCCCTAAACTTAACTACTAATAGCCTACTATTGACCGGAAGCCTTACTGATAACATAAATAGTTGGTTAACACATGTTTTGTATGTTATATATATCACATATTGTATTCTTGCAAAAAGGTAAGCTAGAGGGAAAAAAATGTTATCAAGAAAATCATAAGGAAGAGAAAACACATTTACAATATTTATTTTTAAAAATCTGCATATAAGTAGACCCGCACAATTGAAACCCCTGTTGTTCAAGGGTCAACTGTTTATAGAAAAGAACTTCTGGCTCTTTTGCCCACAACCTATCTGAATGTAGCCTTGAAAAACTTATAGACATTTTGAACTAGAAACCACTGTGAACAAAGCATCTGTTCTTTCCTTTGGTGTTTATTTTTTGGCCCCGTCATGTCTCTAAAAGATATGTCACAAGGAACCAGTTGTCAAATTGGAGTTAATAGTACTAAAAGTAAAAAATATTACTAAAATTAAAAGCTAAATTCTCATTTATTGCAAAGCTTTTGAAGATGCAATTTTCAGGTAGTTTCACGGATTAAAATTCATTGTCTTAAAATAGGCTCATTGGCGTGTCATAGAACTTCCCAAGGCATTTTTATTTTATCTTGCAGGTCTGAATCTTCTGGAAGGGCAGTCTCGGGCTATCACTTGGGAACAGTTGCAGATCGTTGACAACGATAACATTCATGCTGTGCAGCTGGTGACCGTGGACGGGCTGCAGCATGGAAGGCTCACAGTAAGAGGTGAATGACCAGCCTTTGTAACCTAGAAAAGAACCCCAAAAGTACTTTCTCTGAAAGCAAATCATATTTAATAGGATATATGTACTGTCTCTTGAGCCCCACTTCTAAACAAATTATCAGATTCCAAAAATCTGGAGATCTTTAAACCATCGGCTCTTATGTTAGAGTGCTCACATCAATGGATGATCATTTATGCTTGGCTTATTTAAAACTGAGGTGTCTTATAGAGCTCCTTCTAAATATATTCCTTCACTGATTATCTTATCTTAGTTGGGAGACAAAATATTTCCCTCTCATTTCTCTGCTTCAGAGAAATGTACGGAAAAACAGAAAAACATGTTTTTTAATACTTTGGTAATCATTTTGTTATTATGATTTTAGTAGCAGTTACCATAGTTTAAAAGAAATGGTTTTATAATTATAATTATAAGGATGATAGTTAAGGTTAATGGGCCTAATAAAAATAATAGCCATACTTTATGATAATATCATTCATTCCTTATAATGAGCTCAGACAATTTAATTCAATTATCCTCTTAGTTTGCCTAATTATAAAACAGAAAGAGAGTTCTTATTTTTCATTGTTTGTGATTAAGGAATTCTGAAATCAAAAATAAAATAAATAAAATTATAAAGTCTCTTGTCTAATCCCAAGACGGTATGAGGTCAGTTTATGCATGGGCATAACAGTTAGTGTGGAGGTTCAGCTGCATGTAAGGGAGACCCAACTACAGTGGCTTAAAAATTCATTATTTTCTTCATGTGACAGATTGTCCAAAGATAAGTGTTCCATATCCATGATGCCAGAAGCTCTTTTCTGCTCTGTCGGTGGTAAAAAGATGGTGCCTTTGCCTCTAGGTTTCAGGTCTGCATTCAAGGAAGGAAGAAAATGAAAAAGTTATGTTATCTAAGTTTGCTCTCTTTAATAACTTGTCCCAGGAGTCTGATACGATGACTTTTACCAACTTATATACTACCCCTATGTGCAATGGAGTCCAGGGACACGATTTTTTAAAATGGCTGTATTGACATTCCAAATAGAACTAGGATTTTGCTACTAAGAAAGAAGCAGAAAGTGGCTATTGAGCAAGTAGCTTGTAATGTCCATTATACTAGTGTTTAAGCATTATTTCAGTGATGTGGGGAGAGTAACGAAGCACTGCCATCAAGAATTATAATAGTTATGCAGAGCGAAGCAGTGTTTATTAATACTATGAAATAAAATGTAGAGCAGTAGCCCATAAGACAATGATGTTCTGGTCTTAGAGGAGGAAGAAAATAGCACTAATATTTGTTAAGCATTTACTTTGTATCAGATAAGGGACAAAGAATTCTATGTGCTTTATCTTATATCAACTTTATGAAGTGAGGTACTATCATTATTCCTATGTTTGAAATGGGGAAACTGAGACTTAGAGAAGTCAATGTTTCTAAGGACATGAGCCTAGAAAGTGGCAGAACCAGGATTTGAACCTGGGCCAGTTGATACCACAGCTCTAGCTCTTGGCCAATAATCCAGTGAGTCTCAAAGTTTAGCATACATTAAACTCTCTTGGAGGTCTTGAGAAAACACCTATTGCTAGACCCCGCCTCCAGAATTTCTGATTCATTAGGTCTGGAGTTGTGCCTGAGAACTTGCATTTCTAATGATTTCCTAGATAATGCTGATGATGCTGGTTTGAGATCACACCTCTAGAAGTGCTGCCACCTAGGATGATAACAATAAGTTAAAGAATAATTAACATTTATTATAGGCTTACTATTGTTTAAGTTCTCTCATCTATACTAGGGAATAGGAGGTAGATTTTGTTCCTGTTTTGTAGATGAGTCTCAAAAAATTAAATATCTTGCCCAAGCCTGCACAGCTACTGAGTGTTACAGCCAGTGTTCAAAACCAGATCTGTGGAGGCCCAGAGCCCACTAAACAATCTGTTGTTTTTCCAGGCAAGGAAAGTATCAGCGGTACCACTTTCCTTAATGCTGTCTTATCTAGTGCTGCTTTCACTACAGGTGTTGCCTTTGCACCTCCTCATTCAACCAGTGCCACCTCTGCTCTCTTCATCAGGGGGGAAAGGATTTCTCTTCACTGCGACTGACCTCCAGGCTGGAGTTGTTCGCTATCATCATGATGACAGTGACTCCACCAAAGACTTCGTGGTATTCAGGATATTCGATGGCCATCATAGCATCCGCCATAAGTTTCCCATCAACATCTTGCCCAAAGATGACAGTCCTCCATTCCTCATAAACAATGTTGTGATTGAACTGGAGGAGGGACAGACCATATTGATCCAGAGTTCCATGCTGAGAGCGTCAGACATGGACTCCAGTGATGACTACATCTTCTTTAATATTACAAAACCTCCTCAGGCTGGAGAGATCATGAAGAAGCCAGGGCCAGGACTGATAGGTAAGTTCTGGGCAGTTTGGATCATTTGTGTCAGAATTTGTACAAAGGTGGACATCAAGTTTATGAGGTGGTACAATTAGTATTCCCATTTTATAGATGGGAATCATCTATCCAAGGATGGGCCTCTAGAAAGTTCCAGAAAGCTGGATCTGAAGGTAACCATTATGCTATGAAAAATGAAGTCTGCCAAGCACAGTGATAGGACAAATAAGTATGAAGAGAGATGGTTGGCCTATCTAGTATTGATAAAGTAATGGCATGGATAACATTTGCTTATATTTTGTTAGAATAACTTCATAACTAATTCTTAAAGTAGTCAGGAGTAACAAAATAGGGATCAAATACTTAGTGTTCCTCAAGATTATGTTTCTTTGAAATATTTTTCTAATGCTAAATTCTCTTTTAAAACAGGTGTAGCAATTTCAATTTTTCTGCTTTATAATTTATAAGCTTTGATAAAAAGCTTTTAGCAAAAGTTTCTTGGGTCTATACAACATACTAGGCAGGGAAGTCTTGGAAATAAGTCCCATATCTTTACACCCAACACCTGGCAGATGGTTACAAAAGTATTTGGTGTTTTGTGGGCCCAATAGGCTACCCTGTCCATGGCTTCCTTCAGAGAGATCTATTTAATGGCATCGTTTACTATCGTCACTTTGGTGGAGAAATCTTTGAAGATTCTTTTGAATTTGTCTTGGCAGATAGCCACGAACCTCCAAATCTCTCAGTGCCACAGGTAAGAGGCCAGCTCTAAACACTTCTCCAAAATTTCGTCCGCAGATATCAGTTATGGGAGGTATTACAGGTTTCAAGGTTCAAAGTTTGAGAAGCAATGGATTAAGCAAAATTAAATTAATTTTTTTGCAACATCACTTCTCTACCACTTACTTTTCTAAACAGTTTTAAAAATTTCTATGTGACATTTCCAAGGTTGTTTAACCATGGGGCTGTTTTTTTTTTAAATTTATTTATTTAAATTAGTTTCAAGTATATAGTAAATTGGTTAGACATCTATATAGTTCACAAAATGATCCCCCCAATTGCTGCCTTCCTCCTCTGGCCCTCCACCAAGCCATCATATTAAAGCTAACTGCATTCTCTCTGTCGTGCTCCCCATCCCTGTGACCAACTATCAACTACTAATTTGTATTTCTTTAACCCTTCACCCTATTCTCTCAGCCCCTCAACCCACCTTCCCCTCTGTCTGTCACCAAATTGTCCACTATATTTGTGAGTCTGTTTTTGATTAGTTTGTTCTTTTTGTTCCTTAGATTCCACATATAAGTGAAATCATGTGGTATTTATCTTTCTCTGACTTATTTCACTCAGTATAATACCTCTAGCTCCATCCATGTTGTTACAAATGGTAGGATTTCATTTTTTTTTTTTAATGGCTGAGTAATATTCCATTGTATGTATGAACCATAATTTCTTTATCCAGTCATCTGTTGATGGACATTTAGGTTGCTTCCACATTGTGTAAATTGCACTGCCGTTAATATTGGAGTGTATAGATCTTTACGAATTATTGTTTTGGTTTTCTTTGGATAAATATCCATAGGGCTGTTTTGTACAGAACACCTCACAGAATTGGCTGGCCATAAAGCGCTCAAGAAAACACTGACATTGTATGTGTAGTGGCTAAAATATAGCCTCTGGAATTAGACTGCCTATGTTTCTCTCCTGTCCTTGACACTAACTGGTTTATCTGTGCCTCAGTTTCGTCCTCTGAAAAACAGGGACTAATACAACTTCCTTATAGAGTGATTGTGAGGATAAGTGAGAAAATACATATAAAGTACTGAGAACTTTCTGGCACATGGTAAGTACTCAAAAAATAAATTATCTACTATTTATTCTTGCTTTTGAAGAACGAAGAGTTTTACTGCCACTCAAGGATAGTATTTAAATATATAGAATGCAGAAATAGAAATTACAGAAAATGGAATTAATGTAGGGTCTGAACATCTACAAAAGGGTAGACTTCTTGCAAAGAAAGGGTGATTGGTAGTAGGGTGGAAAAAGACAGGTGAAAACAAGTGATCACCAAGTATATATATTTCTAGTTGTTAGGTGTTTTATATCTATTACCTTGGAAAGTAGCCTGTGTAGAGATCTAAGCAAATCTTGAACCATTTCTAAAATGACTATTTAAAGCATGTGTCTCTATTGGTTATATCATGTCTTCTCATAATATCATGGTTACTCACATTAGCCAGTGCATAGATGATTGAACCATTCATCTGTTTGCTAAGATGAAGGTAACAAAAGAGGATGATCAGGAATCATGATGTTGAATAGCCTAGAAACTGAAGGAAATTTGTGACTTCTGCTATGAGGCATTGGAGAGTGAATGAGAAAAATTCTCAGTTCATCTCCTTATTGAATAACAAATAAACTCCTTTACCAATAACCACATCCTCTCTTCATCATATATTATATTTCACTTCTAGATTACATTTTTGCTTGAGACCTTAATTGATTTGATTATTCCAAATAGCAACTATTAATAGGATTTATTTCTCAATCTTTTGTTGTATCAGCTCAAACTGACCTATGTTTCTGACTAGAATACCATATCATTTTTAACAGATTTTATGCCCTTTTAAGAATAGAAAGCTCAACTTCTTTTTTCTTTCCTTCTATTATTTATTACATAGATCATATTTTTTATATTTATATCAGATTTATAGATCAGATATAGATGTCAGATCCCTTTATATTAAGGACCACAGAAATAAAAACTTAATTGAAACAAAACTGTTCCAAAATCTTGGCAAATAAGTCAGATTAAATGCTGTAGATCCAGTTATAAGTTTGTTTCCTATTATGGATGGGATTCTAAAGAAGTCATAATTACATTTTTTTCTGATTTTATCTTCTTTATTGAGAGAGAGAAAAAGAAAGAGAGAATATATAAACTTGCTCTGTGTTAATTAATTTACCACCTATTATTTGGCTGTTAAATATTCTCCAGCCCAGTCTCGTGCATGCCACCTTTACCTGACATTTCTGCATGTATGTCTCACCAGAATTTAAACTCACAGTTTCTACAAGACATTTAGTATGTGTCTCCCAAAACTTTTTCAAAACTCTAAAGACTCTCTGAAATCATCAATCCCCTTTTTCTCTCTACTATCTATATAATTAGTCAGTCAGCAAGTCTTAGTAATAAAATCTGCTTGATTAATTTCTCTCATCTATCTCTACTTCAAGACCCCATTGCCATTGCTTTAGTTCCAAACTTCATCTTCTCAGGACTAGATTATTCTTAGAACCCTTCATACATCATCTCATAAGAATAGAGGAGATCAATGAAATCTTTGTAGTTGTGGACAATTAAAATTCATTGATAGAATTCATCTAGCATTAATTTTCCTGCAATTCTCCTGCAATTCTTCTGACTTGTGGTAGCCTTAGCTTAGGACCATTCTGGTCTATGGACCTGCTGTCAGCTGTAACATCACCGGTTACAGAAAGTTTTCTCTGATGCCCTCATTCTACAATTCTCCCAGGCTGGGTCAGCAATTCCTTTTGTATGATCCAATATCAAATCACTATAATGTAAGTCCATTATTTGTTTCCTTGGATTAACAGTGAGCTCATAGATGACAAGAATTCTGAATTAGTCATCTCTGTGTCTTCAGACCTTGATACCTAATTCGTAGTGAAATCTCAAAAACAGCTTGTTGGTCCCTACATGAGTTCTGGTTCTTTCAACTTTTATTGAAACTAGGAGGAAAGAAGACTGAAACATTTGATAGAAATTGTAGAGGAAATGAGATGGGAAGGTAATAAGTGTAAAGCTTTATTCTTCAGAGTTTCCAGGAATTAGCGTGTCTACACTAAAACAAGTATTTTATTTGCATGCTGGTAAGCAGTTTTGTGATGTAAATCTTTGATACCTTTGTCGAAAGTCCAATTTTTAAGAAACTTAAATGATGATCTAGTCTATTTGATGACTGTGTCTTCAATTTGGACAAGTATCTAGTCATGTCCTAAAAACAAAAATGTATTTAAAATATTCAGCAAAATCTGTAACTTTGAGTTGTTCAACTAAAAGTCTAGATAAGATGGTTACTTGGTGGGAGCTTTTGTGATCAGACGTTTCCATAGTCACTGAAGATTAAATTAAACTCAGGCACAGGATTGTTTAGGCGATGCTTCCAGAACACTTCCTTTGATAGAGACAGAAACTAAGCATGTCCTTGGGTGAGAGACAATCTAATTAAAGCAGGAAGGAAGTTAAGCAGGAATGCCCTTTACTTTCTCTCATCCTTCCCGACTGAATATTTTTACTGGAAGATCTACCTGCACATCAACAAGGCATCAGCAAGAAACTTCCTCCCTCTTTCTATCTTGGTTGTCATTAATGTCATCAAATAAAGCCTCACCCACTTAATTTGTTTTTGAAAAATATTTTCCTCTTTATCCTTCTCAAGAGAGGCCTTTATAGAGCTTAAGCCTCAGGAGACCTTAAACCAATAGAGAGCAACATTAGAAGTAAAACGGAGTGCTCATAATAAGGGTAGAAGAAGCAGAAAGAGGACTAAGTGACAGAGTAAGAAAGGAAGCAGATGCCACAAAGGCCTGTGGGTGAAGTGGAAGGGAACATGGAATGTGACCCAATAAAGGAACAGGCACCAAGCGTGTGAGCATTTATCAGAAGTCAGACTAGAAAGTGGGGTGGACAAAACTAGCATTGGAAGTATATCTTTAGCTGAGAAATAATACTGGGTGATCTCAAAGGATAATGTAAGAGAGAGAATCAGGCAGGAATCAAAGTTCAGGGAAGAAAAAGGATCAGGAACCCAAATCCACAAGAAAGTCTGATGTCAGCTGGTGGAACATCATATTATGAATGTGATTCTGAGGATCAAGGTTAGGCTTTGTCATTTTGTATACCGATTTAGCACTTAAAATCTGATTCCCTGCATGTCTGTCTTGTGGGTGCTTGGAGCCATAAGCAGACTGGAGGCATGTAGGGGAAGCCAGAAAGCAAGAGCTGGGCAACTGGTCTGGGCACTGGTTTTCCACTGTCTGCGAATGGGTATTTCATAATGTCTTTGTTACAACCAAATTTTAGTAAAATGAAAACACTTTATTTCTCTATGGAGTTTGTTCAAATAGGATTTTTCGCACCCACAGATATACACACACAGTAATTGTTTAAATATACATAAATATGTAAAGACATATCAACTTAGGTACTAATAAAGCATGTTGAAAAATGTGCCCACCAAGAATTACTACAGGGGTATAAAAAAGCATGCTTGTACATTCTTTTTATACAAAGAACACATTGGAGAATAAATTAGCATGGAAAATGGTCTCTTTGAAGGCACAATAACTATTGTTTCCTTATTAAATCCAGTTTTTCAATTAAGTGGAGCCTCACTAATTCACACTATGGCTGGGAGGTCCCAGAGAGAATTTCTTAACTTTGTAGATTAGCAAAAAACTATAATTGGGAAAAAAATTGTGACACAGACTCCAGGAGACTGGAGAAATGACTGTCATTGTGTTCTTTTATTTTGATATCTGGCTTTAGTTTTTAATTATTGAAATACTTCATAATGGGGCAGCAAAATTGCTGTATACTTTTGTAAAAGTAATGAAGGATGGAGACAGGGAATTAATTTATTGAACACCCACTACCAAGTACTCACTGTGCTACCAGCTGTCTCATATGATCCTGACAACACTTCACTGTAATAGCCATTGTTATTATTCCCAATGTACGGAGAGAAAAACTGATCTCAGAGGGGTTCAGTAATTTGCCCCAGGGAGCACAGTTTGTAGGTGGTCAAGCTGATGTTCCAGTATTTTCTATGTCATGGTAAAAGCTTAACTATATTTTATTTTTGCTTTGTACGTCCATTTAAAAAGGAATTCTCTTCATTTTCAAATTAAGTATTGTGAGCACTGTTTGGTAGATAAAATTAGCATTGCTGATCTGTGCTTCAGTGACCATATTAAATTTATTGAAATAAATTAAAACAAAATAATTAAAATATTAAATTTATTAGAATAAGTCAAAATCAGGGTAAGAATACCAAGATGGCAAGCAAATGTACCATTACAGGAGTGAAAGTAATTGCGTTCTCACAACCAGTCATGGATTATCGTAAGAAAATATGATGACAAAAGCTGTTTGGCGAAGCGTCCCTGCCTTCAAGCAGGATCTAGACCTGTGACTGTGGTTTTAAGAATTCTTAAAATTACAAACAGGGCATGTCAACTCATTCAGTTAGCGAACACCAATGAAGTGCTTCCTACCTACCATGCCGGATGTTGTAGATCTACAGAGATGAATGTAATTTCTAGTGAGCACTTAGTATGCACCAGACATTTTATGTACATAGCGATAATTGATCCTCATAAAAACTCTGTGAGGTTGTCAGTGTTATGCTTAAATTACATACAGGAAAATCAACATTTAAAAAAGTCGAGTGACTTGTTCAAGATCCATAACTATTAAGTGGTATACTCAGAACTTTAATGGTCTGTTCACCACAAAATTCTATGTGGTTTGCACCGTACTGTGGAACTTTCAGTCTAGAAGAAACTGACATGAAAACTACTAATTAATAATACAAGACAATAACATAATAATGTTTGTCAAGGATAAGCAAACTCCAGGAACAATGGAATTCTAGCTGAGAAATCGGACAAAGTTTTAAGAAGAGCCTTCAAGGATAAGAAAAATCTCAGGTTGCTGGAGAAAGCCAGAGAGAAGCATTCCAGATTGGTTAATAATGTAATAAATATTTAAGGAGGAAGAAGGGTAGTAGATTTAGTGGGGTGATCGCTTTGTGAGTTATGTGGATCTCTGATCACTAGGCTGTACAACTGAAATTGGTATATTATTGTATACCAACTATAACTGAAAAACAAACTCATTGAATTGTATAACATAAATACAATCAACTAATTGTCTGTTATATTTCAATAAAGCCGGGGGGAAGGGTGGGGAAACATCATAATCCAGAGCAGAGAGGCATGCTTGAGGACTAGGATCTAGTACCTTCTGTGCAACTAGAGTGTGGGATTAACATTGAAAGGAGTAAAAGTTAAAGTTGAAGAACAGAATGTCTATATTTTATCACAATAAGTATGTAAAAAAATTTTTTCTAAACCCATAATATTGGCAAAAAAAAAAAAAAAAAAAATCACTACAAAACCCAAAATCCAAAACGAACTGTACAGAGTCTTAGATGCTATGCTAAAGAACGATTTTATCCTTTCTGGGTGGTTTTTTTAAAATTTTTGAGGAGATGAATAACCTGATTTGATTTATATTTTTTAAAGAGAGAGAATTAGGGGTACGTAAGTCTCGATCAACTATTGAAGTTAGGGCTAACAGAAAGCTGTTGCAATAAAGTAAGGAAGAAATTATAAGAGCTGGATTTAGGCCACTAACAAGAGGAATGACAGCTGGGGTGGGAGTGAAGTGTGGTCATTGTATAGGAATTTTAGAATTAGAAACTTGGAGGCGTGTTATATATGGCTGCAGAAGGAGGAACCAAAAGTTACGTCAAGATTTCTAGAATCAATGACTGAGTAGAGGAAGGTAGAGAAAGCGCGGATTATTGGTGGAGGAGAGATGTAGAAATACCAATTTTAAAGCACTCACAACTGTGTTAACCGTAACTGTGATAATTACATTCTTAAAATATAATATAAAATGGATGGGGAATGTTCCATTTTTTGGCTCACATTCTTAATAGCTCCTGAATCATTTCAATGGAAATATATTATAATCAACAGTTTTTGAAAAATCATCAAAAATTACTGTGACTAGGTGATTTGGGGGGTGTTTTCTTTGGTGTCTTTTTGGTATTTCAAATTAATGGTACAGATAATTTCTTTCCAGGTGGTGACAATTCACATCACTCCAGTGAATGACCAGCTTCCAAAAGAGGCACCTGGAGTATCTCGGAATTTGGTTGTTAAGGAAACCGAGGTGGCTTACATAACTAGGAAACATCTACATTTTATAGATACGGAATCATATGACAGGGAGCTGCTCTATACAATAACAACTCCTCCATTTTTCTCCTTTAGCCACAGGTATCTCTATGAAAATTCATCATGTCATTTTAGTGTAGTGTTGTATTCTAGGACTGCAGAGTCAGAAGTGTCACTATAGTGCTATGGTTCAATGGCTTTGTTGGTCAGACGTGAACTTAAATTTAATTCAGCATTTACTATATCTCAAACTTATACCTCCCTATAAAAGCTGTCTTAATCGGTGACTTACATTTTATAGTGTCTTCAGCTTAGGTGAGCTTAAAACAGTTTTTAATCACTTTTCCTAAAGATAATGCTTCTTTTTTCATTTAGTAAAATTTATTGAGTCTTTATAACACTATTTTTAGGGATCGTAGGTTATGAAATGGTATCATATTATATGATTCCAATCCAGAAAACCGGCATGAATATACTTTAGGCTCATATCAGGTATGTTATAATGAGGAAGCATTATAAGAATGAGAATAATGATTCTTTTTCATGACGTCAAAGCAGAAAATATTGTACATACTTTTTGTAGTATGGTTAGAATGGCATTGATGAGATTGGACTTAAGGCTGGAACCCCCCTAACATGGAGAGAGAATATAAAGATGGAACATTTTTCTTCCCACGATGAACTCTTTTAGTTTAAAAAAATTGGTTTCAGGGTATTTGACTTGTTTTGTGTTACCTGGAAAATGAGCTGATGTGTTTTCTTATATTTCTCTTTAGACACTTGGATGCTGGGAAATTATTCATGGTGGACAGCATACCACAGTTAACCAGAAATCCTGCAGCCCCAGGCCTGAAGTCATTCACGCAGGTAGGACGCTGGGCTAAAATGTTGAAAAACATGAAAGAAGTGCCCTCTGAGAAGTCGTGGTGCTCCTTGAGAATGCTGGCTTTTGACATCTGTTACAAATGCTTGATGTCTTTATTCTTTCAGCTTGTACGTTTGCATTAAGCATGTGACATCTATTTGACAAAGCTTGATCAAGCTGAATATGATTTCAAAATCTTGTAATTCAACACAGACTTTTGCATTGTTTTGCCAGCAGCAGGGCTGTGATTTAGGGACCTAGCACATATGTTTTTATTCCACCAAATTCTGTTTATCTAATATCCTACTATTATTAGTGTGCTAGAATTGCCACAGTAAATTACTACGAACTGGGTGGCTCAAAACAACTGAGATTTATTGTCTCATAGTTCTGGAGGCAAAACAACTGAAATTAAGGTGTTGGCAGGGTCATACTCTTTCTGAAACCATGCAAGGGGATCCTGCCTTGCCTCTTCCTAGCTTGTGGTGGTTTGCTGGCAATCTTTGATATTCCTTGGTTTGTTGATGTATCGCTCAAACCTCTGCCTCTGTCATCCCATGGCCATCTTCTTCCTGTTTGTTTCTCTTATTATAAGGTTACCAGTAATATTAGATTAAAGGCTCATCCTTTTCCACTATGATCTAATTATATCTGCAACAACGTTATCCCAAATAAAGTCACATTCTGAGGTACTGGGGCTTAGGACTTCAACATAGCTTTTTAGAGGGACACAATTCAACCCATAACATCTTCTACCTCCCAAAATTCTTACCAGCCCTCTCCCTACTCTTGTGAACTCTACTCCAAAGACCCAAGAGGGGTCACAATAATAGTGATGAGTGCTTAGACAGCAGCCATTGTTTGGAGCTAATTATACTTAGTTTCACTGTAGTTAGAAGTTGTAAATGAATATGTCAATCCCATCTGGTATGATTTTATTCATTTATGATTATATTCATTTTCAGATGAGGAAAAAGAGGGCTAGCAGGTCTAAGTAGCTTGACCAATATCCCACAGCTACTTAAAGCAGTAGAACTTACACATGAGCTCTACTTATGGGTTAAATAAAATTCAAGTCCTTTGTCTTACAGTGTTGGCTGGCTACAAGCACTTGATGTGTTTAGTTAATTTCTTTGTCCTTTTCTCTCCTGATTTTTAGAAAATATGACTTACAGATCTCTTTGGAATCTTCTAATTGATGATGGTGACATTTAAAATGTTCGGTATCATTTATCATGACAGTTCTCTTGGACCTAGATCTCTGAAAGACTCTGATCCTTGCAAATCAGAACCCATGTGCCCATCTCAATTTGCTTTGCAGGATGCTGTGAACTATATGAAAGTGGCCTACATGCCACCTCTGCATGATATCGGCCCCCATCTACGACACGTGCAGTTCACGTTTTCCATCAGTAACCAGCATGGCGGCACTTTGCATGGCATCTGCTTTAACATCACAGTTCTTCCAGTGGACAACCAAGTTCCTGAGGTATGTAAAAGGTTTGATATGAAGGATGAGAAGAAGGGAGGGCCTAAGGAAAGCA
Organism: Pteropus vampyrus; assembly: GCF_000151845.1. Taxonomy (NCBI): domain Eukaryota; kingdom Metazoa; phylum Chordata; class Mammalia; order Chiroptera; family Pteropodidae; genus Pteropus; species Pteropus vampyrus. The sequence continues at coordinate 1,628,852 of NW_011888890.1, read as the reverse complement.
AAAAAAAAAAAAAAAAAAAGACTTTAAGGCTTACTGGAAATCCTAACTTTTCTTCAGGCAATTTTAAACGACTTTTTTATTTTCCAGCTAACTGTAGGGAAAAAAAAAAAAACATGGGGAGGGGAGTCCCTCACCTCCCATGGGACTTTCTGTTTAAAAGGAGAGATTTTTCCAGTTGCTAAATCTGGCATTATTTTCAAAGCTTTATCAAAATCTCTTTTATATTCTCTTTCCTTTCTACTGAGTTTCATGTGTTGATAGGGGAAGGGGATTAAATTATGGGTCTCTTAGCACCAGAAGGGCTTATTTGCTCTCGCCACAGGCCAACTATGCTACTGTGTAATCTAAAAAAGATTTTAATTTTCTAAAATGAATTAAGATGGGCCCTTTCATTCTACCTTTTCCTACTCCCCAATGTTTATATAAGCTTTAAAGCGCTGGAGTCTCTCATTAAAACCATACTACGAATGCAATGTCACCTTGTGTGTCTCATCTAAGAGGCTGGGGTTTATACTGAGGGTTTGTTCCATACCCTACTTTCTCCCTATCATAGTGCTAGACTTAATTAGTGTGGCTATTCTTTGGCTCATTTTTCCCCTAAAATGTGGAAAGACAGAGTAGGATTACCCACCCATTAGGAACCTGAGGAGACTAGAACCTACATAAGTTTCATCCCTAAGGAAAGAGGTTCCCTTCCCAGGTAGCCACTTGGAATATAGCCAGGAAAGCACTGATGTTCCCGTTCCTGCTCACTCCTTACCATCTCTATCCTTGACCAAGGTTGTAGGCAGAGATCTCACCCTGAGGAACCAAGGGGCTTACAATAACAAAAACAAAAATAATAACAATAATAAAAAACAGTATTTTTAAATAATGAGTAGCCAACACTTCAACATCAGGAAGTTTCATAGCAAATCTGGATTTCTGGATTCTATGGAAAATTTGGAAACTGGCAACACTCAGCCCACAAATCCTATGGCAATAGTTGGACAAGGCATACTCCCCAGTTACCAAAGTCCCCATCCAATCCAGCACAGTCATTTACATTGCCGGCATGACCCTTCAGGCCTGTGAGCTTGCAATTTTTGGTAGAAAATGTGCCAAAGAACTCACATAAAATAATCTAAACTATATTCTTTGAATTTTTTCCTATCGGAAACCAGATCACATTCTCTGTAGAGAACATAGTTTAGAAAATTTGTTAATTGGACTAGATTTTATTCAGACCACCCTTTTCTATGTATGAGATCGCAGTCTGAAATAGCCCAGCATCTAAAGAAGCTAAAGCTTCTAAAACAATCATGGAAAAATAGTCTTTTATTCAAAGCAGTCCAAGTCTCTTGCTAAAGAAAGATGATCCATGGAGAAAACTACAAAGGATGAAGTGAACAGTTACCTCCTTCAGTAGATGGAGCAGTTTTGGAGACTTGGAGCTAAAGTGGCATAGTAGCTTCTGTCTTTTTTCTACATTGTGTGGGACAAATGAATAGTACCTTAGAGAACTGAGGATAGTGGACATAAAATTAAATGAGTAGTTCCAGTGAAATCAGTCACAGGAGTAGTTCCTTGATGTCAAATACCCCCACATGGCTGGGCTGAGTGATAACCACTAGGGATCTTGACACCACGTTAACCTGAAGCCCCAGAAATCCAAGCACTGGGTTTGAGCAGAGACTGAAAAGTTAATGATTAGTCAGTGGGGCCAAATTAGCCTTATTTTTTTGTTTTTTTGAAGGTTGCTCTAAATGTATTATATTTAAATATATTATATTTAAAAATCATCTAATATAGTGAAGTGTATCCCTTGCAACATTAGCATCTTGAGATATTGATGCAACTCAGGAAAACACGAAGCTGCAGACACGCACCTTGTTTCAACGATAATATTCCTCTCTAAATAAGAGCTCCCTTTATTTTTTTTCTCCTACAAACTGAAAACATAGGTTTTGCAGAATGAGAGTAAGGCACTGACGGAAGGATGGGGCTGAGGTTGGTTGTAGGGAGACAAGGCTCTTGCTTTTATGTTTTCTTTTGCTGGTGGACGTAGTTTATTAAAGATTAGAGGGCAGCTGTCTTAGAGTTGTCAGTCTCATCATTTTGACCGTCTGGAGGGCTGCCCTTGGACATCCATGGATGCCCTGGCAGCAGTGCCCTGGTGGGCAGGAGAATAGAGCAGGGCTCTGAGTAGGGGCTTCAACTTTTCCTTGCTCATTTCCCTTTTGTCGCCCATTCCTGTCCCATCCTCTTTATCAACTCTTTCCTCAGGGAACGTTTTCCTTTCTGGGAGCAGCAGTTGCTCTGAGGAGAGTAGCTGCTTCCTTGGAGAATGCTGTGTCCTCGCATTGGCAGGACACCCAGCCCAGGTAATTGGTGAGGGGCCCTCAGATCCTATAAATTTGTCCCCTAACTGTATCTGCTTGCTTTGCTTCTGTGTAGTAATACAAATTTGAGGAAATGCTAAGTTAAACAAAGTTAACATATTTTCTACTGCAGGATCTCAGAGCATTGAATATGTTTATGTGCCTTATAAATCTCTACGGTGAAGATATTCTGTGTCACAGTTTTCCAGACTTATTTGACAATGGAACACTTCTTTGCCAACTTTCAATGTGGTGTAAAAATATCCCAAACCCTTCTAACTTGTTTTTTACTTACAAATGAATTATTAGTCAGTTGAGCAGTTGGTTTCTATTATAAAAATATCTTTATGGCTTTAATATTTAAGCCTAATGTTTGAATAAATTTATTTCCTATAGACTCTTCAATTTCCAATCTTCAATTTCCCTGCTTTACTTCCATCTCTAAAATACAACTGACACTGAAAAGCTTCAATCAATTTCCCAAGTCTTTTAGAATTTTTAGGTTGTAAAAAAAGATGGATTCTTTTCTCTAGGGGAATTCGATATAGATTTTACTCATTATGTAAATTAAGGTATATGTGTGTCGAGCAACGGGAGGTATGGACATGATGATGAATTTAGTACCACTGATAGTAACAAATTTGATTGCTGCTTTTCCTACACAGGTTCTGGGATAAATGAAATATAGATGCTTTCAGTTTTATAGATGTCTTGCTTCTTTGTATACATCAATGCTTAAAATCGTCAATATTTAGTGAAAAAATACTTTTCAGCTGAATTGTTCCCCTATGAACTTGTCCTCTTTACCATATTCTTGAAAAATTAATGGACATGTAAAGATGATGCTGGAACTTTTCTAATGATTTAATTTCTTCAGAGATACCTCGGGAATAAGGCTTTAAATGTGTTCTTCCTTCTGTCTAGGTTTTTACAAACCCCCTGAGAGTGTCCGAGGGAGGTCACTGCATCATCAGCACAGAGCACGTTCTGGTTTCTGATGTGGATACTGAACTGGACAACATCTACCTCACTCTGCAGAGGCTGCCTCAGCATGGAAGGCTGGAGCTGAATGGATTTCCTCTAAACGCAGGGGGCACATTTTCTTGGGGAGAACTCCACACCTTAAAAGTTAGGTTAGAACATTTCCTGGCTTTTTTTATTTACATGCTTTAGCTCTCATCTGGATCAATTGTGGGGCAGAGAAAAAAAGATTTGTCCAATCCATTCAGAAGTACCAAACATTGCCACTTAATACTTTCAAGGGTCAGCCAAATATTAGAAGTGACAAAATTTTGATTTCCAGACATTTTTTCCTCTCTGACTTGCTGTACTACTGGGAATGACTTTATGGATATTTAAACAACAAAAATTTATTACCATAAGTGTTAAATTTGCTGAAACTGCATCTGTCACAAGAGGTAACAGTCAAACTAGACGAATAGGGACTGAAATCATCTATAAGACCAATCTACATAATTGAACTTGGCTTTAAGAAAAGCCATTTTCATAACCCTGGAAACTCTGGGATAGAATTCCATTGATCAATGTCTTTTGTATAAATTTTTATTCCACTCTACTGGGAAGAGGCTTTGGAGGAAAACAAGCAGGGAAGGCTGGGTCGGTAGGGCATGCTGACTCTGTAACAGTTGGAGTGAGAACAATCTCTGCCCCATGGTAGTTCCCCTTCCCTCAAAGTCTTTCATGGTTCTGTAAGAAACTTCTACAAAATCTAGTAAAAAAACCTTATCTATAAAACAATGCAAGATACTCAAGAGCAATGGTCAGGTAGCCTGACTTACTGATTATTTTCTCACAAGTTCAAGTTATCAATAGGAATTTTGGCCTGTTTGATGAAGTACAGTAAAAGATAATAGGCATTGAATGCTAAATTCCACACTTGGAAGTTGACTAGGAACTGAGATTTGCGCCAGGAAGATCGATTTCATCTGACAGTTTAGTTACATTATTTATACTCTCCAATATCTTGACCTCTTTTCCCTACTCATCCTCATTAAAGTTTCCTTTTTTTGCCCCAGAGATCTCAGCTCTTTTTTTCACTGAGATCTTTTTCTTATATGTTAGAAAGCTCCATTTAAGTAATTCTTTCTAGGGGATGAATGATGGATAGAAAAATAAAAGTGCCAGCACATGTATTTCAAGCGTTCTTCTGGGGCAGGGGTCCCCAACCCCTGGACCACAAACCAGTACCTGTCTGTGGCCTGTTAGGAACCAGGCTGCATAGTAGGAGGTGAGCAGCGGACAAACAAGTGAAGCATCATCTGTATTTTCAGCTCTCCTCAGCGCTAGCATCACTGGCTCAGCTTCACCTCAGATCATCAGGTATTAGATTCTCAGAGGAGCACGAGTCCCTGCTGCCAAAAAGGTTGGGGACCGCTGTTCTAGAGACTTGCAATGATTTTTTTTTCCATTTAATCTTCACTTCAATCAAACTAAACAAAGTGGATGGTTGTATTCTCATATTACGGTTGAAGGAACTAAGGCACAAAGAGTGAGGTCACTCAGCTAGTACATGGAGGAGTCTAGTTTTGAAAGAAGTTCTGTTTGACTCTATCTACAGTCAGGCCTCTGAAAATGTACGCCTAGACCTACTTTAGGGGTTTTAACATGGTAAGCTAGGATTGTCATATTATCTCATATCAATCTACTTTTGATGAAAATGTTAGGGAGCATGACAAAATAAAATATAGGAAGCAGTTTATGGGAGGGATACTAGGGGTTAGGAGGTGGACTTTCTCCACTGTTGAAATAGAATCCCAAACCTGAGTCCCTAGCCAGAGTATGGGTGAGATTAGACCTGAGTAAAATACCTTTTATCCCTAGAATTTTTTCATATGTAAATGTTATAAATATTCGATATACCGCACTATTTTTATTGCAATTAAAAAAAAAACAACTTTGTGAGATGTAATTTACATGCCATGCATACCTAGTTCACCCATTTAAAGTATATAATTTAGTAGCATTAGTATAATCATAGAGTTGGGCAACTCGACATAATCAATTTTTGGAATATTTTTGTTACCCCCCCCACCCCAAAGAAACGCCTTACCCTTTAACTGCAATCCCTCATTATTCTTCCCCTTCCAACCCTAGGCACCTACTAATCTATTTTCTTTCTCTGTAGATTTGCCTATTCTGGGCCTTTCATATGATTGCAATTATGCAATATGTAATAATTTGTGACTAGCTTCTAAAGCAACCTCTAATTTCATTTCCTAAGACTTATTTCCATTCCTGAGTATCTTGAACAGATCATTGATAAGCTAAAAATTAGGCTCAATTCAACAACTTTGTAGAACTTACCATGTGTCACTACAGTGGGCTGGAGAGTAAATGAAAAATTTAGGATTAGACAATTCTTTTAAGAAACTCAGGATTAAAACAAATAGGCCAAAGCTAGACCAAGGAAAAATATTTTTAAGTCTGGAATTTTTATAGGTTGAGAGGAAGAGAGATAGTAAATAGAAAAAGGGAAAATGGTCAGAGAGAGGAAGTAAATAATTCATAGATCAAAATTTTAGAGAACCGAATAGATCCAGAGCATAGGCAGCAAAATCAACTTTAAAAGTAGGGGAGGAGGGAGAATCATCAGAATCCACAGTGTCTCACTTTTACCTGTCGACTGCTTAGTCTCAGTGTCTCCCTCTCCTCAGCTAGTGTTTTCTGTAAGTAAACAGAGCTGAATCAGCTGATTCTCATTGTCATAGTGGCAAGCTAAAGGGCTGCTTTTTGATTTAGAAATAAATTATAAATGCATCTAAAACATTTTCCATGGCCGAGTAATTTTACATTTAGATATCCTTGCGTAGTTAAATATGTAACTTCATGATTATGCTGTGTTTTTTGTTATTTACTTATTGAACATATGGCCAAAGCCATAAAAGAGCTCTTGTGTCAGACATCTCAGTGTACCCTCATAGTGGCCTTGAGACAAGGTTAGTGACAAATGTCATTCCCATAGGTATCAGCACGATGGATCTGAGACACTTCAGGATGACATACTCTACGAGGTCACAGATGGCACAAATTCAGTAGAATTTGTTCTACATATTGAGGTGAGTAGGAAGTTTCCTCCCAGGTTCAGATAGAAATAAAGCATCTGGTTTGGAAGCCTCTTAGAGTCCCGGACAGAAACACATAAACTCCAAAGCAAGAGGATGCTTGCTTATGTCTTTGAATGTCTCAGGACAGGCAATAGAGAACAAAGTCGTATTGGTGAAATGGGCTACTGTTTTTTTTCTCTTTCCAATCCATTTAAAGATTGAAGTTCTCTGACCTCAAATCCAGACACTTAGCTTAAAAAGCAATTGGTTCCATATAGAAATTACTGCTTTTGTTTCTGAGCTGTAACACTTAGAAGTATTAATTTAGCAGCTGGTCAGTTAGGCTAGCATCATTGGAGTTCTCTCTGTTGTTTGGAAGAAGCCATAACTGTATGTGCATGATGTCGCTTTGTGAATTCCTATACTATATACCCCTGGCCTAAGGTCTGTTTGAGATGATTATTTTCCCCCTTTTGACAAATGAAGAAAAATCCTCAATAAAGTTTTAATACATGCCCAAAAGTCTAATGGGAACCCTCAAGTTTATCTGTTGAGTGACCACCCAAGTCCAATTAATAAACTCTACTTGTTGTAGAGTTTAACAACTATTTAAATAGAAGGGCATACATACATAGTTACATTCACTTATTCATTTATTTCATAAATATTTAATAAATATCCTCTATATACCAGGTTTTATGCTAGATGCTTGGGATATCATGATGAACAAGACAAATAAAGTTCCTGTTCTTTAGAGCTTACAGGCAAGGGATGAAGGCAGACATTAAACAGATTGTCACTGAAATAATTAATCAGTTAAAATATGGATGTGTTCGACAAATAAGCGGGGTGCTAAAAGGGAGTAAGCATTAGAAGTCCCTAAATAAGTCTGAGTTTTCAAGAAAGTTTTCCCTGAGCAACTCATACGCAACCTGAAGGAGGAGATAGCCAAGCAAAGAGCTGGGGGCAAAGCAAACCAGGCAAGAGGCAGAGAGAGGATGCAAAGATGATGTAAAGACCTGAGATGTGAGGAATGCAGTGTCTGAGGGTGAAAATCTAGTGAGGTGGCAAAGGCACTCCATAGCATGAGATGAGGTTATAGACAGCCTAGGAGACATGCTGGGGAGCCGCTGAAGGTTCCCCCAGGGTAGTGACTTGATGGAAGCTACATTTTAAAAAGATTCTATTGGTTGAAGCATGGGAGAAGGAGATGTAGGGTTGAGAGTATTCACAGGCCAGACTTGATAAACTTGCAGCACACACCAAGTTGCGGTTGTGAACTGAGAGGAAGAATGTCCTTTATTCCCATTTAGAAGACAAGATTTTTCAGATTTCTCCACCTTCATTTCAAATTCAGTGTGGTCCCATGTTGCTTTTCTTTGCCTTATACTTAGAGCTTTATTTTCATGACAGTGAGAGAAAAACATTTTGTCAAATTGAAATCTGGCATTGATTTAACTGTTATGAAGTTTCAGATTTAAATCAAAATGTTTGAAATGCAGCTGCTGCTTATTTTAAGTACAAATGAACTTCCTGGGTGGCAGGAAGTTGAGGGTAGAGGGAAGCTTTGTAATCACCAAGTAATTTGAAATATAAATAACTTTGATGTGGTAAATGTAAATGCATCAGACCACAAGGACCAGATTTCCTCTAGAATATGTGTGAATTTAATGAAGGAGGATAGGGGCTTTGGAGAAGGATGCTTTATATTACATTTATATTTTGTCTGTCTAAAAACAAACGAGAGATTTGGGTCCCAAACCATAACTACTCTCCCATTCCTACCTAAAATGTCTCTCATGTGGGTCATTTCTTGCAAGACGGTTCATATGGGGAAAGTTAAAAGATACAGACTGCTTGGCCAAATTCCATGGCTATTATTTCATATGTCTGGAAGATTGAAAATGCTTGTCATTCCAGCTATGAGCTATGGATTACCAGTTGGGCAATTTGTCATTGCTTTCTTTTTCTTGAAAACATGAATTTTTTCCTGCTTAGGTATTCCCTGTGAATGATGAGCCACCAATTATAAAGGCTGACCTCATTCCCATGATGCCTTGCTCAGAGGGCGATGAGGTGGTCATCACCTCTGAATACATTTGTGCTACTGACGTGGACAGTGATGACTTGAAACTGATGTTTATTATTGCCCAAGGACCGCAGCATGGGGTAGTGAAGATAGCTGGAGTCACAGTGGATCAATTCTCTCAGAGAGATGTCCTCTCAGGGATTGTGACATACAAACACACAGGTAAGTGACGGCATTGTGACTAGTTTGAGTGAGGAGATGCAAGGAATATGACAGAATCTTAACCCCACCCCTTGCTGTGGGTTCCAATAATCTAACAGTCTCAATGCTTGCTTCCATTAAAAAAGAAACAGCCACAGTAGCCTCTACCCCATTTTTCAAGTAGGATCACCATACTTGGAAGTATTTCTGATTTCAAATATAATGAATTTCATAGAGTGGAGGAAGAGCAAGTGTTATTGTTACTCTGTTCATGATGCTTCCCTGTAGACCTTCAATTCACTCTGGGATTGTTCTCCTCTGCATTTTGGTCAATTCAATGATGACTTTGGCAGTTTCTGCATCCATAAATCATAACATTATAACAGGAATATCTGAAATAAGCTCCCTAAGATAATCATTTTATTATTTTACTGATCACCATCTAGCTCCTAAGAAGTAACTGGCCTGCCTTTTAAGTTCCTGAAAAGCAAAGATAGTGTCTTGTGCTTTGTGTAACTTGTCCACAGCA